>NC_089252.1:133454289-133770285 GCF_963930625.1 Muntiacus reevesi
GAAAGCCTTTCTCAGTAATCAATGCAAAGGAATAGAGGAAAACAACAGAACGGGAAAGACTAGGGATCTCTTCAGGAAAATGAGAGATACCAAGGGAATATTTCATGCAAAGATAGGCACAATAAAGGACAGAAATGGTATAGTCCTAACAGAAGCAGAAGATTTTAAGAAGTGGTGTCAAGAATATACAGAAGAACAATACAAAAAAGATCTTCACGAACCAGATAATCATGATGGTGTGATCAACAACCTAGAGCCAGACATCCTGGAATGCGAAGACAATTGGCCTTAGGAAGCATCACTATAAACAAAGTTAGTGGAGGTGATGGAATTCCACTTGAACTATTTCAAATCCTGAAAGATGATGCTCTGAAAGTGCTGCCAATGTGCAAGCCAATATGGAAAACTCAGCAGTCGCCACAGGACTGGCAAAGGTCAATTTTCATTCCAGTCCCTAAGAAAGGCAATGCCAAAGAAAGCTCAAATTACTGCAAAATTGCACTCGTATCACACGCTAGCAAAGTAATGCTCAAAATTCTCCAAGCCAGGCTTCAACAGTATGTGAACTGTGAACTTCTAGATGTTTAAGCTGGCTTTAGAAAAGGCAGAGGAACCAGAGATCAAATGGTCAACATCCACTAGATCACTGAAAAAGCAAGAGAGTTCAGAAAAACATCTACTTTTGTTTTATTGACTATGCCAAAGCCTTTGCCTGTATGGTTCACAACAAACTGTATAAAATTCTTAAAGAGATGGGAATACCAGACTACCTGACCTGCCTCTTGTGAAATCTTTATGCAGGTTGAGAAGCAACAGTTAGAAGTGGACATGGAACAGCAGACTTGTTCCAAATAGGGAAAGGAGTACATCAAGGCCGTATATTGTCACCCTGCTTATTTACCTTACATACAGAGTACATCACGAGAAATGCTGGGCTGGATGAAGCACAAGCTGGAATCAAGATTGACAGGAGATATATCAATAACCTCAGGTATGCATATGAAACCACCCTTATGGCAGAAAGCAAAGAAAAACTCAAGAGCCTCTTGGTGAAAGTGAAAGAGGAGAGGGAATAAATTGGCTTAAAACTCAACATTCAGAAAACTAACTCATGACATCTGGTCCCATCATTTCATGGCAAATAGATGGGGAGTCAATGAAACAGTTGAGAGACTTTATTTTGGGGGCTCCAAAATCACAGCAGATGGTGACTGCAGCCATGAAATTAAAAGACACTTGCTCCTTGGAAGAAAAGTTATGACCAACCTAGACAGCATAATAAAAAGCACAGACATTACTTTGCCAACAAAAGTCCATCTAGTCAAAGCTATAGTTTCCCCAGTAGTCATGTATGGATGTGAGAGTTGGACTATAAAGAATGCTGAATATCAAAGAACTGATGCTTTTGAATTGTGGTGTTGGATAAGACTCTTGACGGACACTTGGACTGCAAGGAGATCCAACCAGTCCATCCTAAGAGAAATCAGTCCTGAGTATTCATTGGAAGGACTGATGCTGAAGCTGAAACTCCAAAACTTTGGCCACCTGATATGAAGAACTGACTCAGTGGAAGAGACCCTGATGCTGGTAAAGATTGAGGGCAGGAGGAGAAGGGGATGACAGAGGATGAGATGGCTGGATGGCATCACCGACTCGATGGGCATGATTTTGAGTAAACTCCAGGAGTTGGTGATGGACAAGGAGGCCTGGTATGCTGCAGTCCATGGAGTTGCAAAGAGTCAGACACGACTGAGTGACTGAACTGAACTGAACTGCAGCTGCTTTTGCTTACAATGTCACAAAGGTAGTATACATGAAAGAAGATCTCTAAAACAGACAAGCAGATCATAACCAGTCACAAACCTTCAATTTTGCTCTTCTACTGAAAGGCTACACTCTGGCACCAGTAGTCTAATTCCTCTTTAGAGCTCTAAGATCAGCAGTGTCATTTAAATTTACACACTTAAATATGATATTAACAGTATTTATCCTCAGAAAACCTGGTAACTAAGAACGAACCTTGTTAAATCCTTGGATCTTCAACGACATAAATCCTTTTCTAAAGCAATCAGTAATCCATTCAACCTTAAAATATTATTGATGTGGCATGCCACATTTACAAAGCATTCTATTTTTTCACAATACCTTTTCCTTAACATCTTCTGGCATTTTATTCCTTGCTCTTTTTTGAAAGAATATTGGATAAAAATAGGATCTAACATTACTGAGTATTATTACTTTATTAATCTTCATTTTCTATAGACTCTCTTATCTTCTCTGACACAATTCACCCACAAAATTATTATTTTATGAAAAGCAACAAGAATTATAACAAGGGACACCTTTGTTTCTCCAGAAGTGTTCTGGTAATTAGAAACATGAAGACAGCTTTGTTCTCTAAGAACACTTCTGAGGAAAATGTTTCAAGTATATTTTTCTGAGCTGTCATGCCTTAGTACACCAACCAGTCTTCATGACATGATCTGAATCAGATATCCTTAAGTAATGAAGCAGCACTTTTTCCCCCAACCTAATGTTTGCCAAACCTTTATCAGTCTAATAAACATTAAACAGATTGTATGAGTTAAAAAAAAAAAAAAAAAAACCTAGTTCTTAAAATGATATTATCTCCATTCAATTTAATTTTAACAGAGCTGAAGTCCAGCATTTCTCCTAGAAGACCCAGCTGTCATCACAATCAACAGTAGCTGGTACTGAATGATGTTACCTAGTGGTTAAGGGATGCACTACAAGCATTTGGGAAGCTTTTGATCATGTTATATGTGGAATTTGATCTATGCTACCACTTGATGTCTATTTCTTATATTTTATTAAACTTCCATAGTACAAAAGAGGCCAAGAATAGCTATTTAGTATAGTCTATGAAGTGTGCACAGTGGTGATTTTTTATTTTTTTGGCCACATACAAAGTAAAACCTTAAGAGGCAAAGTATATGACCTAAAAGCAAAGCTGGGTTTAAGAAGTAATAACAGAATCACTGTGAAATCACAAGACAGACTTGTAGTAGGAAAGGGAGATGATGAAACGCATATGTCATGCAGCAGACACACTAGATTTGTAGAAACAGCCCAATGGCCAAGGGAAAAATCAGGTCACTGTGTAAATGACTGGGATTTCATTTTGATCCAGTAGGACCACTGGTTAGAACACAAAGACATAGATTGAAAAATCTTGCAAACCACTAGAATCCACACTCTTTTATTTTTTCCTTCTTGAATAATCAAGTGAACTGGATCATGGCTTAGTATAAGAAAAAGAGACTTCAATGTCTAAAGCAGGTGTCAATAGATGTTTTTCATAAAGATTCAGATAATAAATATTTCAGGTTTTATAGGCCTTTCAGTTTCTGTTACTACTACTCAAATTTATCCTTGCAGTGTGAACACAACCATAAGCAATACATAAACAAATGAACATGGCTGTGTGCTAAGCTGCTTCAGTTGTGTCCAACCTTTACAACCCAATGGACTGGAGCCCACCCGTCCTCTGTCCATGGGATAGTCCAGGCAAGAATATTGTAATATTGTAATGCCAGGCCCTTCTCCAGAGGATCTTCCTGACCTAGGGCTCAAACCCGCATCTCTTACATCTCCTGCATTGGCAGGCAGGTTCTTTACCACTAGGACCACATGGGAAGCCCCAATAAAACTTCATGGACACAAATTTGAATATTCATATGATACAAAATGGACAGAGGAGCGTCGTGGGCTACAGTTCATGGGATTGCAAAGAGTCAGACACTACTGAGCATCTAAGCACAGCACAGCACATGGTAGAAACTATTCTTTTCTTTCAACCATTTAAAACCATGTAAAAACTTTTTTAGTTCTTGGAACTCACAAAGACAGACACTGGCCAGCTCTGAGCAATGGCTGTAGCTGCTGGCTCCTGATCTAGAGAAATATCACAAAACCTATGCTATAAGTGAGCATGTTGGATGCTGGGAATATACAAAACAATAGCAAGAGCAACTTGAAATAGTCTCAGTTTTTCTGACACAAGAGCCTGTGACTTAATTTAGTGACAAAAAAGAACTTAAACAGATTTGGCAGCTTGTCCTAAGACATTTTCTATTTGTTTGGACTTGCTCCAACTACTATAACTACTATTATAAAACTGAGTGACTAGGAGGATATTTTTAAATACTTAGCTATGCCTTGTTCTATGAAATACATGTAGATATAATGTAAGTCTAAAAAATGGGAAAATGTGTCTTATTATATGGTAGTTATTTGAATTTCAGGCTGTAGTGCCAAGATGAAAGTAGCATATTTAATTTTAGAGGACATTTAAAATTTTAAGGTAGTATGTGCTGTGGTTAAGGGAATGTTTTATTGAAACAGATTGTGTAGACATAAGTCAAAAATTCTCACATTTATTACCATGACTTTGAACAGGTTACTTTCATAAACTTTTGCCCTAGTTTTATTCATCTACAAAGTGGAGATATTCCATAGGGTTGTTTTGAGTTCACCTATATAAAATGCTTAGGAAAAGAACTGACACAAAGTAAGCCTTATAAAGTTGTTGGATTTGCTGTCATTGCCAGAAACACCCTCTCATATCTAATTTCTTCTTTCTCAGAAAGTCCTTTAGTGTAAGCAAATAATAACCTCCCCCCACCAAAGCACATACACAAACACACGATTTTGGTTGGCATGATAAATTAAGTGATCCAGATAAACTTCCTTTAGGTGAAATTTAACACTTATCTTGATCAGCCATCACTATAACACCAATGTCCTAGCTATAGTGTTTATTTCAATATGAATAATAGAATTCATTTTAAAATATAAAAAAATATTTAATCTCTTAGAGTATAATATGAGATGAAGTTATATCTTACACTGAATAGACAGTTATGGTTAGTTCAAGTATATAGTTTTAAGCAAAATCAGTTACCTTTAATTACACTGAAAATTTTGCCTGAAAGTACTGGGATAATTTTATTTTATTGACAGGTTACTCTTCCTCTTATTTAATGACTCAGTATTCTGAACATTATATGTGTATTTCTAATTTTAGCATAATATTTATATTCATTTCACATCAAAATCCATTGAGAGGTTATGAATACAAGCAATGGCCCTCTAACTTTCATAGACATGAATTAGTCTTATGGTAAGGTATTTCAATGAACAGTGAATAAAACTAGAAGAAAGCAACAGAAAGGGAAAGACTAGAGATCTCTTCAGGAAAATTGGCGATATCAAGGGAACATTTCAACCAGGACAGAAGCAATAGAGACTGAGCAAATGCTGAACAGATCAAGGAGAGATGAAAAGAATATATGGAAGAACTGCACACAAAAGATCTTAATGATTCACATTACTACGATGGTGTGGTCAGTCACCCAGAGCCAGACATTCTGGACTGTGAAGTCAAGTGGGCCTTAGAAAGCACTGATATTAATAAAGTTAGTGGATGTGATGGAATCCCAGTAGAGCTATTCAAAACCCCAAAGGATGATACCATCAAGGTGCTGCATTCAATATGTCAGCAAATGTGGAAGACCCTGCAGTGGTCACAAGACTGGACAATTCAATCCTCATCCCAATTCCCAAGAAGGGTAGTACTAAAGAATGTCCAAACCATCAGACAATTGCACTCATCTCCCATGCCAGTAAGGTCATGCTTAAAATCTCACACGCAAGGTTTCAACATTATGTGAACCAAGAACTTCTAGATGTCCAAGCTGGGCTTAGAAAAGGCAAAGAAATCAGAGATCAAATTGTCAACATTCGCTGGATCATACAGACAGCAAGGGAATTCCAGCAAAACATCTACCTCTGTTTCAAGACTACACTAAAGCCTTTGACTGTGTGGATCATAACAAACTGTGGAAAACTCTTGAAGAGATTGGAATACTAGACATCTTACTTGTCTCCTGAGAAACCAGTATGCGAGTCAAAAAGCAACAGTTAGGATCCTGTATGGAACAACTGATTGGTTCAGTACTGAAAAAGGGGTATGGCAGGGCTGTCTGCTGCCACCCTGTCTGTTTAATGTATATGCTGAGCACATCAAGAGAAATGCCAGGTTGGATGAGTTAAAGGTGGAAGCAAGAGGGGTGGGAGAAACATCAACAACCTCAGATATGCAGATGATACTACTCTAATGGCAGAAAGCAAAGAAGAACTGAAGAGCCTCTTAATGAGGTGAAGGAGGAGAGTGAAAGAGCAAGCTTAAAACTAAATATTAGAAAAACTAAGATCATAGCACCAGCTCCATTACTTCATGGTAATTAGACGGGGAAAAGGTGGAAGCAGTGACATGTTTCCTCTTCTTGCGCTCTTCTTTCACTGTGGATGGTGACTGCAGCCACGAAATCAGAAAGTGATTGCTTCTTGAAAGCAGGAAAGCTATGACAAACCTAGACAGTTTGTTGAAAAGCAAAGACATCACTCTGACAACAAAGGTCCGTGTAATCAAGGCTATGGTCTTCCCAGTGGTCACATACGGTCCTGATAGCTGGACTGAGCACCAAACAATTGATGCCTTTAAACTGTGGTGCTGAAGAAGACTCCTGAAAGTCCCTTGGACAGCAAGGAGATCAAACCAGTCAATCTTAAGGGAAATAAACCCTGAATACTTATTGGAAAGGCTGATCCTGAAGCTGAAGCTCCAATATATTGGTCATCTGATGAGAACAACTGACTCACTGGCAAAGTCCCTGATTCTGGGAAAGATTGAGTGCAGACGTTGAACAGAGCATGAGAGGATGAGATGACTGGATGACATAACCGATGCAATGGGTGTGAACTTGGGCAAACTTTGGGAGATGGAGAGGAACAAGGAGGCCTGGCATGCTGCAATCTATGGGGTCGCAAAGGGTTGGACATAGCTTGGCGACTGAACAACATTTATCTCAATAATTGAGTTATAGTTTTCAGATTAAAATATTTATATATGGTATTTGACAGCACTCCTATTAAAGTATAAAACATTTTATCATCTTGTAACATTTTAAGAATAAATTCTAAAACAAATGCTTACATTTTAACATTATACAAAACCCAATTTTTGAGATACAACTAATATAGAAACCACAAAAACAAAACATAGTAAAAATCCAGATAAAACACAAATTGCAAATATATATGCATGGGGCTTGCCAGGTGGTGCTAGTGGTAAAGAATTCACCTGCCAGTTCAGGAGAAACAAGTTTGATTTCTGAGTCAGGAAGATCCCCTGGATGAGGAAATGGAAACCCACTCCAGTATTTTGCCTGAAAAAATCCCATAGACAGAGGAGCCTGGTGGGATACAATCAATGGGGTCATCAATGGGGTCACAAAGAGTCACACACGACTGAGCAACTGAGCATACAAACATACACACACACATATACACATATGATGCACACATTTGTTTGTCCAGTTTCTTATATCATTTTCAGAACAGCAACGGATATAAATATTTACACAAAACACACTTAACCTAAATTTATCTTTTTTTAACCTATTGTATTCGTTGCTCTTCCTGTCCTTAGGTGCTAGAACTTAAAAAGAATTTAAAGCTTATGCTATGTCTTTAAGACTGTGCTGCAAATACAGGTCATAGAATCTGAATGCAAAGTTTGCATTGCTAGTCCAAGTCTCTTGCCCACTATACAAGAGATGACCTGTATTAAATTACACTACAGCATAATCTGATGATGACATTTTTGTCTGACATGATTGGGGAATATATATACTGAATTTTTCAAAAGTGGAAATTGACTTTTGGGTCCCAGAGCAACATTTACTTTAATCATTTTCTTGATAGAAATCTTCTGGAAGACTATTAACACTTCCCTGCATTCTTAAAAAGAGACCACTGAAGGGAATTGGCTCTTCTCTTGATCATTCCCAGCCTCCATCTTGAATATCCACCATACCTGTGGTGATGTCTCACCTGTCAAGCTGTCAGCTGTCACGATCTGCCATCATCCTACTTGCCTCTAACAACCTTCTGCTCCAATTCCTCTCAATGACTCTGGGTCAGAGAACCAATGACCAAGGCTTTAAAGATTATATGTAAAGATCCCAAGTTTCCTAACTATAAAGTTGCTATACCAGACCTGTAGTTTCTCAATGTTGAGTGCATATTTGAATTACCTGGGGACCATTAAAAATAAATAAATAAATAATTTAAAAAAAATAAAAATTAAAATAAATAAATAAATATTGCTCAGATTCGACAGCACATTCTGTTTAATAGATCTGAAATGGAGCTTCACCATTGGTATTTTCAAAATGCCCTTAACATGTTATGTTTTTCTCTATTTTGTTTTTCAGCCAGGTTTGTGATAGCAGTAGATAATGTATAAAACATCTTTATACATATCTGAAATATGTTGTTTTCACAATTACAAGAATCAGTAAATCTCTAAATGAAGGTGTAAACCCTATAATCTATTTAGTTTCTGGCTAAGTAGAGTATATATATGTGTGTGTTTGTGTGTCTATGTCTGTGTGTGCATGCTCAGTTGCTCAGTAGGGTCTGACTTTTTGCAACCCCATGAACTGTAGTCCAGGCAATAGTACTGGAGTGGGTTGCCATTTCCTCCTCCAGCGGATATTCCAGACCCAGGAACTGAACCTGCAGCTCCTGCATTGGCAGGCAGGTTGTCACTGAGCCACCTGGAAAGCCCATACATATGTATACACATAAATATATGTATGTGTGTGTATATATATGTGTATATATACATATTTTTCTTCAAGTCATCATTTGAAACTAGCATACAGTTCTACAGAGTTAGGTAACGTCTTCCTATTTTCATCAAACCTACTCAGTATTCCCTTTCTAATTTTTAAAATTACCCTCTACATTTCTCCAATTAAATTCTTAGATTTAGGTTGCAAAAACTTAAGCAATGAATGCAGCAGTCTAACACTTTGAAAGTGTCCCCATATATATAATTTTATATCTTTAACATTACAACAAATTATTGTGACAATAATCTTCCCTTCTTTCCTCGGCAACTTTTTATTTCTATTGCTATTGTTCCCTATTCACAGATACAGGAAAACAAAACAAAAAACTTTCTATTTTAATGGAGTTTATAGGTGAATATGAAAAAAGCAACATGTAAGCAGACAGTTGTGATTTATGTGCTAGAGATATTGTAGATTACTGTAACAGTGCAGATTGGGTGCAACTAAACCAACTCAGCAAAGATAAGGATTCCTAGAGGAAGTTAAGGTTGAATTCAATCTTGAAAAACTCATCCAGGTAAAGATGGAAAGGGTCAGAGGAAAGACACTATCAGGAGAAAAATATGTGCCATTTTAAAAAGATTTAGCAGTATAGAATACTCTGGGGGATTTCAAGTATGGGTTAGATATGAGTGTTGGGTAGAAAAAAAAACAGAATAAAATATAAAAAGTTGAGTCTTAAAGAAGCAGTTAGTTTGGAGCTAGTTTGTGGAGGAACCTAAATGTCCTATCAAAGACATTACATTTTTACTATAATCACAACAGGAGGGCACTGAAGAATCTTAATGTATAATCCAAACATATAAGTAATTCACATTTCATGACAAAACATTCAAATGTGATTGTTATTTAACTATATTACCATTTATGAATTTTAACAAAATAATGATATACCCAGGTTGGAGATTAATCATTTGGAAGTCATTGTAATAATCATGAATAATCAATAATCATTTATCTCTTTGGAGAATCTATGTAGATGGATATGCTATTTATAAGCACTAAGGAATGGAACATAGGAATAAAATTGAAGAGGATGGAAAAGGTAATTTTCATTTCATCTTGTTGATACTGACAATGATATAGTCAATTAAACACACTCTATATGTATATATTGCTTCCCTGATAGCTGAGACATTAAAGAATCTGCCTGAACATGGGAGACCTGGGTTTGATCCTGGGAATGGGAAGATCCCCTGGAGGAGGGCATGGCAACCCACTCCAGTATTCTTGCCTGGAGAATCCCATGGAAAGAGGAGCCTGGTGGGCCACAGTCCACGGGGTTGCAAAGATTTGAACATGACTGGGAGAATAACCTCAGCACATAGGTATATACTGAGACCATGTGCAAGCCTCTGTGTCCTTGTATTCTGAAGTGAAACGCTGACTCAAGAGTTAATGATTGGAAAATGTGGAGAGGTACAAACCAAGAACAGCTCTTGGGCTGGGAAACTGGTGGCAGTTTAGACAATAATCCTGCCACGCAGCAGAATCACCAAACTCCCAGTTCCCGGAAAGATACAAATATAGGCCTGACACACACTCCTATATTGTTTTTACAGGAAATAGACACCACCATGAGATGAAAACTGATGACCACAAGCATATAGACCCCAGACTGGCTGAAACAAGAAGACTGATGATGCTAGAAGCTTCACCTTGATGCCAAGGCATCTAAGAATTGTCTATGAGCTGATCACACCCTGCCCCTTGAATACTATGAAACGCCTCACTACCCCTCCAGGCTGGGTCACACAGTCTTGAGGACATTATCCTGTGTGGTCGCTCTTGCCTGGCAAAGAAATAAAAGCTATTCTTTTCTACTTCACTCAAAACTATATCTTCATGTTTCTCTTTGGCACTGCGAACACAGGCTGAGTTTCAGCAACAATACTAAGGACCTGAACCCAAGAGAAAAAGAGCATATGAACATGAAGAAACAAGTCTACAGCGTATTTGACACTATAGTTTTATAAAGTAAATAGAGAGATTGAGATTAAAGGACAGAATTCTCAGAAGCATAAATACTTAATAGGCAGGTGAAGAGAAACAGCTCTGTAAGAGTTGAAGAAGAAATAACTAGAAAGGTAAGAGAAAAACCAAGGGAGACCAATATTAGGGAATCTCTGATAGGATAATGCTTCCGGACTGTGAGTTGTGAGGAATATCAAATGCTATACAACAGTGGAGAGACTGTTTATAGCGACATAGCAGAGGAGAACAGCCAGAATGCTGAGAGTTGAGAAATAAACAGCATGTGAGGTAGTGCATTTTTTTTCTTAAATGTTCTACATGTACTTAGTTATAGGTTTTTCAAGCAATATTTAATCACATAATTTCTTATTTTAGAAATTGTGTAGTCACTATAATGACCTTCTTGAATTCAATAAAAACAGTTACTTTCTTCTTCCATCAATCTTTGAGATCACTTAACTTCATTTATCTCAAAAAATTTCAATATACCTCCTGTTCAGTCACCAATATCCTGCTGGTTATTAGACTGCAAATTCTCACTTTGGGAGTTAACACTAACTACATCTCTCATTTTCTTTGTAAAATTCTAATCAATGTCTATAGAGCTTTTGCACAATGGCTACTCAAGAAGAAAACCAAAACCCAAAATTCTTATTAGATTTACTCTTCTGTTTAGTTAAACAGTCAGGAGTGATGTTGAGTTTTCATGATTCCATTTCATTTGAAACAATAGTTCTAACAGTATACATGAAGATAAACTCAAAATGGATTAAAAACCTAAATATAAGAGCAGAAACTATAAAACTCTTAGAGGAAAACACAGGTCAGGAATATCTCCTGGAGAAGGAAATGGCAACAGATTCCACTATTCTTGTCTGGAGAATTCCATGGACAGAGGAGCCTGGTGGGCTACTGGGAACAACAAGTTAATAGGTTTCACATAAACTTAATTTTCTTGTGATTAAATAGCTAATAGGATGGTGGTCAAAAGTGGTAAAAATACTAAGATAGGTGCAATAGCAATGAAATTATTAATTGATTCATGTTAATTTCCAGTAAACCACGTTTTATACTTTAGAAAGTAAATTATTGGAACTATTAAACATAAGAAAACATTAGTCTTCTCACTAAAGTCTCAAATACCAAAGTTCTCCATTGTTAAGCGCCTGGATCTCATTCTTTCCTTGCATTCTCTTTCTCAGAAATGGAATACTGTCCCATGGCTTTAAATATTAAAAGTATGCTGATGACTTTCTAATTTATATCACCAGTTCTGAACTCAACCTGAGCTCCAGATTTGCTTGTACTTCAACCACCTATATTATTCTGTCTACATAATGAGGATCTCAAATATCTAAAACAGAATTCCTGATTTCTACCGCACACAGAATAAATGAAACAAAACAATCTATTCCTTCCTTTAGCTAATCCATTTCCATAAATAGTAACAGTATCCTCACAGACGCTTGGTCAAAAGCATCAGACTCATGCTTTATTCTTCAGCTTCCTCACCCTGGGGCCACATGCAATGGCTCACTGAGCCTATTGGCCGGCATTTCTATCACCATCTGGAGAAGGAAACGGCAACCCACTCCAGAAATCCTACCTAGGAAATCCCATGGACGGAGGAGCCGGGAGGGCTAAGGTCCGTGGGATCACAAAAGGGTCGGACACGACTTAGCTATCCTGGTGCTGGTGGTGTCATTTACCATCTCTCTAACTCAAAAACCCCCAAGCCACCCTGTTTCCTGTTCCGCTTTCCTTAAAAGCTTTTCTAAGCACTATAGCCAGTGTGATCTTTTTTAAAACAAAACATATTCATGTCTTCTAACTAAAAAATTCCCCAAAAGCCTCCAAAAATAATTAGCATAAAATCTAAACACTCAACTTTGACCTGCAGCCCTTAACTCTATGGTCTTTTCATGGTTTTTAAATATGCCAAGATTATTCCTTCTGTGGGCCTTTGAAAGTAAGGTTTCTTTTGTATAGAATACCCTCACCTTATTCAGGAAATTGAAAAAATGTCACTGATTCAGATTGTTCTTCCTTCTTCCTAGATCTTGCTGTCTCTTGCTATACACTGATTCTGAACTTTTATATATATATAGATATAGTTTTTATTTCTTACCATCTCCTCTACTAAAAATACACTGAATTAAGACAGAGAATCTGACCATATACTATATCTGACCATATATAGTATATTGAAAAGTATTTGACATGCTCTAGGGGATCTATGGGGAGAAGGCAATGGCATCCCACTCCAGTACTCTGGCCTGGAAAATCCCATGAACGGAGGATGCTGGTAGGCGGCAGACCATGGGGTCGCTAAGAGTTGGACACGACTAAGCGACTTCACTTTCATTTTTCACTTTTATGCACTGGAGGAGGAAATGGCAACCCACTCCAGTGTTCTCGCCTGGAGAAGCCCAGGGACGGGGGAGCCTGGTGGGCTATGGTCTATGGGGTCACACAGAGTTGGACACGACTGAAGTGACTTAGCAGCAGCAGCAGCAGGGGATCTATGGAGAAGGAAATGGCAACCCACTCCAATATTCTTGCCTGGAGAATCCCATGGACAGAGGAGCCTGATGGGCTACCACCCTCAGAGTAGCACAGAGTTGGACACAACTGAAGCAACTTAGCAGGCATGCATGCAGGGTTTTATAACTATTGTTTGAAGAATGAATTCATGAAGGCACACTGCATTTGAAGATCACTAATCTACTCTTAATAATATGCTGGTGGTTGGATTACAGTTCTTAAAATTAACAACTGGGAACTGTATAATGCATTGCATTTTATGAAGTATTCTCACAGGTTATCTCATATGATCATCCATAGTTTAAACAGAGTTAAGTATCCTCACTTTACAAATGAGGAGAAAGGGGCTAAAAAAGGTAGAGAAACTTTCCACAGGATCCACATCTCATCAGTTGTTGGGGCAAGGGAGGAGGAATCCCATACCTGATGGATTTCTTGATGTTACATAACCTCCTATCCAGCTGAGCTTCAGGAATGATGTGTAATTGTTTTGTGTTCCTTCCAATATAAAAGATATATTGAATATAATTCTTAACCATATGGTTAAACAGTTTCCCAGACAAAACTGCATTTTTAAAAAGCAAGTTCTTCAAATAACTTATCCTGTAAGTAAACAAGGACTTAGAGACAAAATAGCAATTAGCTTACCTAATTTTCCTGGTGTGGTGTAGAAGATAAGTTATATTCATTGCTAGGGTGTCCTGAGGGCAAATTAATAACTATGCATTTGAGTTAAAATGAGATTGATATTACTGAATAGGGTAGGAAAACCATTAGGCATAACACGAATTTTAAGAATCTACATTATATTTCATTTCATTTCTTCTTTCAATGGCTATGAATTAAGAACTGCTTGAATCCAAGGCTTCAGGAGGAAACACGAAAAGAGAGCAACCTTATTTGTTATATTTCAGCAAGCACTGTTGGTGTATGATACATCATGCTCATGGGATTGCTTTGTGCATTCTGTTTCCAAGATGTTGGTAATTTATTTCAAGACCTCTTTAGCATACTTATTTAAATAAAATTTATGAGAAATGACCTATTTCTTATCAGGAAGAAAATATATACTACTTAGAAATCCTGTGATATATGTGGTTCTATGTACAAATACTCTATTATCCATGCAATATTTTAGCATCATATCTCTTAAAATTTAGATTTCATTAGGAATTTATCAGTAATAGCCTCTATAATATCCATGTCAGGACTAACAAGATAGCCAGTAATATGATTTAAAATTATATACTATTTATCAGAAAAGTTGTAAATTATAGTTTGATTTAAAGAAGGCAGATCTATGACACTTACTTTACAGGCTATGACATTTCCAATCTTGTTGTATGCGCTTTTCCTTTTTGCACAGTATATTTACGTTGAAGCTTACATATACTGTGCCCTGAGAGTTCAATTAGTTAGATTTTCTTTTACTTGTAAATGTTAATATCACGTAAACTCACTCATCAACACCTGCAAGCTTATTGAGTACTACGTCAGTTGCTAGGAATAAAAATATGAATAATAAATGATCAATTCTGTAATGAAAACTATACCTGAGTAAGACAAGCAACAATTCTCATGTGGTATGGTTTTCCATACCTGCTGAGAATGTAGGTATATTCTGGCTCATTTAATAATTATAGACTTCGTCATTAATTAAAACCTTAGAAATCTGATCTACAAAACTTTTATGAAGCTTGCACAATTCAAGCATGAAAGACTGATTCATTCTCAGTTTCAAGAAAGAAAATCAACTTTCTGACCTTTCACAGCTGAGTTCTAGAACCTGGAGAATGGAAATTTACTGGAGAAAGAGGACTTAAAATCCAGGCAATTTTTCCTGCTAGTACTGTTATTCCACCTCACCGTCTTCAGAGCATAATCAACATATATACAGTTCAAAATGGGAGAGTGAAAAATGGTGGAATGATCCAAAATAATCCTCACTAGATTGTAAACACCAATTTCAGATTTTTAAATTTATGTCTGAATATACATAAAAAAGAATGAAAAATATAAGTTGTTGAGAATATAGTTCTAGTTCTAAAATTTATAGTTCTAAATTTTATTAGGGGTAAACCCTGGCAATAGATAGGAACAATTTTAAATGGCATAGAATTTTATTTTTATTTTAAATACACTATTTCATTTAATCTTAAAAAAAGTATTAGTTGAGTCAGAGTAAAGAGGAAAATTGTTTAAGAAAAAAAGTTAGACTCACCTCCTGTTTATTGACATGATACATTCAATGAGAGAAAGACCTTATTATTACTTTTCTTTGTGTTTCCAGTGCCTTGTAGTCCAATTTAAATATAAATATTTAAATGATAAAATAAATTTCTGAACTTATAGAGATAATTAATTTACAACAATGAAGACTTTCTAATGTCAAAGTTCTTAAATAGATAATAGATATCCATCTATCTTAGGCTTCCCCAGTGGCTCAGTGGTCAAGAATTTGCATGCCAATGCAGAAGATGCAGGAAGCAAGGGTTCAGTTCTTGGTTGAGGAAGATTCCCTGGAGGAGGAAATGGCAACCCACTCCAGTATTCTTTCTTGGAGAATCCCATGGACAGAGGAACCTCGCAGGCTACAGTCTGTCCATAGGGTCACAAAGAGTGGGACAAAAGTGAGCCCACAGTCTCTTTCACAAGGTCATTAATCCCAGTCATGAAGGTTCCATCCTTATGATCTACTTACATCTTATGTGGAAGCAGGCAGCAGCCTTAACACTTACTTAGGGAAATCATCAAAAAAGGACAAAATGTTTCGTCCAATACTTTGTATGACTCAAGACCTTGCATTTTAGGGAGTTTTTCGAATGTCTCAGGGTAGTTCAAGAAACCTTGTTTTAGCCTTGAAATAAAGCTCAGGCAATTAATGTACATCTTGGTCAGTTCGAGCGTCTATAAGAAACTGTCACAGACTGGGTGACTTATAAACAACATAAATTTATACCTCACAGTTCTGGAATCTGAGAAGTCCAAGCAGAAGACTCAGGAAGATTCAGCGTCTAGTGAAACCACTTCCTGGTTAACAGCTAGTCATCTTCTCCCTACATTCTCACATGGTGGAAGGGGAAAGAGAGCTATTGGGGTCTCTTTTACAGGGTCATTAACCTCATTCATGGAAGTTCCATCCTTCAGATATACTCACCAATCCAAATGTTCCACTGCCTAATATTATCACACTGAGGGTTAGTATTTCAAAATGTGGATTTTGTGTAAAATCTATAAAGTGAAAGTGCTAGTGACTAGTTGTGTCCGACTCTTTGCATCCCTAAGAACTATATCCCTCCAGCCTCCTCTGTCCATGGATTCTCCAGGCAAGAATGTTGGAGTGGGTTGCCATTCCCTCCTCCAGGGGATCTTCCCAACCTGGGGATCCAACCCAGGTCTCCCTCATTACAGGCAGATTCTTTACTTAAACAAACATTTAATCTGTCAGTTCAGTTTAGTTCAATCGCTCAGTTGTGTCCGACTCTTTGGGACTCTATGAACTGCAGCACGTCAGGCCTACCTGTCCATCACCAACTCCCGGAGTCCACCAAAACTCATGTCCATTGACTCGGTGATGCCACCCAACCATCTCATCCTCTGTTGTTCCCTTTTCCTCCTGCCCCCCAATCCCTCCCAGCATCAGTGTCTTTTCAAATGAGTCAGCTCTTCGCATGAGGTGGCCAAAGTATTGGAGTTTCAGCTTCAGCATCAGTCCCTCCAATGAACACCCCGGACTGATCTTCTTTAGGATGGACAGATTGGATCTCCTTGTAGTCCAAGGGACTCTCAAGAGTCTTCTCCAACACCACAGTTCAAAAGCATCAATTCTTCAGCACTCAGCTTTCTTTATAGTCCAACTCTCACATCCATACATGACCACAGGAAAAACCATAGCCTTGACCAGATGAACCTTTGTTGGCAAAGTAATGTCTCTGCTTTTTAATATGTCGTCTAGGCTTTCCTTCCAAGGAGTAAGTGTCTTTTAATTTCATGACTGCAATCACCATCTGCAGTGATTTTGGAGCCCAGAAAAATAAGTCAGCCACTGTTTCCACTGTTTCCCCATCTATTTCCCAAGATGATGGGACCGAATACCATGATCTTAGTTTTTTGAATGTTGAGCTCTAAGCCAACTTTTCGCTCTCCTCTTTCACTTTCATCAAGAGGCTCTTTAATTCCTCTTCAGTTTCTGCCATAAGGGTGGTGTCATCTGCATATCTGAGGTTAGTGGTATTTCTCCCGGCAATCTTGATTTCAGCTTGTGCTTCTTCCAGCCTAGCATTTCTCATGATGTGCTCTGCATATAAGTTAAATAAGCAGGGTGACAATATACAGCCTTGACATAAATCCTTTTCCTATTTGGAACCAATCTGTTGTTCCATGTCCAGTTCTAACTGTTGCTTCCTGACCTGCATACAGGTTTCTCAAGAGGCAGGTCAGGTGACCTGGTATTCCCATCTCTTTCAGAATTTTCCAAAGTTTATTGTGATCCACAGTCAAAGTTAATCTGTAACAATGAGTAAGATACAAAACCATTTTTCTTTTTTCTGAACTAGTAAATAAGATCTGTATTTAAAAGCAACCTTGAACCTTTTCACTGACAAGTGGTATATTTAGCTCTAGCTATGTGTGCGACCTCATGAACTGTAGCCATGCTCCTCCATCCATGGAATTCTCCAAGCAAGAATAACGGAGGTAGTCATTCCCTTCTCCAATGGGTCTTCCTGACCAAGGGATCAAAACTGGGTCTCCTATGTTCAGATTCTTTACCATCTGAGCCACTAGGGAAGCCTTTTTCATATTAAACAGTGGTAATTCAAGATCTCGTCATGAGCTATTATGACAACTAGAAGTGGTAGGCTGTACTAAACCAAAGATAAGTTGCTGGTCATATTACAAAGTGATGTGTTATGCTTCCATTTTAATACATTCAATATCTCTGAGCTCAATATGAAAAAAATTAATAGTATAAAATGCATTTGCACACATCACAGCCAGTAAGGAGAAACATTATCAAACATATTTTACAACAGAGCTGTTTCCAGTTTAAAGTTGGACTTGGATCAAGTTTTGTCTCTGGTTATAATTTTAGGAGATAGGAAGAATGAGCTTGTCTGAACTCCCCTAGGAGCATTTCCCATATTTAAAACATTGACATTTAATCAATTTTCTTTATTATAGAGGTCTAGCAACTATAAAGATTGTTCCAATGTTCCCCATTTTGCTGGGTCAGAAGAACTGAGTGGATTTTAAGAAAGTAGGCTCCAGGATCAGGACAGGCTAGATCTGAGACTTGGCTCTGTAACTGCTGGCTGTGCAACTTAGGGTAAATTTGATAATATCTCTGTGTCTTAGTTTATCTATGAAATGGATAGAGTTGTAAGGATTAAATTAATCAAACTATGATAAAAAGAAGACTTAGAGCTCTGTACTAGCACAGAGAAAAGATCTAATAAAAATACTTAATCATTTGCTCATCTCTCTATGTGAACTTAAATTTTCCAAATCATAAAGCAAATCTCAGGAAATTTTCCAGAGATTCTGACCTCTATATTGTCTATCAGCGTCCTAACATCTTCAACTCTATACTAGCTTAGTTTAAATCTTACTATCTATCCTTAGGTACTCCCTAAGGATAGGGAGTTGGGGGAGTTAGGTACTCTCCCAACCCCCAGCCCCCTACTAGCTATACTTGTTGTACCTACTCTTCTATCAGAAACTCAACATTTGTTAAATCCAAGCTGAATTATGTGCCCCTGTGAAGATGAATGAGGCTGGAGAAGTACTCACCACCATGCTAATTTTTCTCATGCTAAATCTATAATCACAGAAGTGAAGTGTGCCCCAACCATGCAAGGACCATCCTATCACATCTTCCTAGTTACTTTTCTCTCCTTTTCATTTGAGTACTTGTTCATACATTTTCTTTTCTTCAAACTTATAATCTTTCCCTTTCTCATGCTCTGATAAACTTGCTTTTTTAGTGATTAGGGGGAAAACCAAAAGTAATAAATTTTTCTGTCCCTAAAACCTCGCAAAACCACAGCCCCAGTAACTCCTGCATCTGTACCTATATGCTTCCTTTCTAGTTATTGCAACTGGTGATATGACCTCTGTCTTATCTAATGCTAACCACCACTTATGCCCTGCATTTCATATTCTATTTTTTGTCATGGAATATCCTTTTGTATAATTTCTCCTTTCTTTCTGACATTATCAGATTTTCCCTATTAGCAGACTTTTTTTTAAATTTTCCAACTTAATTAAAAAAGGAAACTCCCTACATCCTTCCAGCAACTCAATTGCCTGCTCCATTATAGGAAACTGCTCAACTATATTGTCTGTATTTGTTGTCTGTGTTTCGTCTTTTCCCTTTCTTGAAAATTTTTATGTTTATAATTTATAATTTCCTTCCTGTCCCCTGTCTGCAACTAATTTTTTGAGATCCCCTATGATTAACACATCACCAAATCCAATAAACATTTCTAATTTATATACTTTATGATTTAAAACAGATCATTACTTGATATTTCCATGTTAATTTCTTACTGACTCTGTAAGTGGTTTCTGAGACATACCACACTTCTACTCATCCACTTATGTCTCTGGAAACAGCTTTTCATTCTCTTTTCTTGTTTATGATTTTGATCTCAACCTCTAAACACTGGAGTTCCCAGACCTCAATCTTGTAATCACATCCCTTTTCTATCTACAACAGTCTTTGTTCTCCTTTAGTTAAGTGTTTTTTTATTATCATTTATACTAAAAATTCTCTAATGTATTATTTCAACCCTTGTAATTCTCATTAATTCTAGACTTCTATATTCAAGTATTTATATGGTATTTCAAATTGAATATATTTGACCATATACTTTTTTTTTTTTAATATTATTTTATTAGTTGGAGGCCAATCACTTCACATTTCAGTGGGTTTTGTCATACATTGACATGAATCAGCCATACCATTCTTCATTTTTACCATAATAAATGACAAGCCATTCAAGCCCCAAACCTGAGAGGCAACTTGATCACTTTATCTTCCATTCCATTCCTTACTCAGTGCATCTATAGATATTACTATTTCCAATTACTGGTGCAAGGGAACAGAAAATGCCAAACAAAAATACACTATTTTGTTATATTGATTATTCTGAGTTAAAGTTACTCAAGAAGGAACTGGTGCAAGTGGGAAATGTTGGCTTTCCTTCATCTCCCGGAAAACAGGAAATAAATGTACCAGGTGAAAGGTACCCTCCCTGTACCAGGGGGATGGAAGGCATATTAATCACCAGAAATAAGGAATTTAATGCCGAGAAAGTTGTATATACAAACATTAATACTTCACTAACTTACTGTCCCAAGCTCCTTTGTCTTGTCAATTCTTTATAAATGCATTGCTTCCTTGTCTGAAAAGTATAAAACCTGCCTGCTTTCTCTAAGTTTTGTATTTTATGGGGCTCCCATACACACACAATTTATTTTTCTCCTGTTAATTTGTTTTATGTCAATTTATTAGACTAGCCAAATGACCTAGAAAGTAAAAATGAAAGGTTTTTTTTTCTCCCCACCTATACACTGGCAATGAAAAATTAGCATGTTTTGTAACAACCCTCTAGAAAGCAAGGGCTTCCTGGTTCATATGGTAAAGAATCTGCCTGCAATGCGGGAGACCTGGGTTCAATCCCTGGGTTGGGAAAATCCCCTGGAAAAAGGAAAAGCTATCCACTTCAGTATTCTGGCCTGGAGAATTTCATGGACTATATAGTCCATGAAGTTGCAAAGAGTCAGACACCACTAAGTGACTTTCACTTTCTTGAAAGCAAGGCAGAGTGGAGCTACTGTTGCGTGAGAAGTAGCAGTGGAAGGATCAGGGAGAGGAGAAAAGCCAAAGGAAGGAAGCCCTTCCCTCCGCACTGTGGATTCTGAAAGGAGCAGATGAGATGCTGAGACATATGAGCAGAGCTTCCATGGTATAATCGTACTAAATTGTCAATGAGGTACCAAGCCCTGTACAGTTGAAAATCTTTATATAACTTATGGGCTCCCCAGGTGGCTTCCGTGCTAGAAAACAACAAAAACAACAACAACAACAACAACAACAAACTGCTTGCCAATGCAGAAGACAGAAGAGACATGGATTGGATCTCTGGGTGAGGAAGACCCTCTGAAGCAGAGGATTGCAACCCACTCCGGTATTCTTGCATGGAGAATCTCATGGACAGAGGAGGCTGGAGGGCTAAGGTCCATAGGGTTGCAAACAGTCGAACACAACTGAAGCAACTTAGCACACACACATGCACAGATGTGTAACTTATAGTTGGCATTCAAATATATGTGCTTCCTCCATATGCATGGTTCCGCATCTGTGGATTCAACCACCCTCACATGTCATGGTGTACTATAGTATTTATTGGAAAAAATTGGCATGTATGTGAACCTGCACAGTTTGAAACCTTGTTGTTCAAGAGCCACATGCATTATATTGGACAACAGAAAGATTCTGATAGAAGTATGAAGAGAAATATAAAAGGAAAGAAAATTGCAAAAGATATGTGTGTCACAGTGGAATGATCAAATATATTTGCAACTGTGGTCCTAGTAAAAGAAGGAGAAAGATAATGCAGCAAAAACAATATTTAAAGACGGAACATTTAAGGATTTTTAAAGATAAAAAGACACATTAAGTCCATGACACAAATGGCATATCTACAAAGAAACTATACCAGTTATATTATAAAACTATGTCTTTATAGGTATACAAAAGAATTAATGGGAATTTCCTGGTTGTTCACGGATTAGGACTCTGCTCTCACTGCTGAGGGCATGAGTTCAATCCCTGTTCTGGGAACTAAATTTCACAAGTTGTGCAGTATGGCTAAAAAAACAAAAAGAATTATCAAAAACATATCAACTGCTTACAAACAAATCTGATGAAAACTGTGCACAAGGCCTATACACAAAAATTAAACTATTGAGAATTATCAAAAACATAAATACATGGAAAGACATATCATGGTATGGATGGAAAGACCCAATTTATAAAGAGTTTTTTTCTTACCTGTTTCTTTTAAATTCAATGCAATCATAATAAAACCCATGCATAAGTGGGAGAAAAACTGAATACTTATGGAAATGAAAAGTGCCACAAATACCTAAGACCACTGTGAAGAAGAAAAATAAAATCAGAAGATAACCACCATAGACACCAAGATTTATTGGGGTAATGTCAGCAAGATGACAGAATAGGAAGTTCCTTCTCTCCATGGACACACAGATTCAACAATGCACAGACCCATTTGTTTTATGAGAAATCCAGAAAACAGTTGACAGACTCTACACTCTGGATAAACACAAAACAATCATACTGATGCTGGTAATAAAATACAAGATACAATCTTGCCATAATTCCTTTCTTCTAGTAAGCTGTCATGAGAACGGAAGGAAACTCCCAGCTTCTCCTGAGGAGAGATGGATGGGTTTGGAGTTTAGAGCTTCCTTTGTTAGGGTTTTGTTTTGTTTTGTTTTTTGATTGCTGGGAGATCCCAAGGAGCAGGGTTCAGTCTTGCCAGTCTTCAAGTACTGAAAGGACCCAAGATATTCTAGACACCTAAAGGCCTATAAAAATCTCCCACCAGAACTTCTTCTCCCACATCAGCAAAACCCCCTGCCCTTGGGTAATTCCTAGAAAGGAGACAGTCTAATATATCCACAGCATTCAGATTTTTCTGGGGCCAGTCTCAGAGTATGGAGGGGACCTGGCATACTTTTGAAACCAAAGTCTCCTGAGAACAGAAAAATTAGGTCAAGGTATGCTGTTGCCCAAGAAGACCTGCGGGATATCAGATATTAGGGACAGCAAAGATGACAAGTTCCCTCCAAAAAGAAAAGAAACTGAAAAATCTCTACAGCTGAGATTTTATTCACATAAGTCCAGATAAGACACATATAGAGAGAAGGTTTGAGAGACCCCAAATCTCTGGCTGGGTAGATTGTTGAAGACTGGGAAAGGGGGTACAGCCTCTATAGAAAACAATATGAAGTTTCCTCATAAAATTAAAAATAAAACTATCAATGACCTAGAAATCCCATTTCTGTGTATTCATCCAAAAGAAATGAAGTCAGGATAATGAAAGAGATAGTTGCAGTATTATGTCCATCACAGCATTATTCACAATAGTCAAGATGTGAAAGCAATCTAAATGTTCATCGATCAGTAAGTTGGTAAATAAAATGTGGTATGTACACATAATGGGATTCATTAAATTGTACACACAAGCAATTTGGCCTTAAAAAAGAAGGAAATCCTGCCATATGCAACAACACAGATGAACCTTGAGGACAGAATACTAAGTAAGACAAGCCCCAGTCCCAGAGTACAAATACTGCATGATTCCACTTATATTAGGTTATCTATCAAATACATAGAAGCAATGAGTAGAATGATGGTAGTCAGGAGCTGGGAGGAGGCGTAAATGGGGAGTAGCTGTTCAGTGCATATAAGTTTTTGTTATTGCAGGATCAGTAAGTAATAGGTTTGCTGTACACTCTCATGGCTATAGTTAACAATATTGCCTTATATACTTAAAAACTTAAGAGGGTAAATCTCATGTTAAGTGATGTTACTACACTAAAAAAGATTTATTATTAATTTGCAGTAACTAAGAGAGAATGGAAATGGCACCAGGGTTTTTAAAATTAGAACAGAGCCTCCAGAATCAGATCCACCCAAGTACAGTTCTTTGATTAGGAAAGAAGTGAAACTGCTGAGCTATGAGAGAAAGGATGATCTTCTCAAAAAGAGTTCTGCATTAGCTTCCTATCTGAGAAGGGGTTTAGAATGCAGGGTATTTGTTAAGGAGTTTGCTTGAGACCAACATGTGAGTCAGGGAAGGACATGAAACATGATTGGGCAAGGGGAAGAAACAGGACCACAGTGAAGTCCAACAATGACCTCCAACGAGCCCCTTCCACGGCATTCCATAGAACTCTTAGAGTGGGACCCCCAGCACACCAAGGTGGCCACATCTTTACACTCTTGTTTCGACCTATAATCCAGGCAGATGTATAATTGAGGGTACAGTAGAACTCTGCAATTGAACTAATCCCGGAGGGAACTGACATCTGAAGACTTCTGTGATAACATTCCCAGCAGATGAAAGAAGAGAGACCTGGCGGGCTCACCAAGGGATCTACCTCAATCTGCTTTTTTAATTTTTTTAATATGATTTGTTAGTTTGTCATTTTTTAGCTTGTCATTTGTTAGTTTGTTAGATTTGTCATTTATACATTGACTGAGTCACTGATTGATTTATAAACATAAGGAGGACAAGAAGTTCATCTCTTGGTCACTCTTACTGTAATAAGAACTGTGTTAAAACCAGTGCTCAATAAATATATATATATTTTTAGATGATGAATGAAACTGAAAAATTAGAGAAAAAGTTATGATATACATGTATTTTTACAAATATGTTTTATCTAATTCCAACCTCCTTTGATTCCAGATGGAGTTAGATTTAATCTCCAGTTATGAAATGTATAATTAAATTTAATCTAATCTAAATAATTTAATCTCCAGGGCTGACATGATCGTTAAGCAATCCAGGGGTTGGGACACCAACCTCCTGCACAGTCAAGACTGTGACTTACAGCAAAGTCAGACTATGTAGTGTTATAGTGTTGACTACTAGAAAAAATTCATGCGTAAGTGAACCTGCTCAGTTCAAATCTGTGTTATTCAAAGATCAGCCATATTAGCTAATCGACCTTGGGCATAAAGTTTTTTCTTTGGTGAAAAAACTTGATTTGGTGTAGAGATAAAAAATAAAGTATCCTTATAAAACATTTATATAATCATTAGCAGCAAAGAAAATATTGTAATTAATATTAAAGAAAGGTAAATAATTTTATTCTGCCATCAACCCCTAATTGACCATATTTAATCTTAACATTCTAAATATGGGGAGAAATGTTTGACTTTGGCTTATTTCAAATGTAAGACACTTTTATTTGTCCCGTCCAAGAATCATGTCTGACATGAAGTCCTATGAAGTTCTATTCATTTTGTTTCGAAAACTCTAGTTAGTTTCTCTCTTTTACCAACAAATGCTAATGTCTGACAGCCTTAGCTGTCAGATAATGGCATCCATTATCTTCAGCTCCTTTTCTAAAACTTATAATTTAAAAAAAAAAAATTCTTCTTTTCTAGGTCTTGTTTGTAAGAGGGAGGAGAATACTTAAAACATGTAGCTTCTAGATGCTTCTCCCACAGGTAGTGTTTCTGAATTTCCAAATTAAATTGATTGGAGAGTTGTTGTTCTACCCTTCCATCTCTTTGTTAGTGAATATTAAATCAGGTATTTCAATTTCCTTTTCCCTGATTTTAGGTACTCCCTCTACCTCAATTACTCTTTGCAAGTTAGTCATTTTCTCTACTTTCATCATACTTTTTATAAATGGGTTTTCTTAAGCATTTAAAATAGATTTTGAATATGATAAAATAGAAGAATATCATCGAAACTCTTAGAATCCTTAACATGACTTTTCTTTAGAATTTTCAAATGAGTATACTCTAACCAAAGTTGCAAAAATATTTAGAATGAGGTATTAGAAAATGAAAATCACATTTACTTTTACAACACCTGTGAAGACAGTACATTACTAGTATTTGAATGGCTTAATGATTTTTTTTTTCTGTAGATTGATGATAAATCAAATGAGATACCTCTTTCAATATTTACCTTTGATATCACTGCATAAACAATCAAATAATTCAAAGTCAGGGTCACTTTCAGAAGTGACTGTGGCATTCCCATTCCACTAAGATTTGAATTCTATAGAGTTACATATCAAAAAGAAATTGTTAGTCAAAATATGAGATTTGGTTGAACAAAATTCTGTAAAATAGAGTGATTAAGTAAAATGCAGAATGGCCTTCTCAAGTACTACTCTAACATATATCAGTTTATTTGAGAAAATGTTTTTGAGAGAAGATTTTGAGAAACAGTATTCTGGTAGCAAACCCATCCCTTTCTGAAGGTGGATGCAAAAGATTCAGTGAAAGGATGTTGCCAGTTCTCCTGCCATTTGTATAACCATCCCATTTGTAAGAAGAAATGCAGCCGAAGAAACGCAGCTGGCTATTTCAGTTAATGCACTAAACTTTAATTCACTTTCTACATTCCAAAGCTATAGTCTCCATACAACCTTCCAATTCTTATTTAGCTTCCTCTATGGGTCTGCTGAGATTAACAATAACACAGGTGATGTGGTATTCTGATTGAATAACATCATTTATGTGAGCCTGGTTTATATGTGTGCACCATACAAACAGAAATCTTCTTTCATTGTGCAGAACAAATCATATTTTGAGACTAAGGAAAAGACTAAATTCTGGACTGTAATATATTCACCAAATAAATGTTAAGAGACAACTGGTGACTAAACTTTCTCTGTCTTTTTCTCTGACTCATTATTTAACTTCCTTATATTTTACATAAGGTAGTTGATAAACTCTTATGGTACTGAATTTAAATAGGACAAGTGTTCATGTAGCAATTCCTATGTACAAGAAATAATATCTTTTGTTGGCAATTCAGCCAGTCCTCTGGGAAGTTCCATGCACTAACATAAGGGACTGGTAACATAAAGATCAAGACCTGGTGAGCAGTATGAGTTAGTATTTCCCACGTGCATTAGCCAGAGACTATGGGCAACTGTCTCCTGTTTATAGTCTCATGATCTAGTAATGCAATTTACCTTTGTGATCTTGTCACTTCACCATTTGTATATGCTGAGTGTTTCCACAATCTTGATTATATGATGATATTAAAGTAGAAGAGCAAGGAGTCATAAATAGTTGGAGAAAATGGCAACTTAAGTTTACGAAGTCCAAACTTCTCATTTTATAGGACCCTAGGGAATAGACATCGTATTCCAGATACCTGTGTCATGAGACAAAGTTGCACCTAGAAAACTCAGAATAAGAATATATCCTTCAGGGAGCTACACAAATGTGTCATCCACAGAGTCTCCCACAGATACTTCCCTTCCAAAACTTATTGCCAGTGCAGATATTTTCCTCTACAAAAACAAACAACTCTCCCATCTCCATCAAAATATTTTTTAAAAAGCCCATTATAAATTCTATGTAAACATAAATTTGTTATTAAAATCTAAACAAGAATGATTCTACACTTGAATGACTATGACGACAATGACAACCTACAATGATGAAGGTGATGATAAAAATGCAAATTCATGATAATGAATTAAATTAATGCAAAGGTTATATATGATATAAAACTCTCAACCCTGCCCTTAAATTCTATTTGTCAGCTAACATCATTTTTCAGAATTGCCTTTCTCCCACGATATATCTTGGATACCACAAACAGATCTGTTTTCATTCTTTAACTTAATATTCTATTGAAGTGATGTATCAAAATTTATCCAAACCTGTTTTTTATTCACCATGTTTATGTGAATTTTAGCCTTAGCTTTTTACCAATAGTGCAATAATGGATATAGCTTTATAAGTCTGCCCATGTTAATTGGATAAATTCCCATGAGTGATGTCTGTGTAACAGTTAAAGCTGGAGTTAAAAATCTGCAGCACATGTGACAAGAGAGTCAATTTTTTTTTAACCGAGTTGTTTTCACAAAAAAAGAGAAGAATCCATGTGAATAATGTAAAACTAGCGTGAATAAATTCATAAAAACATCTAAAAAAAATGGCTAGTAAAACTGAAAATTATGTAAACTCATTCATCCTGAAATAAGTATATATTTTTAAAAAATGTGTTCTGTTTTGCTTTTGCACCTAACAGATTGACATAGACAAAAACATTTGTCATCACTGAGCAATGGTAAAGTCAGGTGACCATAGTGGTTCTCTTACACTGTTAAAGTGCACATAATGTAATACAACCTTCTTGCAGAGTGATATGCAAATATCTATACATAATTACAATTATTACATTTAATTGAGCTTTACTGGGACTTTAAAAAAATGTTCTTTGGAAGATTAAAAAAACATTTTAAAGTTGCTGAAATACGAAACACATGCCCCAAGTATGTACAGTTGGGTTATGTGACAGGGTTGTCTGTTGATTTATGTATGAGTGCCACCTAAGTTCATTTCAATCACATTTAGTTTATTCACTTGGTTTCATTCTGAAGGAATGAATTCATTCTGATCATTTTGTCTGTGGTTGAGAAAATTGAACTCTTAACAGATTGCAGTCACAGAAGAAATTGCCTAGTATTAGAGCTGCAAGTAATTGCTAAACTCCCACGTGCCTCAGGGGAGAAAGCATGTCCTTGATTAGAAAAACATGCAAGGAAAAAAGAAGCAGTAAGCGCATAGTTAATGGGCAAGATAGCATTCTCTGTTAAGTGCTTTAGAGCAACAAAGCTTATTCTTCTCCATTTTTGATAATTAGAGGATTAATTTATATTCCAAAAGAAATGTTAAAATTCTAATCATTCTTCATCATTAAGTGGGGATCCTATATCTTCTCATTAGTATACAGAAGGCATATTTAATTCAAATAAGGTAGATAAATAAATAAATCCAAGGGACTTATTTAAATTCATTTAATATATAATTCTAAATTATATACTTCTGACAACACTGCCAGAAATGAAATAGGATAGTTTGCTGTTCAATTATGATGGATTCTACAGTCAGAAAATCAATATGCTGCAGCAATATAAGCACTTAGATTGTTTCTTGTGTACCAGAGAGTATTATTTTCAGGTCTTTCAAGAGGGAAAAGAAAAGGTATTTTTCCATCTATTCACTGTATTTCTGATTATATTTACCATAAATGGGTATATAATTTATATACTAACTTGGGTCATCAGAGTGTGTCTGTGTGTGTATGTGTGTGTGTGTGTGTGTGTGTGTGTGTGTGTGTGTATTACATTGGATATTACATTACCATGGAAGAGTTTATTTTATATGTATTCTAACATGCATGTTCCACCTATATGCTTTAAGTTTTGTTATTTATTCATGATCAAAACAACTGTTTTTCTCTGTTTACTAATAACTGTGAAGAAACACTGAAGAGAGCCAAAGAAGCAGATAACAAAGACAAAATGCAAAGTTAAAGTACATCTATGTAAATATGCCCATATTGGACAAGGTGAGTAGTATCTGACAGCTATATAGTTAAAGAAAGTCAAGTTAATATTTAGAAAACTGTGCATCATAAAAGTTTTTATATAAATATCCAGTGCAGGCATATAAAGTGTTAGAGCATATCAAAAAATTCTCTCAAGGAAAAAGCAAACCATTCCTAGAAGAGTCAAAATCTTTTATGATAAATAGCTAAACTACTCTTATAATTTTTCCAAATTAAAAACAAACAAAAAATAATAATAACAACAACAATCAAAGCAACAATTGCCAAAGCAACAGTCAAAAAACTTACGCATATAAAAGTTAAATTACTGACAAATACTATTTTTTGTCTATGGGGCCACTAAAATGTAAGATATACACAGAAACTTCAGGTAAAGAAAAATAAAGCTTTTCACAGACATGTCTTTGTGCCTTAACTTCATACATCTCAAAGAAAAGAATGGATAAAATGAAAGTATTTAAATGAGATGAGATGGCATTCTAATCTTATTCTTTCTAGGTAAGATAAAGAAAAAAATGACAAGAGCATAAAGATATGCTAATGTAACAGAGCAGGGCCCTATGTAAAGAAAATCAACCCTGAATGCTCATTGGAAGGACTGATGCTGAAGCTGAAGTCCCGATACTTTGGCCACCTGATGAGAAGAGCTGACTCATTGGAAAAGACCCTGATGTTGGGAGGGATTGGGGGCAGGAGGAGAAGGAGACGGCAGAGGGTGAGATGGTTGGATGGTATCACTGACTCAACAGACATGGGTTTGAGGAAACTCTGGGAGATGGTGAAGGACAGGGAGGCCTGGTTGCTGCAGTCCATGGAGCTGCAAAGCATTGGACATGACTGAGTGACGAGTGACTGAATGACCAAGGCCACAGTGGGGCCTTCCCAGGACAGACCCCTCCCTCCACGTTCTCCACTCGCCTCTTGTTTGCAGAAGAGCTCTCCCCTGGGTCACAAAAGTCTGACTCATGATTGACCATTCTAAGGATGTAAACACATATTGAGAAAAACAGTAGCTGGGCTTGAAGAACTTGTAAAAATTTAAATGGTGAATGAGCCATATGTCAGTCACAGAATCTTTAGCTTCTCTTTGAAGTACCTAGATAACAGGATCTGATGCACATTTCCTGAATTGCTTCACTGATCCTAAAACCTCCACCAAATGGAAGAAGTTAACTATTTGATGATGATGAACACGTTGCCTTCGGACCTACTGAAGCCTGAGGATTGATGTTAACCCCTGTGATACCACCCTGTTACCTCCATCAAGCAATCAGAGAACTGTGCATGAGCTGATCACATACCCTGAGACACGCCTCCCTCACACTGCTTTTCGAACTGCTTCCCTGAGACCCAGCAAGTAGTTTGGGCTTTATGAGCACTGGCTGCCCCAGACTCTGTCTGCTTCCTTGCATAAATGCTGCACCTCCCTTCACCACAGCCCAGTGTCGGTGGATTGGCTTTACTGAATGTGGGCAAGTGGACCGAAGTTTGGTTCGGTAGCATTAATATGAAGAGAGTTACACCTATATTCACAGTGACAGAAATAAAAGGGGTGTTCCAATTCAACTAGAAAGTATATGCTATGCTCACTCATGTCCGAGTCTTTGCAGCCCAGTGAACTGTAGCCTGCCAGGCTCCTCTGTCCATGGACTTTTCCAAGAAACAATACTGGATTGGGTGCCATTTCCTCCTCTAGAGGATCTTCCCGGCCCAGGGATCAGACCTGTGTCTCCAGAGTCTCCTGCATTGGTAGTTAGATTCTATACCACTGAACCACCTAGTAAGCCCAGAAACTATATGACTACAACTTTAGTTTGACCTGATTCAATAAATAAAAAAAGATAAGACCTTCCTTGTTACTGCAAATATTATTAATTCAAATTATTTTGGTTAAAAAAACTAGCATTACTTAGTGCATTGTATATAATAGCTAATGTAATCCTTACAAAAATCACCTTATAAAATGATTTGAGAAGTGACAAAACTGAGCTTTATTGATATTAGGAAACTTCTTCAACAATATATAACTGGTTGTTCAGTTGTCATGTCTGACTCTTTGTAACCCCATGGACTGCAGCACTCCAAGTAGAAAGTAACAAAAGTAAATTTCATAGAAAATCTATTAAGAAATTTAATAAAAATTAAATGATGTAAGAAACTATCAATATTATGGATCATTCCTATTGTTTCAGGATGTTAAGTAAAGACCAGGCTTTGCTATTGTATTTTCAGGGTCTTCTACACATGTTGGCCATGGAAAAGATGATTTTAAAAGAAAAAATCCAAATACTTCAAAGAGTTAAGAAACTCAAACCTCTTCAATACTAAATTCTCAAAGGGTAACTTTTTGTTGTATTTATTAGTCATAGTTATTGGTTTGTAAGCAACAGACTCTAACTCTATCTAACTTAAGATGAAGGATGTAAGTATTGCAAAGATATCAAGTGCTCTCAAAATGTATGACACACTTAGAAAAACCAAGTAGCCAGGAAGCTCTGGAAGGAAATGCTTGAGACACTGGTTTGGTCAAACCACTTCAAGGTCAATATAGAGAAACAACCTTCCATAAGCAACAATGACAATAGTTAGGTTACATTGATTTTTAAGTGGATTCGCGGCTCTGTTATAAGCACTCCACTTAAGCTACTTCATTTTTTAGGAACACTAATAAAAAGTTATTATTGTTATCCTCCCATTGAATATCTTCTCTGCATTTTTAGAGAACAAGTATTACCTTGTTGGGAGAAAACACCTTTCTCAACTCATGTTATGAGTCAGCCCTCCAATTGTGCTGCACTAAAAAGATTGGAATGACCCCTCCAGTTCCTATTATGGGAGGAAGTACTCACCACAACACAAACTGGGATGACTGAATACCATTAGAAATGAGTTTTTGTATGATGGATAATAAAATATGTTTACCACATCTAACTTTCAAATTATTCTATAATTTTTGTTAACAAGCATATATAGCAAAAAAGCAGAGCAAATATTTCAGTAAATTTTATGTATTCATTACTGTACTAGTAAATGCCTATTGTTTGGTTAGTCACTAAGTCATGTTTTTCTTCTTTGTGAACCCATGGACTGAAGTACAGCAGGCTCCTCTGTACTTCCCAGACCCAGAGATTGAACCTGTGTCTCCTGCATTGGAAGGTGGATTCTTTACCCCTTTAAAACACAGGTTATAACGCTATATAAGAATGGTTAAAACAAAGATTATAAAGTATCTAGGTTTTGTACTGGGCATTTAGGCTATTTCCTTCAGTTCTAACAATCACCCTATGAGACAGATTCTGTTATCCAACATTTGTTGACAAGAACTTGATTGTTGACAGTGAAATCAATTTTCTTTCTTTCAATTTCACACTAATAGCACAGAGCTTTGAATCCAGGTAAATAGGATGCTGGGTCTGTATGAAGAAGCATGACACATGATTTAATACTTCTGAGACTTAAATGCTTTCAGGAATAACAAAATAAACACACCTGCTGTAATAATCCTATTAGAGAAGACAATATTTTTCATCCTCTGTGTTCCCTCATCCACACTGAGCAGCCTCTTGTTTTAGGTGACTTCCTGTGTCATTGCCTTAGGTCCTCACATTACAAGCAGAATTAGCATTTAAGACCTTTTTTGTAGAATAGTGTAGGCGTATCCTTCAGACCCATCCATTCATATTCAAACAGAGAGACCTTTACTTTGGTTCTGGGATATGTTGGAGGCTTAGGAAGAAAATCATTGCCTTTTCCAAAAGTTTTTGAAGCATTGATCCAGCCAGCATAAACTTCAAACACTGATGCTTCAGTTTTATAAGATTCTGTGAACTACATACTCTCTTTGTCTTGCTTAGTTTCGGTTTAAACTAACTGGAGTGGATAGCTTTATTTGCGTCTAAGAAGCTGTATTAGCCAAGTGACGGCACATAATTAAATGCTACAATTTATGATATACACTATTAAGGAATGTTTCTTGTGGGGTCACTGCTCCTTTCTGCTGGGTCCTGGTGCACACGTTTCCCTCCACCATAGTTTGGGCTCAGTCAAGCCACAGGGAGGGAAAATTGCCCCACCCATCACAGAAAATTGGATTAAAGATTTACTGAACAGGGCTCCGCCCATCAGAACAAGACCCAATTTCCCCCTCAGTCAGTCTCTCCCATCAGAAAGCTTCCATAAGCCTCTTATCTATATCCATCAGAGGGCAGACACAATGAAAACCACAATCACAAAATACTAACCAAGCTTCTTGCCTTGGAAACCCCATGAACAGAATGAAAAGGCAAAAAGGTATGACACTGGAAGATGAACTCAACAGGTCAGTAGGCGCCCATTATGCTACTGGAGATCAGTGGAGAAATAATTCCAGGAAGAATGAAGAGACCGAGCCAAAGCAAAAATAACACCCAATTGTGGATGTGACTGGTGATGGAAGTTAAGTTCGATGCTGTAAAGAGCAATATTGAATAGGAACCTGGAATGTTAGCTCCATGAAACAAGGTAAATTGGAAGTGGTCAAACAGGAGACGGCAAGAGTCAACATCAACATTTTAGGAATCAGCAAAATAAAATGAACCGGAATGGGTGAATTTAACTCAGATGCCCATTATATTTACTACTGTGGTCAGAGTCCCTTAGAATGAATGGAGTAGCCATCACAGTCAAGAAAAGAGTCCTCAATGCAGTACCTGGATGCAGTCTCAAAATGACAAAATGATCTCTCTTCATTTCCAAGGCAATCCACTCAGTATCACAGTAATCCAAGTAAATCTATGCCCTGATCAGTAATGCTAAAGAAGCTGAAGTTGAATGGTTTTATGAAGACCTACAAGACTTCTAGAACTAACACCCAAAAAAGATGCCCTCCTCATTATAGGGGACTGGAACGCAAAAGTAGAAAGTCAAGAAATACCCGGAGTACAGGCAAATTTGGCCTTGGAGTACAAAATGAAACAGGTCAAAGCTTAACAGAGTTTTTCCAAGAGAATGCATTGGTCATAGCAAATATTCTCTTAAAACAACACAAGAGAAGACTACACATGGACATCATAAGATGGTCAATACCAAAATCAGATTGATTATATTCTTTGTAGCCAAGGATGGAGCAGCTCTATACAGTCAGCAAAAACAAGACCAGGAGCTGAATGTCTCTCAGGTCATGAATTCCTTATTGCCAAATTCAGACTTAATTGAAGAAAGTAGGGAAAACCAGTAGACCATTCAGGCATAACTTAAATCAGATTCCTTATGATTATACAGTGGAAATGAGAAATAGATTCAAGGGATAAGATCTGACAGAGAGAGTGCCTGAAGAAATATGGACAGAGGTTCATGACATTGTACAGGAGGCAATGATCAAGACCATCTGCAAGAAAAAGAAATGCAAAAAGGCAAAATGGTTTTCTGAGAAGGCGTTACAAACAGCTGAGAAAAGAAGAGGAGCTAAATGCAAAGGAGAAAAGGAAAGATATACCCATTTGAATGCAGAGTTCTGAAGAACAGCAAGGAGAGATAAGAAAGCTTTCCTCAACAATCAGTGAAAAGAAATAGAGGAAAACAACAGAATAGGAAAGACTAGAGAGCTCTTTAGGAAAATTAGAGACACCAAGGGAATATCTCATGCAAAGATGGGCACAGTAAAGGACAGAAATGGTGTGGACCTAACTGAAACAGAAAATATTAAGAAGTGGTGTCAAGAATACACAGAAGAACGATACAAAAAAGATCTTCACGACCCAGATAATCATGATGGTGTGACCAACCTAGAGCCAGACATTCTGGAATGAGAAGTCAAGTGGACCTTAGGAAGCATCACTACGAACAAAGCTAGTGGAAGTGATGGAATTCCAGTTGAGCTACTTCAAACCCTCAGAGATGATGCTGTGAAAGTGCTGCACTCAATATGCCAGCAAATTTGGAAAACTCAGCAGTGGCCACAGGACTGGAAAAGGTCAGTTTTCATTCCAATCCCAAAGAAAGGCAATGCCAAAAAATGAACAAACTACCGCACAATTGCACTCATCCCACATTCTAGCAAAGCAATGCTCAAAATTCCCCAAGCCAGGCATCAACAGTATATGAACCATGAACTTCCAGACTTTAAGCTGGTTTTAGAAAAGGCAGAGGAACCAGAGATCAAATTGCCAACATCTGTTGGAGCATCAAAAAACAAGAGTTTCAGAATACCACCTGCTTTGGCTTTATTGACTACGCCAAACCCTTTGCCTGTGTGGATCACAACAAACTGGGGAAAACACTTAAAGAGATGGGAATACCAGACTACCTGACCTGCCTCTTGAAAAATTTGTATGCAGGTGAAGAACCAACAGTTAGAACTGGACACGGAACAACAGACTGATTCAAATCGGGAAAGGAGTATGTCAAGGCTGTATATTGTCACCCTGCATATTTAACTTATATGCAGAGCACATCATGAGAAGCCGTGGGCTGGATGAAACACAAGCTGGAATCAAGATTTCCAGGAGATATATCAATAACCTCAGATATGCAAATGACACCACCCTTATGGCAGAAAGTGAAGAAGAACTAAAGAGCCTCTTGATGAAACTAAAAGAGGAGAGTGAAAAAGCTGGCTTAAAGCTCAACATTCAGAAAACTAAGATCATCGCATCTGGACCCATTACTTCTTGGATAATAGATGGGGAAACAATGGAAACAGTGTTCGACTTTGTTTTTTTGGGCTCCAAGATCACTGCAGATGGTGACTGCAGCCATGAAAGTAAGATACTTGCTCCTTGGAAGAAAAACTATGACCAACCTAGACAGCATATTAAAAAGTAGAGCATTACTCTGCCAACAAAGGTCTATCTAGTCAAAGCTATTGGTTTTCCAGTAGTCATGTATGGATGTGAGAGTTGGATTGTGAAGAAAGCTGAGCACTGAAGAATTGATGCTTTTGAACTGTGGTGTTGGAGAAGACTCTGTAGATTCCCTTGGACTTCAGGGAGATCCAACCTGCCCATCCTAAAGGAAATCAGTGCTGAGTATTCATTGGAAGACTGATGCTGAAGCGGAAATCCAACACTTTAGACACCTGATGCAAATAACCAAGTCACTGGAATAGTCCCTGATGCTGGGAAAGGTTGACGTTCAGAGGAGAAGGGGACAACAGAGGATTAGATGGTTGGATGGCATCACTGATGCGATGGACATGAGTTTGAGTAGTCTCTGGGGTTTGGTGATGAACAGGGAAGAATGGTGTGCTGCAGTCTATGGGGTTGCAAAGAGTTGGACACAACTGAGCAACTGAACTGACCTGATTAAGTAATGTCATAACTCAAGAGAAAATGAGAAGTGAGGGCGTTTTCACAAGGGAATTGCAACCTATTAGACTACTGGGAGATGGATAGGGTTTTACAGATTGAGTTTTGGAGAGTTTTCTATATGGAACTATTCAGCACATAAGAAAATAATATTATTTTATGCTATCTCTAATAAAACATGTATTTTCCATTTATAATATATTCTATAGCAGCTAGGGAAATAAATCAGGCACCTCAATATGTCTCCTGTTTCAGGGACTGGCACATTTATTTCTCAAAGTTGAAACACACTCAAATCTCCATATGATAAGTGAGAAGAGCAAAAGCACCAGACTATATCGTTCTTTTAAGTCTCTACTTGACAGAAATGTCCTTTGCTCATTATATATTTCCAGAATATGTGCGTATTGGTAGTAATAAATATAAGATGTGTTACACTTTTATATCTCTAGGCAGATATGCTAAAAAAAATTTTGATCTTTACGAATCGTAAGAGAAGGTTATTTTATCATAGCTATAGTAGATTTATGATTATTTACATTATGAACATTTTTAAGAGTTATTCATAACTACAGATCCTGGATCTTTAAAGGGACTTGGAGTATTTTATAGATCCACTTATAAACATTTTCAAAGAGATAGGTATGTATGTATGTATGTATATGCATACATCATCAGAGAAGTAAATTTTAGAACCACACTTCACCTATTTCTGTATTAATATTCTCAATTGGTATAATTGAGAATATTAATCTTAATTCTCCAAGTTGAGTCTACTTTCTTTTTTCTGATATTAGTGATAACTGAGAATTATTAGTCACTGACCTATATAAAACTTTCCTTCAAATAAAAGTTATGGTTATGATATCAACTGCTTTTTATAGAATGTTAGTCGCTGGTTGTATCCAACTGTTTGGGATCCCATGGACTGTAGCCTGCCAGGCTCCTCTGTCCATGGAATTCTCCAGGCAAGAACACTGGAGTGCCTTGCCATTCCCTTTTTCAGGGGATCTTCCTGACCCAGGGATTGAACCCAGGTCTCCAGCATTGCAGGCAAATACTCCAACTTACATTACAATTGAAAAAGTTAAAAAGGCATAAAAGCAGCCAAAATATGTATTAAAAACATTCAACTGCATTAATTGTCTATATAGCAAATTAAATTAAAGATGAGTTGCTTTTTACAATCAAATTGGATACCTGTGATTGGATTCCCTTTTCCTCTGCTGATAAAGTTGTGGTAAATAATCCTGAACATCTAATGTGGATAATAAGATATTACATAATCTTTCTAGAAAGCAATTTCTCAAAACGTATTTGTAATCCTTGTCTCCTGGGCTCCACTTCTATCTACAATATTCTGTCTTAAATCAACTTCCTTAAACTGTTATAATTTTCTTCTGCCTTAAATCAGAAGTTAAACCTGAGAAGAAATTTAGGAATTTTCTGACTTCTAAAGGAAAAAAATCAAGCAGACAGGGAAAGATGAAAGAGTCAAAAAAGGGTTAAAATGTGCCCAAGGTAACATCTGTTCCTGGATCTTGCCATAGTATTGCCCCCTACCAGTTGGCACAAGTGTTGGGTGGATTAACCTTGAACATTAGCCTTCAACACTTTTAATAACTGGGAGATGGGAATATTAGCCTAAAGAAGAGAATACGGGAAGGGTACAAAAGCAGGTCTACCATAGAATTTGGAAATACAGTTGATGCTTGAACAACAAGGGTGTTGGGACACCAACCCTCCATGCTCAAGTGTAACTTATAGTTGGCCCTCTTTATCCAAGGATCCTCTGTACCTGCAGTTTCACAGATCCTTAGTTTCAAACAATTTTAGTAAGTACTATAGTATTTACCACTGGGGGGAAAAAAACAAAAACAAAAACTGGTGTATAAGTGGACCCAACCAGTTTACCCTCATGCTGTTCAAAGGATCAACTATAAGAACAAAGGTGAATTCAAAATTTTGAGTACAGATGGTCACAGGACTGTTATACTCGTGAAAACATGGTTATTGCTTATTGTCATTTCAGGAATTCAAATATTTGTCCAGTTGTAGAAGACACCTATTAATTTGGAACAAAACACAGGAAGAAGAAAAAATAGAAACTGGATAGGATTTCACCTCACAAACTTAGTTATTTAAATTAGCATTTTCATATTTAAAATTGCTAATATATCAAATTATGCAAACATGAATATTTTGAAAATTTGGTATATTTATAACTCTGTGTCAGGGCCCAGTGAACAATCTGAGTGGCCCAGTGCAGAAGGAAAATGTGGGGCTCCTAGCTAAAATATTTTTAAGAATTTCAAGACAGTAACAGCAGAACCACAGATTAAGGATGGGGTCCTTCTAAGTGTGTGACCCTGTTTCAACTTCATAAGTCACATGCCCATCCATGAAGCCTGCCCAACCCTGAGAATGGATACTACACTTTTAAATGGAGAAGTTTTCTATTCTGATATATTATCATAAACTGGATATAGCTTCTCATATTGTATAAGTACCTACTTATAAAATTCTTTACTTCAAATTTGTAGTTTTTATCCATTTATAAAGTTAAATGGATAAAATTCAGTACTTTACCCATTTATAAAATTAAAATAAGATAATTTAAAAAAACAGATTTAAGATTTTAGTTGGGAAAAAAATGTTTGGAGAATTAAAGAACTTAAAAATGCATTATGTATTGAAAAGATATCCAAAGTTTTTTAAAGTTTAAACATTTTGAAATGCATAAATATAAAATTTATTCTTTTTCACCTTATAACAATAAAATATAATATCTCAATTAAAGAAAAAATAAAATGATGATATAGGAAAAACATTTTCCAAAATTAAGATGTTTACCAGTCCCTGCTCCATGAAAAAACCAATCAATATTTGACCACAATAAATTTAAAAACATCTTCATAATGTATATGCCCAAAGCAAAAACTCACTAGAGTTTAGTGTATTCAGTGTTTTAGGCTGCATATTATCATCACAGAATAAATGAGTCATTTGAAGGGTGTAGTTATATCCAACATTTCATGAGTTAATATTTCAGTTGATGAAGCTATTTGAGTCATCTGATGTCACTGTGACTTAAGGCAAAATCATTATTTTTGACAACTGGAATTTTCTTTGAGCATTAATCACTAAAATTGGGTATAGAACATAGTGTTGTTTTTTTTTTCAGATTTTCATCTTTTAGCCACAAGATAAGCAAAATTAACTTTGAAAGAAATGAGAATGGGGTATACTGGCTCTTCTATTCAGGAATCCAGCAGGAAAAGCTCCCTTGAGTTTTCACATGAAAGGTGGCTGTCAGTTGTAGACAGTATTTGCCTACTTTGATTCCCTTCGCTAATAGAGTCTATATGTTTCCACAACCCAATACATATTGATCTATAGCCATTACATCAAAAGAATGAAAAGGCATACTCCCTCTGTGAGAGTAATAAAGAATGTTGATAAAATTGTTTGGAGGAAAGAGATTTTGTTAAAAGGTTAGCAGTACAACACTTTAGTCTGTAAGTAATTGCCGACTATTTACTCTGAAAATCTCTGTAGAACAAGTTTTCATTCGATTTAATTACTGTGAAATGTTCCACTCAAATACACAAGGTTACAAAACACACACACGATATGTATGGCATGACATTTGGCAGTTCTGCTTCTGGTGAAGATAAGAATACTGACCTTAACCAGTGACTTCTTTTGGACAATAGATGGTTTAAATGCTGTTTTGTTTTTTTTTTTTTAAGGCTGCATTTAATATAAAGGTACCTCTGACACTGTACAACCCCCTTTGTGAACATTGCTGATTTTGATGAATTGGTTCATCTTTCCCCTTTCAAATGACAATATGTTCCAGCATCTGTCAAACATTTTAATCAACAAGTATTAGGTTGACCCTATGCTCTGAGGATACAATATCTTATTCTGAAAATTCTGAAAATTCATATTCTTGGGTTATCATATGATAAAAATGCATTTGTTAGAGTCAAAGGCTTATAAGGGGGTAACATCTCTGAAATAACTTAGTATTTATGGTATACCTCCACTATAAAGGGATGCCTGTATAAAAAACAAACACACAAGCTTTTTTTTGTCATGTGTGTATATATATAGAGATAGATAATATACAAAGAGAGAGAAATCTATATATCTATATAATTTATACATGTATATATGTCAATTTGGAAGACTCTAGCTTTAGAAAAAGATAGTTTTATCAAAACGATGAAAGCATGCAATGAATAATTCTCTACATGTTAGCTATTGAGGGGGCATATATATAATACCAAAAAAGTTATCATAAGGTATGTCAAAAAGGCATCACCACCTCAATGGCCATGAGACAGCAAACTCCAGGAGGCAGTGAAGAACAAGGAAGCCTGGTGTGCTGCAGTACATGGGATTGTAAAGAGTCAGACATGACTTAGTGATGAAATAACAATATCAAAAAAATTTAATAGAAAAAAATGCTTAATAAAAGCAATAACATTAGAATGTTGGTATCAACTGATATGATCAAAGTAGAATGAAATAACAGGAAATTGAAGCCTGGAAAGTATACACAAATAGAGGAAGAAGAGAAAAGATATTTTAGTCAGAGAGAACACCAAGGAAAATATGCCATATAGTTCTCAATCATCCAGTTTATCAATCATGTGTTCGTTCATTTATTTCATCATTTATTGACTGATTTATCAAGATATTGAGCCCTACTTTGTCAAAAGCACTGTGATCTACTAAGATCTATGACAAGAGTTGAGAACAAAATATAAGTCAAACAGAAATAAATAAAAATAAAGATTTTAAAAAATATTTTGCATACAAAATAGTCTTAGTTACTGTAGAAGCAGGCTATGGAAGAAACATGTAGTGAGTACACACAGTGAGTAGGTTGCACCGTATCTGTGAGTCATTATAACATTGGAGAAATTACATATTCAGAACAACAGAATGAAATTATTAAAAAATAAACCTGATAGACATCCACTAGACAGAGAAATATACATATTCCAGAGATAGACAAGTTGGGGAATGAAATGTCTTGCTCCTTCATGATTTTTTGTTTGTTTTCCATAGGACAGGCTAGTGTTTCATTATTCTTGTTTGTCATGGCTTTTCTGTTCCTATTAGAAGGATTGTACCTTGGGAACAAACGCTCCAGTGTTCTCAGTGTTGCTTCCAGTGTCTACCTCTGTATGAAAGTGAAAGCGAAGTCGCTCAGTCGTGTCCGACTCTTGTGACCCCATGGACTGTAGCCCACCAGTCTCCTCTGTCCATGGGATTTTCCAGGCAAGAATACTGGAGTGGGTTGCCATTGCCTTCTCCAGGAGATCTTCCCAACCCAGGGATTGAACCCGGGTCTCCCACATTGGAGGCAGACGCTTTACCGTCTGAGCCAGCAGGGAAGTCCTACCTCTGTATATGACACATTAAACCCTCACTGTGCGTGCGTGCTAAGTCACTTCAGTCATGTCCAACTCTTTGCGACCCTATCAACTACAGCCCACCAGGCTCCTCTGTCCATGGAATTCTCCAGACAAGAACACTGAAGTGGGTCACATTACCCTCCTCCAGGGAATCTTCCAGACCCAGGACTCAAACTCTCATCTCCTGCATTTCCTGTACTGGCAGGTAGGTTCTTTACCACAAGTGCCACCTGGGAAGCCCAAATCCTCACTAAATATATAGAAAAGAGGATGAATGGAGGGAGTTAGAGAGGGAGGCAGAAAGGAAAAAAGAATGGAGAGAGAGAAGAAAGGAAGGAGAAACCAAAGTTACTATTTCAGAATCTATTAAAATACTCTAGATATGTTATGAGTTGAATAAGATAGCTACAGTCAAAAGTGAATAAAAAAGTACCAGTAGTTTTTCCTATCATCTGACACATTTGACAAATAATCCATGAAGTTTTAAGTTTTCATAAGTCACATGAAAATTTACCTCACTATATTAGAGTCAAACCTTAAATAATTACATATAATAATTTACAAAGTGTTCCTTTACTTGAAAAACTATAATAATGTTAATAATATTAACATTTAAATTGACTTAGAGATGTTCATTCATACACACAAAACCTTTTAAAGAGTTAACCTTGTTCCTCTTTGGGGTATGTGTGAACACAAAAGAGCCGGAAAAACAAATGAATATCACAGAATCATAAAATTGCAGACCCAGGTTTCATTCTCAGATCTGCCACATTTCAAAACATAGGCTTTTACATATCATTCCTTTTTTCATTTATTTTGAATAAATGATAAGAAACCATTTTGATAAACAGCATGCCATCTAATTCTGCTTTTAAATAGTAACCATGCTTCATGAATTCACTCTACCTAATATTATCTTTTTGATTCCTCTTATTGGTGTTCATTAATCTTTGAAAGCAAATGTGACAAAACGTAAATTATCTCATCTCGTTTAGCATCTTGCCCTTGCAAGAAAGAGAGCAACATTAAAATGAAAATCAGTTACAGAAGGGCTAACGTACTGGCATGCCAGATCTATCCAGCTTTACAATTCCTTACTTCCTGAAAAATGAAAGAGGTAAACCCATCTACAAGTTATAAATAGTTTACAAATCAATTTATATGTCATTGCACCGTGTAAAGTTTGTAAAAAGAAGAAAATTGATTTAATCTGTTTGAATGCTCTGTGCAAAGAATGTCCTATTCCTCTGATAAGTGGTAACTGTCACCTGATAATAGACACATGCCTTATAATAGTGACATGCCAATTACCAAGAAAAAGGTAACACCCTGTCTATTTGAAAGTTCAGTCCATTATATGATAAGGCACTAGCTTGCTTAGACTTAGACTTCTAGTAGAAATTATATGATGGTGTATTGGGAGTATAGGGGAACTCCTTGCCCATTAAACCCGTAGTTAATACTTCTCACCACCTAGCATTGTATACTACACACCCTGACGTTTTCATTGTTCCTCTGATAGATTTTCACCGTCCAATTGTAAAAATGAATTTGCACTAATTTCCTCACATTTAGGACAATCAGCATTTGAAACAGAACTGTTAGGAGACAATGGCATTATTAAGGGCTTCCCAGGGGGCACAGTAGTAAAGAATCCCCCTGCCAATGCAGGAGACATAGGAGACACAGGTTTGATCCCTGGGTTGGGAAGATCCCCTGGCAAAGGAAATGGCAGCCTGCTCCAGTATCCTTGTCTGGAAAATTCCACAGACAGAGTACCCTGCTGGGCTATAGTCCTTCGGGCCGCAGAGTCGGACATGACTGAGCATAGCACAATGGCACCATTATTAGGCGCAAGAAGGAAACAAAATCAATTCATTCACTCTCTTTTTGGCCAACCAACCTTCTCTGGATGACTAAACAATTAGAAAAAAGATAAACTAGTAATTATAATTATATATACATATATAATTATAATTATCCTAACAACTGTAATTCAGAAAGAAAAGTTTGAAATAAATCTAATAATTTACAACAAACTACACAGAGCCCCTTAAGTGGCTTACATAAGTATATGGGTTCAATTAAAGTAAAAAATCATAACTATGTTAGTAGTTTAAAATATTCATACTATCGGAGAAAACAAGAATTCTTACTAAAACCTAATGTCGCCTCACTCCAAATTCTCTGTTTTTTTTTCCATGAATAAATATTCTGATAGTGTTTACTTTCTGAATTGTAAGTTGCCATGCAATCAGTAGCACCAGAATTTGAAGAGATATATTATTCTGTCAGAAATGTACAACACAGCTCATTAGTATCAATTAGCAATTGTTTCTTGATAAGTATTTTTAAAAGCTCAAATGTTAAATTGTGTGGTTATCTGGGGGACAAAACTCATCTCTTGACTAGCCATTAGTTTCTAAAATTTGTCTTTACTGAAATGATAGAAAATAACATGAAAAATCAACTGAAGCATGAAAGAAGAGATAAAAAAAATTGCCAGAAGCAAGTAAAACAATTAGTCAAGGTGGCCATCAATAATCACATACCTTAATTGAACTCTATGCATTTACAAAAGTATGTATAGCGTGGACATTTGATAATTTTGCAAACAGAACATTTATTTCTAGAATATGCTTGTTTCAAAACTGTCTCTATGGTTTATTATTAGAGGACTTGGTATAAATTATTACCATTTAAGCTAAAACGTTTCACACTCTTTTCTTTTCTAGGATTTTCTAGGATTTCTTTTTCTCCTACCATTCTCCACTCTTTCCTGAAAATTTATGTAATGAGTGATTCTTAACTAAGAAAGATTTTGTCTCTCCTGGAAATGTCTGGAGACACAACAGTCACAACTTGGGAGATTATATGCCATTGGCATCTAGTGAAAACAGGGCAGGGATGCTGCTAAACATTTGATACAACACAGAGAAACCCCTCGTAAGAAAAATTATTTGACCCCAAATGTCCATAGTGCTGCCATCAGGGATCTTGATCTAAACCACAGTCGTAAAATAATGTCTGTAACTAGTTTATTTTTCATGTGTTTTTCTAAAGAAAAAAAAAAATCTCTAGATTGTTGTTGTTGTTCTGATTATCTATTACTGTGTTAATAGCCCAGATTATCTATTACTGTGTTAATAGCCCAAAATAGTGGTTGGAACCAACAGCACCATTTATTTTGTTCATGAATCCAGCACTTCACTGGGGTCAGCTAGTCAGGTCTCCCCTGACTTGGGTCTCCCATGCAGCAGTGGCGCAGGGTCTCGTTTCAGGCATGGGGTTATCTTGATGACTTGAACACCTTAGTAGCTGGTACAGAGCTGGAAAGATGGAAACAAGGGGTGCCACAACAGCTGGGGTTGCTGGCTGGTCATCACTTCTTCCTATATAGGGTTTGTCCACCTGCTATCTCCTTGTAGTGACCTCAGGATAACTGCTTTTTTGTTTTATTTTGCTTTGTTTTTTGATATGATGGTTGATGATTTACAGAGCAAGTGTCTCAAGAAAGACTGGAGGAGCTGCATGCGTTTTTATCCAAAGTCACATCGCATTCCTACTCATACATTCTGCTTTACAAGGCAGTCACAATGTCCTGTCCAGGTTCTAGGAGAGCTGACATAAGCCCCCTCACTTCTCGAACTGATGAGTGTCAAAGAACTTGCAGGCACAGTCCACCTTCTTTCCAGAAAGTATTTACCTTTTTTACATGCAAAGTACATCCACTGTACTCAAAAGCCCCCAAATATCTCATATATATAGCCTCAGACTCAGGCCCAAGTGTAGCACCTTGTCTAAATCAGATTTGGGCAGAGATGAGGCTCTATGCCTGCTGCTCTTTCAGTACTGTTTGTCTCAGTCTGAAGACCTGTGAACTGAAGAGACAACCTATCTCCCCACCACACAGCCATCATATACCAGTGGGTCAGCTGTGGGATGATCGCTCTATACCCTCTCATTCAAAATATTGCGTTGACCACAATGTTCATTCAGGTTTTCACAATACATAAGAACCCAAACAAGCTTGTTGGCCAACCAATAAATCAAATGGAAGCCAGAGTCACTGATTCATAGCATTTCTGAAATCCAGCTGGGTTCCTGTTGCCAGTTTATTGATAATGGCTTAGTCTTATTGCCTAGAAATGTTTTTCCACAATACTTGGATTTGCTTTCTGGGTCCTGATTTTGGTTTCTGAGTTGGCCTCTTTTTTTTTTTTTGTAAAGAAATTGTGTTTGCATCTGAACATTTTCTCAGCCTGATTCCAGTCCATAGAAATTCTGGAGTCTAAATCTTATAATTTTATACTGCCTCTGTCCTTTCAGTCTCATCTGGGTAAATTTTCTTTAAAATTATGTGAGTTTTTTTTGTGTGTGTGTGTGAATTGATTTATGATTCTTCCAATTAGAGAAAATATACTATCACAGATTTATATTGGGAAAGGTCATTTCTATCTTAGAATATATTGGCAGATTACTGAAAAGACTTTAGGTCACAAACAATGACATAATGACTCTGCTTCTATCATATCTCAGCTTTGCATTACTGTTTCTTTAGAGAAGCAATCAGGAACAAAGGCAGTGACCTAACTTGGATTATTCACACACCCTAAACCGCTCTGTCTGGCCAACAGCACAGTGAACTTTAATTATATATGAGACCTGAATAATGTGTTTTTCATTCCATTGTTGGAATTATGAAGGGATGCAATCTGGGCCCTCACCTATTAATAAACATGGAATGAACACAGTTATTTTACTGGAAGAGATACAGAGTTCATATGAAAAATGTGGGTTCACCATATTTCTGTATATGCTGACAATAAGCACATTCTGATTCTTGAGAAGAATATGGAGACATATATACTGCATTGAGGTTTACTTCATGTTCCACATATTTACAACAATTTATACATTGATAGCCTCATCACATAGTTTTTACCCATTAATTTATATAATGCTTGACTGAGAAATTTAGTTTCTGTCATTCTTTGAATTTTGAGAATATCACAAAACTAATGTTGCAATGCTTATCACTGCTTTTTAGAAATCCATAATTAAATACTTCAAATATTATTATGATCTCTTAAAATTCTCTAGAGAATAAAAAAGTAAAATATAACAACTGCAATTAAGTTCCCTGGTAAATATGCAAAAAGTGTATAATTCAATTTCTCATCTCTGAAAGTATTTCTGAAATTGCATGTCTCTAACTGTGTATGTGTATGTCTTAACTGATTGAGGTAAAAATTAAAAGAGAATACAAAAGGAAGTCAAGATCCTTTGGAGTTTTAGGGAATTGAGGCCTCTTTGTAAGTATATGTAAGCTTTTCCTTTGTCTGGAGATGTACTTGTTCTACAAGGTGCATTGTAGATTTGTAAATTTGACTTTTATAAGATGCTGAAAAAATCCAAATCTCAACAAAAATAAATATTCACAGGTTTCATCATATATATGATTTTTGAAAATGTGAAATATTTCTATTATGTTTCAAAATACACACTTTGGTATTAATTACAATTTAAAATGGTTAATGGAAAATTAGCATCCCAACTATTCATTATTGTCTTAAAGTCATGAATTCATTATATGTGAAGCGCAACAATCTTTATGACCTCTTCGATAGCACTGACCCTTCTCAAATTCTGAAGCCCTATGAAGTTGAATTTTGAAAGACTTACAGACATCCTGATAATATTCTGAAATTAATCTTTATTTATTAATGTGTTACAAAACTAGGTGAATCTAAAGCTTTAAGTTCGTTTCTATCACTTCCAGAGCTATCTTTTGTGGCCTCTACTTTCTCTGGTCTAATACCTTATGGGGAGTATTTAAGCAGTCATTTTACACATAAATTTTATATATAGGTCTATATATGTATATAAAAATTTTAATAATTATTATAATAATGACCCAAACTTTTCTACCTTATATGCAGTAACAATAGTCACAAAATATTTATGTGACTTCAGAAAGAAAATATCCATGTGCTCATTTGTAAAAACAGAAATGTTCTTGGTGAAATGTCATTTTAATAACATAAATTTATATTCACAGAGGGAGGTGGGAGTGGGGATCGGGATGGGGAATATGTGTAACTCTATGGCTGATTCATATCAATGTATGACAAAACTCACTGGAAAAAAAAATAAAATAAAATGCTTAGTGGGAAAAAAAAATAAATAAATAATAAATAAAAGGATCTCTGATAGTCATTACTAAAGACGAATGACAAAAAAGTCAAATTTCATTAATCTTGTGACGTTATCTAGAACTTTACGTTATTGTATACTGTGCAAAGAGATTGAAACTGAGGAATCTAGAGTACATAATAATTTTTCTCTTTTTCCCCATTTTTTAATGAATAAGAGAGTATGTGAAAATTAATCATTACTTAATTATTTCTCCATTGGTTCTTACCAGTTTTCCAAATCCCTGGAAATTACACAATATGGCTATAAGTGGCAATGATTTTGAGCTAAATAATATGACAAAAGATTCCACAAAAAATTGGATTGACACAGGGATTAAAATCCCCAACACCCTTCTTATCCAGTATACCCCTGTGCAACAGCCACACCTGTGTCCAAAATATTTTGAACAAATATTATAACTTTCTAATAAGATGGTGAAGAATGCCATCTCAAACAACTTCCTTTCTAAAATTAAAACAGATTCTAGTTGCATCAAATGCATAAAATATCTGTTTTTTTCCCTACATGTTTAGGAATTAACCCTTTATTTTACTTCTATGAAGAAATATGATAGAAATCATCTGAATAGTTAAGAAAACATATAATCATACTCCAAAACTTTCATAGAAGAACATCAGTATCTAAAGATTACAGATTCCTTCTAACAATACAAGAGACTATATAGTTTTAGTTCATCTCAAATTTTTAGATAATCATAACAGAAACATCATCTATCACCTGACAAAAGACGGTTTGAAATATCTAAAATCTGACTGATATCATCTCATGATATAACTATACTTTAAAAATTATAAACTCAGTATATTAAATTAGATCATGAGGAAGTAATATGAAACCATATCAACTTTATTTTCTATAGCAACATTTTCATTAAGATACTAACAAGAGAAAACTAAGATAGTATGTCAATTTTCAAGCAGCAGATCAGACAAAGATCCAAAAATATAAAGCACCCATCTGAATAAAATTTCTGTGTAAATTCATGTTTGACAGCAAGAATCTGACTAGTATATTGTATGTGCCTGAACTGCTTCTGGATTCACTGGCATGAAGAAATGTGTTTGTCCACATTAAACAAAATACTTGGTTTCTTTTACAAGACAAAGGGAACAACAGAATTTAAATATTTTCTCTCATTTTTCCTATAGATTCTAGCAACATAACCTTGTCAAGAGCTTGACTATAAACCTTGTCAAGAGATTGACTATAATCAATCATTAATCCAGGTGTCTGTTTATATAAACACAAGTGTATGTATGTGTACATGTATATATATATGTGCAGTAAGAAAATTAAGATTGCCTATAATTCAATCTCCTGGAGTTGGTCATTGTTAGTATGTGGATCTACACATAGACATACACACTATTCTGTTTTCACTGTTTAATGTGTGTAATATATATTGTCAAACCTTATTTAATGACAATTAAATAAAATTTATAGATAAATAATAAAGAAACAAATATCACTTTGCACTGGTGCCTTTATCTAATTATTGATGATTTGAAATTAATTTGAAATTGTAAAAGTAGAGTTAAGAAGGTGTAAAATTCAAAATATTATAGCAAAAATATTCTTAAATCAAACTATTTGAATATTCATGATAGAATATAACTGTCTTAAAAACATGTATCCCTTTAGAATAAAATCCTAAGTCCTGCCTGTGGAAATTATAATGTAAGTTATATCTTAACACACCTTGAGTCAAAAATATTGAAAGGCTCCACTGCAATCACATCTCCAAATTCACTTTTCTTCATTTCACTTTTCATGAACCTTTGAGCCTTATTTTTATCTTTGATAGGGTTAAATCCAAGTTGTTAACATTTCAGTTGACTAAGTGCCTAAAATAAAGTCTCAACATACAAAACATGATTCACAGTTTTAGAATAGTACATAGTACTTACCCATCCAAGAAGGATATAACAGAAGCTGAGAAGCTGTCAAAGAGAAAAATGTCAGAAAGATTAATAAATCATATTGCTATAACATGATGATGCGAATTGCAAACAGCTATGTAAAAATAGGTAGCTAGCAGTCAGATGGCTTGGCTTCTTTTAGCCTTGGTAGTAGTACATTTATCTTCTGTTATGCACTGGTAAGTAGCTGGCAAGCTTGGTATATATAAACATTACTGAAAGATGTTATGATTGGCTTGGATCCAGAAAATGTGCTCTAACATTACCATTAGCTATCAGAGATCTTAAATATCACTGGAAATGATTGAACAGACAAAAAAAGACAATAACAGGAAGAAAAATTAAGAGTATAATTAGGAATAAAATGCCTTTTCAACATTTTATGACATATGACATAAGTCTTATGCCACTTGATGACATAAGAATTTTAAAATAATTTCATAAAATCTAAATGTTCATGTGGTTCATAAGAAAAAAAGTGATTGAGCACACTGCTATGCAAGGGAAAGAAATATCTAAGACAAGAGATTATTGAATATGATTTTTTACTCTTTTACGTTTTAACGTTTCTCAGAAATAGAAACTAACCTTGCTAATGTCTTTTCCCTGTTGTGTATGAAAGGCGTTATACTGTTATTTCACTGTCAATTATCTGTGACCCTATATAAAAAATGGCACAACAAAACTAAATAAAGAACCAAAAATATAATTTAAAAAATTAATTGTCAATCTCCAGGCAATGAAACAGAAGCTTTTGAAAAAGTCAGACAATAACTTAGTTGTGATGTATTTCATTTGGTTTGGTGATTTAACAATGATCACAGACTTAGGGCAGTTTATTAATCAATAAATTCAATTGAAATAAAATTAGCCATATATGTAAAATAAGACACAAATAAAATGTGTATGAAGAATGAGATGTTTTTATAAGTACCATAATGAGGGATTTTTAAACATTTTGGTCCATTAATATAATTCTACCTTGTATTGCCTAAATTGATAGCTCTTATTCATTAAACACATATTTTAAACATAGTCAAAAATAAAATTGAGGTTGCGCATAATCCTATGGAGATATGTGGAGATATGCACATATTAACATTAATAAGTGGCTTCACATGCATCTGTTCTTTTTCCCATGTTTTATTATAAGAAATCAAAACAAAACTGCACTTACCAAAAATAACATATATAGATATAAAAATGAATGTTCACTATGAACCCACTTAAGAAAGGAATATTGTTTTCTGTATTTTGTCAGATTTTTCCATGTATTTACTAACATATTTTAACGTTATTCTCTCATGTTCAAATATGTTTATACATATGGCTATAAGTATAAAACAGTATTTTCTAACTCACCTTTTATCATAACATTGTATCTTAAATATCTTTCAATATCAGTTAAAACACATACAATTATTTAATGATTATATACTTGTAATGAAAGAGTAAAAATGATTAATTCATATATGAAATTTTGAAAATAGAATATTTCTGCAATTAACAAGAATTGATTATTAAGTTAGCTTGTATAGCTAAAACAAGACTTAACTGGTTTTGCAGGAAAACAAGGGAAAAGGCCTTAAGAAGAATTTGTCAGGTGTGATTTGTAATCACAGATATTATCATTAAGAAAATAATATTGTGTAAGTAAGGAAGTAAAGGACTTACTCAGCAGAAGGCAGGTCTAACAGGTTTGATTCTGAATAGAATACAGCTGAAAAATGAATATTAGGAGATTAATTCTAAAGTAGATTTTCTTAAACTGATGCTGAAACCTGCAAGAAATCACTTGCCAAAGTTGAACGAGTGTCAGAGCATTTGAAACACAGGAGTCTTCCCAACATTGTTGAATTTACATTTCAACTACCATTTTTGCTATTTATTGAAATAACTAAAATCTGCGTTAAAATGATCCTCTGTTAGAAGGACTCAATAGGACGACATTCATTTGAAAAAGAAGTTTTTAATCTCATAATAGGGGCTTCCGTGGTGGCTCAGATGGTAAAGAATTTGCCTGATTGGCAACCCACTCTAGTATTTTTGCCTAGAAAATTCCATGGAACGAGGAGCCTGGTGGGCTACAGTCGAAGGGGTTGCAAAGAGTTGGACATGACTGATCAACTAACACTTTCACTTTCAATCTCATAATGAAGATTTGAAAACATGTGATACATCACTTCCATCTATTTAACATTCATGAAATCATTACCCAAAATGTCAGCAGAGATCTGCATTAGTTTTTCCCCCGTGTTTTTTTTTTTTTTTTTTCTTTGTAATTTAAAATATTCACTGTATACATACTTCAATAGCTGGCTGTTTTACTGTTGTTCCTAATAGCACCTTTAGAAATGATATGCTTTTGCTGTTCAACTAAAATTCATAGAAATAAATTACCTCTCGATTTTTTTAGATTAATCATGGAATAGTCTTTGTTAAATCTCAGATGATTGAAAAATAAATCACATGTGCCTCAAATATTCTTTGAACCACAAGCATTGCAAATTGACATTACAGTGTGGATTTTTCATCTTGACAGCTTATCATAGAAGCCAAGTTGCCTCAGATTTTCTTTCTTTAAAGAAGAACAGGTTAAATCTTGTCAAACATAAAGAATGAAACATAAGACTTGTTTATTGCTGTAAAGGAATCAACCTGTGGATCAGATTCCATATGAGATTTATTCCAATTGCAACTGGATAGCTTGAAAATTTGAGCCATTAAAATTAGTGGTAATTTTGCTCTTTTCAGGAACCAAGATAAAGGAATTTTATTCAAAGAAACAATTGCACTTTGGCATATTCTAAGTGTGGAAAAACAAATACAACCCACAGAAGAAGAAACTCATATATAGTCTTTTCAGGGCACAGATACAAAATATATTTTCTAGTGTTATTCGATTAACCATGAATGTTTTTGCAAATAAAAATCTCAATGTTATACTTGTTTTGTAAATACAGTAGGAAAATAAAATGAATCAACCCAAATATATGCTAAAATGCTTAGTCTAAGGAATAGTATCACCTTGTAAATACATGCTGTGTTGCCATAACAAAAGTAGGATGAGCATTTATATTTTCCTGTGCATGCATGTATGCTAACTTGTTTCAGTCATGTCCAACTCTTTGTGACGCTATGGCTGTAGCATGCAAGGCTCCTCTGTCCATGGGATTCTCCAGGAAAGAAAACTGGAGTGGGTTGCCATGCCCTCCTCCAGGGTTCTTCCCAACCCAGGAAACGAACCCAGGTCTCCCACATTGCAGGCGGATTCTTTACTGTCTAATCTAATAGTGACCCAGTAATCTTAATCAGCTAGGTAATGTTAATTTTTCAACTTTACCTCCTGCATTTCTCCTATATAAATTCTCTACCTTAGAAGACTAGCCCTTTCATCATTACCGGGTTTTAAATTTTCTTTTGAAATCCTCAGCACATAAACACTGAATCTTCTTCTGTGTTTGAATAACCCATTTCTATCTTTTCCTGTGATTGTCTTATTGATCATTATACAAGTAGAAAATTTTTTTTCTTTTTTTCACTTTCATTGTAAGCATCCATTCCTTTTCTCTAGTACAAAACCACCATGAACTTTCTGGGGACATGTTACCATAACAGAAGTAGGATGAGCATTTATATTCCCCTGTGCATGCACGCCAAGTCATTTCAGGCATGTCCACTCTTGTGGCACTGTGGACGGTAGCCTGCCAGGCTCCTCTGTCCATGGGATTCTCCAGGCAAGAATACTGGACTGGGTTGCCATGCCCTCCTCCAGGGGATCTTCCTGACCCAGGGATGAAATCCATGTTTTCTACATCTCCTGCATTAGCAGGTGGATTATTTACCCCTACCTGGGAAGTCCATATTCTCCTGTAAAATGTATACAGAGTCAGAGAAAAAGGCAAGGACTTCATGCTGTTGCAGAATGTGTATATTCCAGTAAAGGCAAGCTTCATTAAAATATTATTTTGCTTTCAGCATTGGAGTTAGGCTCTGCATGTGCCATGATCAGAAAATATCTTGGGGACAGGGGATTAAATAGCATATCATAAATATAGTAAAAGTGAGACAGATGCTAAGTTAGGGATTATGATCATGATCCTCCTCTTTCCTTTCTAAAGTACTTTTGTTATACCAGATAATATTTAGTAAACTATTGCTATTTGATAAATTTATCTGGAGAATAAATGCTATACTTAATCTCCAGAGAAGTTCATCTTATTTAGTCCTCCACAGCAATGCTACAAAGTAATTTTTATTCATTTTTACTCTAGATGTGAGAAAATTGAGGCCTAGAGAGAAAGTGGTTTGCCTTTGGTCCACTATCTAGTGAGTGTCAGTCAGAAATAAATTGAGATTATCTGACTCCAGTGACTGTTCTTTTGATTTTCAGATAGATGGCCATGATAATCTGTTTGGTAGAAGTTTTAGAATCACTATAGAATTTTCATGTTTATAATCTCATTTCCCACTTATAACCATTATATTCAATCTAGAGGGTGGTCATTGTTTTATATAACAGAAACACTAAAGTACGTTTTTTTAAATAGTAATTTTAGGATTGGGTTCAGAGTTTATAAGATCAGTTAAGGCTCCTATTGCAAACTGCATCACTCAATCAGGCTTTTTTGTACTGCCATGCAAATGTTCACCCTCCTCAAAGAACACACCCAAATAAATCACTTGCATGCAAGTGTATATGTCAGAGTTTGTTTCTAGGGACCCTGACCTAAAAGAATAGTTTCAATATCAAACCATTCTCTTGAGTCCTTTGTTAGTCTTCTCAGTCTTTGTTTTTTTAACATTTTCTTGCTAATTTGTTTTTCTCAGTACTCTCTGCATCCCATAAAGCATATCCCTTTTATATATTCGGTTTTGATATTCTGTCTAATTTCTGGGCCTTCCCTGGTGGCTCAGATGGTAAAGAATCTGCTTGCCATACAGGAGACCTGGGTTGGATTCCTGGGTTGAGAAGATTCCCTGGAGAGGGGAATGGCACCCCACTCCAGTATTCTTGCCTGGAGAACGCCCATGGACAGAGGAGCCTGGCGGGCTACAGTCCATGGAGTTGCAAAGCATCGGACATGACTGAGCAACTAAGACAGACACGATTTCTGGAGGCTCTAGCTTGTGATGCCTTATTTCTTTGGGTATTTTGTTTTTATTATAAATTTATATTTCTTAAAATTTTATTTGTGATAATTATTTGTGGCTTAGACTGAAAACAGTTTATTTCAAAGAAAATTTACAATTGTTTCTGTCAGGTGACTGGGGGCTATACCAACCTAGGGTCACTTTACAGTATAGCATTGAAGCTTTTCACATCCCATAATTAAGGCTACAGTCCAATATTAGGATTGTTTTCAACTAGAATGATCACTTTTCCCTGTCATTCAGCACTATTACTAGAATTCAAGATAGAAATAACGTCTTGTAACACTATACAAAAATGTACATTTATATATATTTTACACGTAAGAGACTGGCCAATTTGGTGGATTCTAGCTTTATATTCTTTTAGCCTTCCTAATTTAAGCAACTACTGGATTTATCTCTCTGTTCTCCATGTTCTGTAAATCTATGAAAATTAAATTCAAATTCACTAAAGTTTACAATTGCTCTCAAAATGGAAGTTAGCATTCTACTTACCACTTTTCTCTTTTCATTTAGTTTTGCCTTAGAGTATTCTTTACTTTCCACTTAGCTCATCAATGCATCAAAATGTGTTAATCTACTCAGCATTTATAATATTAATATTTTCCCCAAGCCAAAGAGATAGGCATATTACCCTTTCTGCCATGCCATAGAATTCTAAGTCTCTTCCTCTAATCTTCATAAAATATCTTGACTTTTAACATGTGGCCCCTTTTCCCAAAAAGAGCAAGCTGGGATAAAATGAAAAGAGAAACCTAAATGTAGACATGGTAAATTCCTGGGCTCTGTTTTAATGAAAGCTATCTTACTGATAAAACAGACAAAGAGTTGGAGGAATAAAAAGAGTAAATCCCTCTTTCTCTTTATTAGAATAAAAAGAATACTTGTTTGTTTTGGCACAGAGAAAAATTGAACAATGTATTGAACAGAAGCATTTACATTCTGGTTCAGGCCTAAAGGGAAGTTTTATGACTCTCTTCTCTGCTCTTAAATCAATACAAAGTAAAAGGGATATTTACAGAAAGCACTAAATTGTTTGACGTTCCAGGAGTAAAGAATGCATTCACTCTTAAGCTTTTCTGAAATAATGTGAGAAAAAATACAATTTTAGGATTCCCTAGTAACACAATGAAAATAGGAGTGAGAGGGTTGAGAGGTTTCTTTGCTCCTAGAGAAGAAGGCACGAGACAGCCATAGCAAGTTTCCTGTGGTCCCTGAGAGATAAGAGAAAACAAAAGGATTTCCTTTGTCACTGATAACAAGACACTTGGCTGAGAAAGAGAAAACAGACAGATGTCGAAGGGATCTGTGGTCATGATGAGAGTAAATTATAACAAAGAGCAGTGCAGGATGTATGTCAAGAAACCAGGTGGGAATAGAGAAACCTCAACAGATGCCAGTGTGGTGGGGAGAGAGGACTTGATTGTACATTGCAACAGATGTCAGTGTAGGACAAAGGAAGGCTGAAGCCCAGATGCCTCACCATCTGATATTGTATTATGAAAACTTTTCAGAAATTAAACCTATCCAGGATGAAAGGAAGGAGGGGGAGGAGCAACTCTGATTTGACTGAATTAAAACCTGGCCTTGGGAATACCCTGAAGCAATTAAATTCACTAGACTTGATTCAGTTAACATTTTTCACTATAAAGCAGAATGGTAACTCACAAGCTAAATCTGGTTATGATAAAATTAAACTAATGGCATATTATATTATCACTTGAATTTTAGAGCCTGAGAATATGTATCTACTACACATCCTCTTGATCTCCACAAAGATCTATCAGGAAGAAATTAGTGATCAACTGTGTAAAATACGGCTGCCAACTAGGATGGCTACTAACTTAGGATGGTGAATTCAACAGTAAGTTATTAATCAGTGACTCTGCAAGCAGAATCCTAGAATGACAAGGGTAGAAAAATCAGCTAGAAGGTAAAAAAATTGAAGTGATATATGTAAAACACACACATACACCAACTCTTGAAAAACTGGTTATGAAGGGAAATAGGAAACAAACAAACAAACAAAAAAATAGATAAAAGTAGTATCTAAAGGGGCATATTAGGTCAAGGAAAGTCTTGTTTTATTTTATTTAAGATTATAGCTATTAGATCATGTTTGACTGATCAGAGAAAATATATAGGACAAATCAAGAAGTTGAATATAACAGGGGACAGCTAAAAGTGCAGCAGGAACAAAGAAATACATGTGAAGGGACTGCATTTAAGTTGGAGCAGTGCTTTCTTCATTGTAATGGGAACAGGAGGCATCAGGACAGTGTTTAGAAATAGTGGCAAAAATACTAACTTGCTATCTGGAGTTTTCACTCTGGGAAGATGTGAAGCCATGGGCTGTGATTAGTGGAGGAAAAAAAGAAATCAAGATTTAAGTAGAGTGGAAAGATGAGATTTCATAGTGGAAACAGAGTAAACTTTCTGGAGATACATTTTTTCTTGAATGAATTGTGCAAAGTCCATTTGAGTTTGGTGAATATGTAACTCTAGTGCTTCTGGTATATTGCTTGATGTTTAGCTATTGGGATACAGGCACAAAGATGGATCTGTCCAAAGCTGCATCTTGACAAGAGTGTATGAAATTAGAGCAAGGGAGACAAGAACATTTTTAAAAGAGTAATAGTAAATACGGTACAACCAGAAAGAGAAGCCAGGCATGGAGGAAGAATGTAAAAGTAGAAGGCAACTGATGAGTAGTGAAACATCTGGATCTCAATAAATTGGGCACCTTCTCATGAAAGCTGCTTGAAATGGTGGTAACTGTTAGGGTGCTTAGCTGTTTAAATTATCAGTGTGTTGAAACAAGTAACCAGAAGGTCTGTAAATGTCCTGTCTCAGAAAGGGAGGACATAGAAGGGCACACCACCCAGAGTTAAAATCTGATGATCAGAAGAGCAAACAAATGTAATAGTCTGAGAGTAGCATGGATGAGTCCTAATTTAAGAAACCTATTCTGTATAAATTTTATTTAATTTTCAAACAAATGGAAATATCTTTAAACATTAAAAAAAAGTCTCATTTTTGAAATGGATTGCCTGTAAGGAGTCAGTCACAATATTTAGTCTCTAAATATTCAAATAGAGACTAGTTTATTATTGGTTATATTGTGAAGAGACTTCAACACATAAAAATTTTAGATTATATGATCTCTGAAGTATCTTCCTACTTCAAGATCATTTCTGAATCTGAATGTTTATCCATCCACCATTCATTATTTTCTTTTTCTCTAAAGTTCAATCATGAGCAAAATTAACTATATCCTAAAAATCTTCCTAAAATTCTTCCCCCTAGATTAAGTGCTAACTTAAACCTAGTTCTTTCCTGATGACATTTCTTCTTCTACAGAAGAAGTCTGAGATTTAAAGTAGGGTAAATGCCCTTTTTGTATTCATCATCCTATTCCAGACAACTGTATATCCTTCCTCTATAAAATACCTCCCTTTGTTGCTATCATCTAAAAATTCTCTAGGTCACCTCTTTTATTTTCTTTACTGGTTAGCTCCTGGCTTACTTGAACTATCTCCAATACCACTTCTGTAGTGGTGAATTCAAGCTCCAAGACCTAGCCTCTTCATTCTTCTCAGTCATCTTGGTCCCCCCCTAATTCACCAAATCACTCTACAATAGCATATATGACTTTGTCTTTACTAACCACAATCACTCTCCTCAACCTCAATTTCAAACATTTGTTGTTGTTCACTGTTGTTATTCAGTCACTAAGTCACACCCGACTCTTGGTGACCTGTAAACTGCAGCACACAAGTCTTCCTTGTCCTTCACCATCTCCCGGAGTTTGCTCCAACTCATCTGCTGAGTCAGTGATGCCATCCAACCATCTCATCCTCTGCCCTCCTTTCTCCTTCTGCCCTCTATCTTTCCCAGCATAAGGGTCTTTTCCAGTGAGTTATCTGTTTGCATCAATGTAGCCAAAGTATTGCAGCTTCAGCATCAGTCCTTCCAAGCATCTTATAATTTTGTGGCTGCAGTCACCATTTTCTATAAAATTTTCTATCTTTCCAGTTCACTCCCTCAAAAAGTCAATATACAACAATAGTATGAAGCCAGAGAGACTTTTTTATTTATTTTTATAATTTTTTATTTATCTCTCACCCCTCAATCTGCACTTCTCTTATCAAACTTATATTTCACTGTTAGTCATTATAAAATCATTCACTCAAGTGCAGCATGAACTCCTTTTTTTAACTACATTTGTTTATTCTTCATTCTTTAGGCTAAACCAGAACCATAGTTAAATTCAATTCTCCATCTTCCACAGACCTGCACCTACCCCACTGGAGTAGCCTGGAGGAAATTCCAAACCATCTAGTTGGACATCAGTAAGCTCATAAGCACTGACTCAAACTGTATTCCCCTAGTCCATTCACTCTTTTCTCTGCTATAGGACTATTTTATACCACACCCTTTGCCTCAAACTTCTCCTCTTTTTCCATTTTTAGCTTGTGATCATTCTTTCTATGTTACTAAAATATAAACCAAAAAAAAAAAAAAAGAGAGAGAAATGTCATTCACCACCTGCCCCTTCACATCTATTTTCTTGCATTTGAGCTTGAATATTCCAACTTTTCTTCTGTTATTAGGATGGACTGCACTCCATGTAAACACAGCTTTCTCACTATGTGCTCCATTTCATCCTTCTTTCTTTCTTAAGGACATTGCTCTAGCAATTTTTCCTTTTCTCCTCCCTTGACCTTTCAGTCTATTTTAAACGAGAAGCCAGCATGATCCCAGGAAAACTTAAGTTAGATTTGTCCACTCTGCCTAAACAGCTTTAATTGAGAATTGTTTTACCTCTCAAGTTTAATGTTGAAATCTTTAATTTTACCTGTAAAACCACATATAATGTAATTCCTGGCTCCCTCACAGACCTCATCTACCACAGTTCTTCTCTTTATTGTTCTTCATTCCTCCTCCATAATTTCCAAACATGCCAACTACCCACCCACCATCGGGTCTTTGTCCTTACTACTGTCTTTGCCTGGGATGCTCTTCCCACACATATTTCCATTTCCTTCAGATGATTATTTTAAAAATTCCCATCTTCAGTGAGACATTCTGGCCTACTGACTTAAAAATTTCACCCCATCTTTTATACTTAATATCACTCTACCCTGCCCTTTTTTTTTTTTTTTACCACTTATCTCATTTTAGTATAAGGCATAGTGTATACCATTTGTCCTAATTTCTTAGTTTGTGTACATAAGTATATCTGCACAGTGTATCTCCTAGAGAATTTTGTCTTTATAATGAAATGCCAGTGAATGTTTTATTAACATTTATATATTTAGTTTTTTAGTTTTTAGAAGATATCAGGAAAATCACAATGTCTTGATGGTCTTCCATAAAGAAATTTTCTCTTGAAAAGAAATATCAATTCTATTTTATTCTTAATTACATGAAGTCAAAACAAGTAACCTTAACACATACACTTCATATTTGTTATTTGGATCCACATAGTTTTTAAGCCAATAGTATTGCCTCCAAAAATCTTAATATAAATGATTTTTAAAACTGTCCATACTATACTTTAACATTTGATTTTATTTTAGGTTGTTCTACATTACCATACATAAAAAGACTATGTGTTGCATGATCTTCTTTTTTAAAGGTATGAAACATATTCCTTTTTACAATAAAAAACACACTGAATGAAATAATTTTCTCCCCTTTTAGCATAACAGACACGAAATAAAACAAATATTGAACAGGTTAAAAACAACAACAAAACAAAGCTTTTCTCTCAATGAGTTTCTCAAGGATTTAACTGTCAAATTTCTCTGTTTGTTCTAAATGATGTCTTACAAATGCCAAGTTAAAAATGGGGAAACCAATGTGCTTTATTTGACGCAACTTAAAATATCTAAAGAGTAAATAATGTTTGAACATTGTGTTATATAATTGGCAAAAGGCAAAATAAAACTTACTTTTAACAGAATACAAAATGACCACCCAGGAACAGTGCCTGAGTCAAGGCAGAGAAATTATCCTTGAAAATGTCAGATATTTTACACTCACAAAAATAGCTTTGCTTATACACAATGATTGGAGAAAGAAATGGCAACCTACTCCAGGATTCCTGCCTGGAGAATCCCCACGGGCAGAGGACAGACAGTGGCAGGCTGCAGGGGGCTGCGCAGAGTCGGACACGGCTGAGCGACAGAGCAGCAGCATCGTGCACAGTGATTCATTTGCTCTGATTCCTGCCTGACTGCATGAGGGCCTCACATCATCGCAGCACTCTTGCAATTCTGAGATTCTTCTTTTCAACAAAAAGCCCCATAAGATTACCAAATAGGGAACCAAAGATGAACAACAGCATTGATTCAGCCTTTTATAGTTTTTCAATTATATACTTAAGAGTAACTCAATAGTTTCCAAAAATTTTTCCTATATTTAATTCAAGAAAATGTTCTCCTCATCTTTGAATATTTATCTTTACTAAGGTTTATCCTTTTATTTATTATGGCAATTAATGACTGCAGTTACTATATTCTTCTCTTTATTCATTTGCTGTACTTATCCTGAATTTATTCTTAATTGTGTTCTTGGGTCTTCTTGTAGGCTTAAGTTTATTAAGCATTCCCACATTATTTACCTCAAACTGTACACTCCCTTCTAAAATTTTCAGAAGCCTAAAAAAGCATAACAAATACTGATTAGCTAAAACTGAGAACACATACCTCTTTGCAAACCGTATTGGAAGATTATATTATTTGTCAATAAATTCTTCCTTTCCTCCAAGTGACTGGCAAGATTTATTTATAGTGTACTTTATAAGAAACAAACAAAACCATAGAGTTACACGTATTCCCCATCCCGTGTAACTCTATGGCTGATTCATGTCAATGTATGACAAAACTCACTGAAATGTTGTAAAGTGATTGGCCTCCAACTAATAAAATAATATTTAAAAAAAAAAAAAAAGAAACAAACAAAACAAAATGAAACAAACAAACAAACAAAAGCAGACACTTCAGTTAAATAAAGTCAGGAGACCAGAAGGGTGAGTTCTCACAATCCGCCATGATAGCAGAGCCCAACAGGGAGAAGATTCTTCTTTCCTAGCAAGGGCTCAGCCAAAGAGAAGCCCTGGACTTTGCTTGCCCTAGCCCTCCCAACTTACTTTTTCACTTTCTAAAAGTGTTCTCCTTCCTGGTCATGATACAGACTAACATATGACTTTCCATAGTTACAGACTGAGAAATGCAACTCTCGGCTAATGCCAAGGAAACTCACTTTTTCTGGAGAAATATCTGCCGTCTATTTATTTTAGGTTAAAAACTTCCATAAATAGTATTAGACATAGCCATGTGACTTGATTTAACCAATGGAAAAGTGACAGACTGTCATTACTGAGTGGACGTCTTAACAGAGTAACACTGTGTATTTCTGCTTCCACCTCTTCCCCTGAAAATGCTTCCCCTGTAAAACCTTTTGTTGCTACAGCCAGAATATCAGAATGAAAACACATGGACCAAAAGCTTGTGGTCCAGTTTAGCACAGCAAATCCCAGTTGAGATAGCTGACCTGCAGGCAACTGAGGTTTAAAGAAATAATCGTTTTAAGCCATAGAGGTTTGGGTGCAGATGTTTGTTATGCAGGATTATCCCAGCAGAAAAAGGACTAATATTCCTTAGCAGAGAAAGTGAACACATATTCAGAGACTTTTATACAACTGTTAAAAAAATACAGAAAGATAGTAACCACTCTAGAACATTATTAATAAAAATAGCATTAAATCTTTCAACATGATAAATAGTGTGCATAGATGAGTTATTCTCAAAATCAAGGTATAACATTTTACCTATAAATAGTTAATCATCTAAGGGAAAAGCTCAATTGTACAGAAAAGAATATATATATCCACATAAATACATACATGTATACATACATGTGTGTGTGTGTTTCATTCAGGTGTCTTTTTCAGATCACTCTTTGGTTCTCATTCACATACTATTGGTACTATAGATTCAATGCACAGAGAAATAGAGAAATAGTCATATGTTTTTAAAATTTTAGTATTAGGAGAATGTTACAAACAAAGAAAATGCATTACTCAATTATATACTGCCTAAAATATATCATATATTTCAGTGATTTAATAATGTATGATGTGTATACTTTCTTTGTTTTGAAGGGTTAATATGTCTCAGGGGAAGATGAGGTTTCCCTTGAAGAGATTATATTGCACATTTGATATAAATGATAGGTTTAGCAGGAAATAAGATATTTCACATAAGGTTTCTGACTTTGAAAGATTTCTGGGTCTCAAGTTCCTGCTTTTCTAATTAGCTCTATAGAGTGAAAATAAAGGGTCACAAAGATGAAGCACAAAGAAAATAACCAAGACATCACCTCAATTTTATGCATTGTTAAATGAAGCTCAGATTCTTCCAAGTTCATAAAGTTCATTAGATCTCCAAATCAAATATTCATCCTGAAGGAAAGGTTACACGACTCAAAATAGCTTGGAGCTAAAATTCCCCTCCCAGACCTCCCCACTATTTTATGCAAAACAAAGAACTCTCACACCAGAAGAAAAAATGGATGGTTGATTACACCCAGCTCCCAGCAGCTCCCAGTCTCCGGCCGATCTCCAGAATTCCTTGCCCCAGCCATTTAAGAGATAACTACTCCGCACAACCTTGGAGGAGAACAGGCCCCCTTAAGAGAGTAGCTTTCCACATACATGCCCATATATACTCACTCTTTTCTAGGGTAAGTGCTGCAGTTCACTAATCTGAGTGCTGCCCCTTCTCGCCTCATTAAAGGTGATCTCGTCCTATAAAGTGCCGGACTCGTTCTTTTTCCAAACCTCGCCTTCTCTAACTCCCCTACCCTACACATCCCAAATACTTCTTTTCACTTCCATTTCTATGGACATACTAGCCAGACATCTGACTTCTGGGATACTTGTCAGACATGTAAAGTTAACAATTCTAAGCAGCTCTACCTTCTCCAACTAAGTGTGGTACTTTTATTTTTAACTCTATTAAGTAGCTGTTAAATACTAAGTAGGATGAACATTGGTATCAGCAAGGATCACAACAGGAAACAATGGCACATTCAAATGCAGTAGTTTAGGAGACTTCAATACAAGAACAGTTAATAAATATGACAGATTCAAAGAGAGTAAGCAGCATATTGAAGCACCCAGAGCTAAGCAGAAGCAGGGAGTCCTCAACATTAGTTGACCCAAAGAGGCAGGAGGAGAGAGAACTTATGAGACAGAAAGGCCTGATGTGGGTCTGTAGCAACTGCAAGGGAGTCTTGCTCAACAGAAACTGTGGACTTTTGTAGAGGAACTCAGAAAAGGGCAATCCGTGACCAGGTAGAGAGACAACCACAGAACCAAGTATCTCTACTTCACTCTCCTCCTGATGCACCCCTTCCCATTATGGCTTCCATTAACCAGATTCCACAGGAGGCCAGGGTTAAAGAAAAGGCCATTGATGAAGTTAGTAAAACTTGGTCTTCTGGTGCCAGAGGTGGGTGGTGAGTTGGAAAATTAGATATGGAGAGGTATAGTGTCCCTAATATTCATCCAGGGTTTCAAGACAGAAGCAAGAGAATCCTTCTAGATCTCTCGCTCTCCTTCACCCAGTCTAGACTCAAAAGACCTTTTGTTACATTTAAAACTCAAAAGGAACTCTGCCTCTCCATGGAGTAGTACAGTGGACTGAAGTAACCTCTGGTTGTGAATTACCCACCAGCCACCACCATTTCTTAAAATAAGGTAAAAAATCAGAAGTGATTTAGACATCTCATCATGTATTTTTAACTATTTTGATGTAGCTTTATTATGAAACTGAGGATTTTCTGAGCATAACAAAGCCAGTTGTTAATCTGTAAATGTGGATGATGGTGTATCTTCGAAGGAACTCTCTGAGATTCTATATGTGAAAACTTGCCTCCTCATGTGTCTTTAAGAACAAAGTAATTAAGTCAAGGCAGCACATCTGAGGCTCCTCCATCAAAAAATAAACAATTTCATGAGTGACATGAATCCTTCAATTAAAATAAAAAAGACAGGAAACAATCAGCTATAAATACATATAAGATTTGGGCTGAATTGACTCACAGAAGAACCGTGAAGCAAGAGCATTTTGTATGCACCAGCCTTCACTTCCGTTATGAACTCCTGGGCAATGAAGAGAATGTACCTGCAGGTAATTACTGAGCTGGAGAAATAGTAAGGCTGTTCACCCAACCTTCTCTTCCCTAGAGGGTAGTTAGAGCTACACCCTATGGGGCAGAGAGGAAAGGGTGTACCACCTGTGTTACACCTGTGTAAAATAAAAATGTTTTTAACAGGCTCTTCACCACCTACTGAAGCCATCCCATCTTTAAAATGACACAGAAGGTCCAGACTTACTAAACTGTACAAAGAAAAGCATATATATATATATATATATATATATATATATATATATATTCATATTCAAATGGTCATGCAAATGAAGCAGTTTACATCAGGAGAATGAAGAAATTTCCTATTTCTGTGGAACCAAAGTATTTCTAAAAGCTAAAGAGATATTTGATAGAAATGAAGTTCCAACACCAGAAGATATTCACATACTTCTACAAATGCAATTTATGTTTTACATTTGTGATTTGAATATTGGAGTCCAAGCTTCACAATATAATAGACACAGGTTCTCAAAGCATAAATAAGTAAACATGTAAAGGAAGTATGAACAACAAATTTATACAATATCCTTGAAAATGTGGAGAAAAATAGATGAATTCCTGAGATATCTGCCCTTAATACCAAATTGTGAAAAGCAAATGCTTCTCTAGTGCTTAAACAGTGCCTGCAACACATACTTTTAGAACAATATTGAATGGATGGACAGATGCTTGGGTTCATGGATGAATTACTAAATGGATTAATACATTTGGCTCCATAAGGTGTCTTCTTTTTCATAAAAATGCTAAAATATGGATGAAGAGCCACTGTCTCTGGTAATGTTTCAGAATCAAGAAATACTCTGATAGATTATCCCCATGTGAATCAATGAAGATTTTTCAGTTGCAGAAAGAGAAATCTAATGTCAGGAAGTTAAACTAGACAAAGATTTGAGATATCTTTATGTATTTATTTGCTTTAATGAGGCAGGATTGCAGAGGTGTCTGTTCCTAGAGAAGAGAGAGCAACTGCTCTCTGGAGTGACTTTTGCTCTGTGACTCTCTCTCTCTCTCTGAGTCACTTCAGTCGTATCCGACTCTTTGTGACCCTATGGACTGTAGCCCACCAGGCTCCTCTGTCCACGGGGATTCTCCAGGCAAGAATACTGGAGTGGGTTGCTGTGCCCTCCAGGGGATCTTCCAGAGCCAGGGATCGAACCCGGGTCTCTTATACCTACCTGCATTGGCAGGCAGGTTTTTTACCACTAGCACACCTGGGAAGTCCTAAGACTCTATAGGGACTATTATTAGGGTTACTTCTAGTTCACGCCTCCCTTCTCATGTACTCTGCTCAAGGGAAGCTAATGTCTCCACTTTCCAGTGAAAACAGTCAAGGCAGAAAAATTCTATCAGTGTGGACCAGATTTTTCTTGCTGGCTTAGACTTGCCCATTCCAAGGTACAGCATGTACAGTGTTACTGTTTAACTGTTCACCCTCTAAATCACTTTCCACAAGGCAAACAGAGGGAATTTTGAAGCAGAAATCTTACCGTGTTCACTCTTCCTAAAAACCCTTCACTGGGCCAGAATAGTGTCTCTAGAGAGAACCCAGATACCTCACCAGACCCTCCAAGGCTATTGATCTGTTCTCTGCATTTCTCAGGAGCCCATAATTATCATGTTGAGGTGAGAAAAATTACCTACTCTACTGGACTGTCCCTGTAACGAAATCTTCCCCCACACCGACTTGATCTTGGTAATGCTACTCCTCAGTCATTCAGACACACAAAAATATTTCCAGAGATTTCTAAATGTCAGTGAGAAGACTGGAGAATCTCTTGAGTTTACATGACTTCTCAGTAAAGTACTGAACTTCCACCAACAGTGAGTTATTCAGAGTTCACTTAATAGGCAGCATTTTCTTTTACTTTGCATGTGTTTACATGCTCCTTACTCTTCTGGATCTTTAATTTCCACAGATCTAATTAGAGCAAGACCAAAAGATATTATTTTAGATATCATCGTCTCAGTGCCCCCTCTAAATGCAGATTTCATATCCTCTCTAGGTTCTATCAAAACACCTTATACTTGCCCTGCATATGATACTTTAAAAATATCACATGACCTAATTACTTATCTCATCTGCTACATCCAGAGCTACTTGAAAGTGAAAAAAGAAAAAAGAAAAATGACCTATTTAGAATTGTGCCCTCCACTCCCAACCTATGATATACTTACCAGGTACTGGTGCATACTGGGTACTTAAACATAAATGAATAGCTGAGGGTGACACAAAGCTTGAAACTAGATGACCTGATTTTGAATCTGTACTCCAGTACAAGCTGCTTCAATTTCATAGCATCCTCTGATATCCCCTACCCTGCAGGACTTCAATGAGGATTAAATGAGGAAATGTATGCAAAATCTCTTTAAATACTGATTTCAAGCTATGATTATTTTAAATTTAAACTGTAATTTTCTAAATGTTAGTAAAAACGCTGTTAAGCCATAAGGTTCATTTTCCTAAAAGGCTTAAAAACTTTCTGAACTCTGGAGCTTGTTAGAGAATTTAAATGTCTGTGCAACTAGGCATATATTTTAAAACAATTAGTCAATTCAACTATTTAATCAGCCTGCACTTGTGTGAAGGTTGTTTCAATTCACATCAAAGTAGTTCCTCATAATGCTCACAGGTACCAATTTCACAATTATTTCTCCTTATGACTACATTTTTTCCAAGTCTTCTGACATTTTTTGCTTTAAAATTGGGCAAAATATAGCTATACTATGAGAAATAAAATAGCCTGTGAACAGTTGTGCATTAAGAAAGGTTTTAGCACAATATATTTTTGTCCTCCTCAGAACAAATTTCACTACAATTTTCTCTTAATTAGTATAATTGATAACAGTTATACAGAAATCTGGCATTTTAATCATGCAGATATGTCTTTCGCTGTCTAACATGAAATTAAAAACTGCCAGCAGTCTTTTACTTTCAGTGGAAGCTGGAAAGGAAATTAGAGCTGGTAATAAATGGCTGATATGTTCAATATGAAAGATCACAGACCTAGGTCACTTATATGGGGAAAGTATGGCACAAAACTGGCAAATCAGGAAGAAAAACTCCTATCCACACAATGAACTGGGAATCCTGAAATCTATAATAATAAGCTTTATAACACATGCTACCCAAGATTTTTAATTTGATTAGCATCAATTCTTACGTAGATTTAAAAATAAACAAAACCCACACCCTATTTACTCACTGACATTTCATTTATCAATTTAGCAGTTGATATTTGGCTAAGGAGATATAAATATACACAAAATTGCTTTGACTATGCATTTTGTAGATTATAAGAGAGTGTTATTTTGATTTATTAATATGCTAAACGGTAACCAAATGGATGACTATCAAGCACACTCATTAGATGCTGTCATCAGCTCATTTTCGAATAATATGGGCAGTTAGAAATGTTGCAAACAGTTCTGATCATAGAATTGCCTTCGACAGGTGTGATGATCGCTGCATAATACCAAGAATCTATCATTATGGAAACTGGAAGAATGACAAAGAGTCAGGAATTCAACATTTTATTTTCAGATCTATATTCTTTAGTGAAAGCAGAACCACTAGAGATTTTGGTTCATGTTTCTAACATGCCAATCTCTTCAAGGATAAAGGATTTTAAGATTTGGGAATCATGTGAGTGAAAATACTAGATGAATGAGGGTACTGAGGAGTAATGTGTAGAAAGAAGAGAGAGGAGTTCTGAGGACAGAATGGAAATCAAGTAGGGGAGGAATAGTCAGTGTCAGAAATATATTGTATAATTTCATGTAAACCAAAGAAGGATAGAAAAGGACATGGTAATCAATCACTGAGAATCTACAGAAATCTCAAGAGATGGAATGTGTACTGCAAACTGGAGCTAGGGTCAAAATATTTTTCCTAATGTTTACAAAGCTATACCTTGCAAAATCTCCATCAAGCAATGGAGAAAATTAAACATTTTAATTCTATGACTAAAAAATTCAGGCAAAGCAAGCTGACAGTTGTTCACATTAATTTATTAATAATTTAAAGTGTCAGGGCTTCCTTGGTGGTCCAATAGTTAAGAATCTGTCTTGCAATGCAGGGGACACCAGTATTTCTGCTTTACTGACTATGTTAAAGTCTTTGACTGTGTGAATCACAAAAAACTGCAGAAAATTCTTAAAGATATGGGAATGTCGGACCACCTTACCTATCTCCTGAGAAATATGTATGCAGGTCAAAAAGCAACAGTTAGAACTAGACATGGAACAAAGGACTGGCTCCAAATTGGGAGAGGAGTACATCAAGGTTATATATTGTCATCATGCTTATTTAACTTAGAGTACATCATGCAAAATGCCATGCTGTTTGAAGCACAGGCTGGAATCAAGATTGCCAGGAGAAATATCAATAACCTCAGATATACAGATAATACCACCCTTATGGCAGAAAGTGAAGAACTAAAGAGCCTTTTGATGAAAGTGGAAGAGGAGAGTGAAAAAGCTGGCTTAAAACTCAACATTCAAAAAACTAAGACCATGGCATCCAGTCCCATCACTTCATGGCAAATAGATGGGGAAACAATGGAAACAGTGACAGAATTTCTTTTCTTGGGCTCCAAAATCACTGCAGCCATGAAATTAAAAGATGCTTGCTCCTTGGAAGAAAAGCTATGACCAACCTAGACAGCATATTAAAAAGCAGAGACATTACTTTGCCAACAAAGGTCCATCTAGTCAAAGCTATGGTTTTTCCAGTAGTCATGTATGAATGTCAGAGTTGAACCATAAAGAAGGTTGAATATCAAAGAATTGATGCTTTTGAACTGTGGTGTTGAAGAAGACTCTTGAGCATCCCTTGGACTGCAAAATCAAACCAGTCAATCGTAAAAGAATTCAGTTCTAATATGCATTGGAAGGAGTGATGCTGAAACTAAGGTTCCAATACTTTGACCACCTGATGTGAAGAGCCAACTCATGGAAAATGTCCTGATGTTGGGAAGGATTGAAGGCAGGAGGAGAAGGGGTCAACGGAGAATGAGGTGGTTGGATGGCATCACTGCCTCAATGGACATGAATTTGAGCAGGCTCTGGGAGATGGCGAAGGACAGGTAATCCTGACCAGCTACAGTTCATGGGATCTCAAAGAGTTGGACACGACTGAGTGACTGAACAACTAGGAAGATTCCACATGCCCCTGGGCAAGTAAGCCTGTGCACCTCATCTACTGAGCCTTTGCTCTAGAGCCCATGAGCCACAACTACTGAGTCCACTTGCTGGAACTACTAAAGCCCAAGGACCTAGAGCCAGTATTCCACAAAAGGAGGAGCTGTATCAATGAGAAGTCAGCACACCCCAACTAGAGGGTAACCCCTGCTCTCCACAACTAAAGAAAGCCCACACACAACAAAGACCCAACACAGCTAAAAATTTTTTAAAAATTAAAAATTAAAGCTTTGAGCATTTAATTATAAATTTTAAGTTGATGGAATATGCATTTTCCTTCAGCCTTTTCTTCTTTCAGTTCAGTTCAGTTCAGTCACTCAGTCATGTCCGACTCTTTGCGACCCCATGAATTGCAGCACGCCAGGCCTCCGTGTCCATCACAAAGTCCCGGAATTTACTCAAACTCATGTCCATCGAGTTGGTGATGCCATCCAGCTATCTCATCTTCTGTTGTCCCCTTCTCCTCCTGCTCCCAATCCCTCCCAGCATCAGGGTCTTTTCGAATGAGTCAACTCTTCACATGAGGTGGCCAAAGTATTGGAGTTTCAGCTTCAGCATCAGTCCTTCTAGTGATCACCCAGGACTGATCTCCTTTAGGATGGACTGGTTGGATCTCCTTGCAGTCCAAGGGACTCTCAAGAGTCTTCTCCAACACTATAGTTCAAAAGCATCAATTCTTCAGTCTTTAATTATACCCAAATTTTTTGAAAAGGTAAAACTGCTACTTACTCAGTTATTTTGACTCTGTGTGAGCCCACCAGGCTCCTCTGGCCATGGAATTCTCCAGGCAAGAATACTGGAGTGGGTAGCCATTCCCTTCTCCAGGGCATCTTCCAGATCCAGGGATCAAACTCAAGTCTCCTGTATTGTAGGCAGACTCTACCATGTGAGCCCCCAACGAAGCCCTCTGAAAAGGTGATTGACACTTACTGCTTTCTCTTCCTTCTAGTCTCTCATTAAGGACCTCACTCAACCTGGTTTATACGTAACAAACCTTCTCAACCCTCTTTCAATTTAGATGAGCTTGCCATCAAAAGTAGCTGCAAACAAACATGTTTAGAGTAATCTTAAGAGCAACTAGATATCTTGAATGGAGCTTTTCTCAATACTTAGATACTTCTCTCCTTATCTTCCATTCTAAGTAACAGGCTTGCTCTTTTTATATTTAATTCAATGCTTAATGTTATATAGAAACAACCTACATCAACATACAAACTCTTAAGCACTTTAACAACTTGTCTTTTATTTTAATTTTATTTTTCACCATATTAATTGGCATAAAATACAAAAATATTTTTACTTTGGTAAAATTTCTAATTCAAAACCTGTAACTTCATTCAATTATTTTATAAAGAAACAATAAATGTCATTGAATGCAAAGTACTAGCTTTCCTCTGATGTGATTTTTCCATTTTAAAGACAATCAATGGTTTAATCCTCCAAGGATCATAAAATTGGTAAGAAAAAGAATGAAGTAAAAAATTACTAAAGTTTAGTGTATCAGATTTCAAAAATGTTCTCTGGTTTTTAAAAAGTAACATTGTTAAGTCTTGTTAAATCAAATAAATAATGTTAAACAAACATGACTTTCATATCAAACATCTTGGTTAAGTGGGCTGGGGAAACACTATGTTACATGACAAAGACCACTGAGTGAAACTCAAAACTCATGACTCTCAGGGCATAAAATCTAAAGACATCTATACCTTTGAAGAAAGATTTCCCTCCAGTAATAGAAGGTCCTGAGAAGAGATTCAAAATGAAGTCTGTACCATTGTATCACATGTCTGTTAAGAGCTGCTGAGAATATAAATATGTTTGGACTTAATATTGATAATCAATGCTTATTCAATTCAATCATAGGAACAATTTTGGTCATTTTGAAGCCCACAGAGTACATAGCATACAGTTTGAGCATATTAGTAGTAGGAGTCACCATATTTGTTGGACTGTTGATTTTCTCCTCTTGGTTCCCATGTGAGTAAATTGAGATGAAGTATATATTGTCAAAACTTCATAAATGGGAAGTATCCCATGGACAGAGGAGCCTCACGGGCTACAGTCCATGGGGTTATAAAGAGTCACACATGACTGAGCAGACGAATGGCAGCAGCCCCTTTGAAAAGGGTCTACTGAAAGATAGGAGAAATAATTTGGCATAAGTAGGGTTCTAGTAACTCTATCCAAATGCAGTCAATCCTTATATAAATGCTTAAGTAGAGCCTCATAGAAAAGTAACATGTCTCCCAAGAAGTAAAATAGCTCAGCTGAAAAAGCTGCAACTGCTAATCACTATTATCAAAAGGTCCTAATATCAAGGATGCTGATTCAGTCAATAAGACTGGGCCTTTTATTATTAAAATTATCCCCTTATTTTTTTTTAATTGAGGTAACACTAGTTTATAACACTGTATATGTTTCACACATACAACACTGCAGCTTGATTTCTGAATATGCTATAGCATGCTCACCATCAAAAATCTAGGTTATGAAAATTATGTTATATTAAAATTATTTCTCATAGCTCTGGAAAATAGGAAGTTTAAAATCAAGATTAGGTTTCTACTGAGAGCCTTCTTCCTGCACTACAGAAGGCTGTCATCTTGCTGCGGTGCACATTCAGCATATCTGGAGAGAGAGCACAAGCTAGTCTCTGATTTCTCCTTGTAAGGGCACCAGTGGTGATTCCATCTTGAGGACCTCAACCGTACAACATCATCTAAACGTCATTACCTCCTAAATGCCCCACCTCGAACAGACATAACATTAGGGGTTGGAGCGTCAACATATAACCTGAGGGAAGACACAATTCAGTTCACAGTAATAAGGAAACCCCCCTCCTCCAAACCACACTAATTAGCCATTTGCCTTGGAATTCTATACCTCTTTAAATATTATCATATATTTTGTTTTATTTGATTTTAACAGCCATTATATCAAGCATAAGGACCAAGTTTCATATTACTGTTTTTAATAGGAAGAAAATTTAAAAAAACAAAAACAAAACACCCAAAACTAAAAAGTTAAATGCTGCTCACCAAATACTGTCAGTAGAAACCATTTTCTGTAATTTATCACATCATTATAATTTTGCTATACCACATCACTATATTTCTTCAAATCCATAAAAGAAAGGGCTATATATACTGCTATGGAATACAGAGTATAGGGACAGATTCAATAAAAGGTTTTAGTTTTGGCATTTCGATTGGTTAACCCTCAGAGCACTGAAAGATAATTGTTCTAAACTAAGTAGTAAGTAGGTTTCTGGTGAACCAAAGTGCTAGCTTCACTTCAGTTCAGTTCAGTTGCTCAGTCATGTCCGACTCTTTGCGACCCCATGAACTGCAACACGCCAGGCCTCCCTGTCCATCACCAACTCCCGGAGTCCACCCAAACCCATGTCCATTGAGTCGGCGACGCCATCCAACCATCTCATCCTCTGTCGCCCTCTTCTCTTCTTGCCTTCAATCTTTCCCAGCATCAGGGTCTTTTCAAATGAGTCAGCTCTTCACATCAGGTGGCCAAAGTACTGGAGTTTCAGCTTCAGCATCAGTCCTTCCAATGAACACCCAGGACTGATCTCCTCTAGGATGGACTGGCTGGATCTCCTTGCAGTCCAAGGAACTCTCAAGAGTCTTCTCCAACACCACAGTTCAAAAGCATCAATTCTTCAGCACTCAGCTTTCTTTATAGTCCAACTCTCACAGCCATATATGACCACTGGAAAAATAATAGCCTTGACTAGACAGATTTTTGTTGGCAAAGTAATGTCTATGCTTTTTAATATGCTGTCTAGGTTGGTCATAACTTTCCTTCCAAGGAGTAAGCATCTTTTAATTTCAAGGCTGCAATCACCATCTGCAGTGATTTTGGAGCCCAGAAAAATAAAGTCAGCCACTGTTTCCACTGTTTCCCATCTATTTCCCATGAAGTGATGGGACCTGATTCCATGATCATTGTTTTTTGAATGTTGAACTTTAAGCCAACTTTTTCACTTTCCTCTTTCACTTTCATCAAGGGGCACTTTAGTTCCTCTTCACTATCTGCCAAGAGGGTGGTATCATCAACATATCTGAGGTTAGTGATACTTCTCCTGGCAATCTTGATTCCAGCTTGTGCTTCCTCCAGCCCAGCGTTTCTCATGATGTACTCTGCATATAAGTTCAATAAGCAGGGTGACAATATACAGCCTTGACGTACTCCTTTCCCTATTTGGAACCAGTCTGTTGTTCCATGTCCAGTTCTAACTGTTGCTTCCTGACCTGCATACAGGTTTCTCAAGAGGCAGGTCAGGTGGCATGGTATTCCCATCTTTTTCAGAATTTTCCACAGTTTATTGTGACCACACATCAAAGGCTTTGGCATAGTCAATAAAGCAGAAATAGATGTTTTTCTGGAACTCTCTTGCTTTTTCAATGATCCAGCGGATGTTGGCAATTTGATCTCTGGTTTCTCTGCCTTTTCTATAACCAGCTTGAACATGTGGAAGTTCACATGTATAGCTGAAGCATGGCTTGGAGAATTTTAATAATCGCTTTACTAGTGTGTGAGATGAGTGCAACTGTGTGGTAGTTTGAGCATTCTTTGGCATTGCCTTTCTTTGGGATTGGAATGAAAACTGACCTTTGCCAGTCCTGTGGCCACTGCTGAGTTTTCCATATTTGCTGGCATATTGAGTGCAGCACTTTCACAGCATCATCTTTGAGGATTTGAAATAGCTCAACTGGAATCCCATCACCTCCACTAGCTTTGACCATAGTGATGCTTCCTAAGGCCCACTTGACTTCACATTCCAGGATGTCTGACTCTAGGTGAGTGATCACCGCATTGTGATTATCTGGGTCATGGAGATCTTTTTTGTACAGTTCTTCTGTGTATTCTTGCCACCTCTTCTTAATATCTTCTGCTTCTGTTAGGTCCCTACCATTTCTGTCACTTCAATTAGGTAATAAAGTAATGGTAATAAGTCTTGACCAAACTGAATTAAGTTATATTAATATTGACATTGATTGATTTATCTATAAGTTATGATCAGGATAGTTCTCAGTAAATCTGTGTGAAATACATGCAAAAATACCCTAAAATGTATTTTGTGCACTGTACTAAGGTATATTTGCCCCAGGTAAGGGGGAAAAAATTCTGTAATGGAGATAGTTTGAAATTTAAACATGTATATTATTTTTTAATTAAATGCCTGTAATGAAATACAGCAGGCTAAACATACTAAAGATGTACTTTAAAATAGTATGCATGACTGTAAGTATAGGGACCTGGATTTGCATGTTCTCCATCCATTTTCCTCAAGGTTCATCTTGGAACCCGTTGTTCTTTCGGGCTATTAGAATAATTTACAATGCTGCCTACAGATTTGATACCTGCCTTCAGTTTAATATTTTTAATATCAGGATTATCCTTTTTCTTAATGTATGTATTTTGCTTTAAAAATGTAAAAGATAGTCAAAAATGGAACTGTTCACTTGCTACAATTGAAGACAGCCTACTGTGATATGATATAACCGCGTGATGCTTGTCTTCCCAATGACTTTAACCCCAATGCATTAAAGATAACTGTTCTGTCTGACAGTAAGCAGTAATTCAGTTTCCAATTCAGCTAAAACCATAGCTTCACCTCAATTTTAACAGCTGAAATTCTTATGTCTTGTATGGGTCATATCTGGTCACTTTTAAAACCTCTTAAATTCGGTTACTACGGAACCAATGGATATCACATATTGTATCCCCAGGGTGAACTGAAAAATATGTGGGAAAAACACCTTTCTCAAAAGATTTCTTTTCAAAATTTCCAAAGAACATTTTATAATATCTTACAATAGGTGGCAGACTTTTGACTAAGATCTTACATCATGAGTTTCTATTGACACTCAACAAACTGCGTTTCAGTTACACAAGTTTCCTTTGGTTTTTACATCAGGATCACAAAAATAGGCTTCTTTAAAACTTTACAATCATATACCACTAAAGGGGGGCTTTCCAGGTGGTGCTAGTGGTAAAGAAGCTGCCTGCCAATGCAGGAGACCTATGAGACACTGGGGTCAATCCCCGGATTACGGAAGATCCCCTGGAGGAGGGGGTGTCAACTCACTCCAGTATTCTTGCCTGGAGAATCTCATGGACAGGGAAGCCTCGCAGGATACAGTCCACGGAGTCGCAGAGAGTCGGACTCAATTGAAGCAATTTAGCATGCACACATGCGTGCATCACTAATGGATTTGCCAGACCAACTTGGCAGCTTATCACAGAAACACATATGTGGATTCAGAAATTTTGATATGCCACAAACCCTTAGAGAACAAAGCTAGTGCACTTTTTTCAGTTCTAAGTGCTTTTTAAAGAAATAACTTTAACACTTACTTAGGTAAATTCTTAGGCACAATTGTTATTACTTTAATTTTGTTAACTTACCAAATTCTTACACAATTTTTGTGCTAAGTTCATTTATTAATCATCTCTCCCCATGATAGATAAGGAAACTGAGGCACAGATAGACTCAGGAAATTTTAAAAATTCATTCAGATGGTAAGTGACAAAATCAAAATTCAAAGACAGGCTTTTTGGTTCTGGAGATTTCTCCATGTACTCATATTTACACACTGCCATAACTCTCAAATTCAAACAAATCATAAACGGTAGATATTTCACAGGGAAAATCAGTAATTTTAAGAATCACATCATATGTCTCCACAAAAGCTCACTTTACTTGCATCACCTTTTCGTTTCTAATATAACATGCCTTGAGTTTTCCTTAATACAAACTCCTAAGCAAAACACTGTACTGGTGACAGATTTAGAATAAAATACAAGGACTCACTCATATTTCTTAGCTTATAGATGAAAAGGTAAGCATCTTTTCAAAATAGCAAATGGTAAATGTAAAATGAATGCTTACAGTAATAAATTCTATGAGAATTCATAATGGTTTGGAGCTGCCACTTTCATCCAAGATGGAGTATTAAGGACTCTCTTGCTTTAAACAATCAAAGGAAAAAAATATCCAACACAAATATTAATATACAGTACAGTTTTCAAGACATCAGACAAGGAAGGGGAGTGATCCCTGAGAAATGAGAAACAAAATAGTGAGTTTCACGCTGGAAATAAGAAACAAAATGCTACATCCCACATGGCTTCAGCTTACTGAGAGTATACCTAGGCCATAGCAAAGGAGGATCCAGTTGGAGTTGCAAAGATTCCCTGAACTAGGGACTTTTTGCTGAAAGTACTCAGTTTAGGGGAGAAAACTAATACAGCAACATGGAATGAATCTTGAAATAATTATAAGGAGTGAAGGAAGGTAGACAAAGGAGTATAGTATATAATTCCACTTACATAAAATTTTGGAATGAGCATACTTATTTTGACAGCAGGTCAGTGATTACCTGGGGAGGTTCAGTGCAAAGATGTGTAGGGAAGGATTACACAAGGGCATGAGGCAACTTTTGGGAGTGATGGATATATTCACTACCTAATTTTCATCATATTTTCACAGGTATATAAATATGTCACTAATTACCAAATTGTACACCCAAAATATGTGTAATGTATTGTATTCAATTATACCTCAAGAAAAATATTAGAACATTTTTGGTGTGGGCATAATGTTTTAGGAAAGTTGGATCTGAGAAATGGTCCTTGTTAAGAACACGTTTGTGTCTCCTCAAAATTCATGTGTTGAAACCCCAACCCCTAAAAGGAAATGGAACCTCTGGGAAGTAATTAGTTATGAGGATGAAGCTCTGTGATGGGGTTATAGTGTCCTTAGGAAAAAAAAAAAAAAGTTTTTTTGTCTTTTTCTCTCTCATCTCCATGTGAGGACACAGCCAGAAGACCATCACCTATAAACCAGGAAGAGAGCATTCACCAGAATCCAGCCACGCAGGCAAGCTGATCTTGATATCCCAGCCTCCAGAACAGTGAGAAATAAATGTCTGTTGTTTAATTCATCCAGTCTATGGTAATTTGTTATAGCAGTCTAAGCTGATTAAGATAGTTTTCATTGAATGATGGCATTTAATAAAAGAAAATAAAAAGGAAAGGCTATGCTCTGCTCGATGAATGCTACATGCAAGCAACAGAATACTGTTTCTAAAGGTCTGTACCTTGATTAATTTGGCTTGAATATTAGTTAATTTGGGTCATATGAGAGACAGAACAGAAGGTGTCTGAGATTAAATATCGTTGTGGAATAACTACAATTATCTACAGACACTGTTTTCTGTTGCTGCATAACAATGACCACAAATCTGGTGCTTAAAACAATGCAAATTTATTATTGCACAGTTTCTGTGGGTCGGGAATCAGCATGAGTGTATTAGTTTCCTATTATGGCTACAATAAATTACTACAAACTTAGTTGCTTAATACAATACAAATTTATATTCGTTATGTTATGGAGATCAGAAACCTGAAGTCAATTTCACTAAACTAAAGCTGAGGTGTCAGGTGTTGGCCAGGCTGTTTCATGCTGCATGCTTTCAAGCGAGATTCCATTACCTCTTTTTTGAGTTTCTGTTGCCTCCTGTATTCCTTGGTTTGTGGCCCCTTCCTCTGTTTTCAAACTGCATCACTCCACTCTCTGTGTCCACTTTTGCTCTGTCTTCTAATCTCTTGATTTTCTTGCTCTCTCTCCTAAGAACCTTTGCATCTAGTTCCCACTGTGGTAATCTTTTAAAAACATTTCCTCTTGTTTATTAATTTATTTATAGAATATCTGTCTCCAGAATGCAAAATAAATTTGAAGTCAGCACGGTATTGTGAAAAGAATGCACACAGGTCTGCCCCGGGGCTGCTATGTCTTGCTGGAAGATGAAGTCGTTCCTTACTAATGCTGAAACTGCTGCCTATTTCTTCTGCTAAGAGCTTCTGCTCACATGTTTCTGTTCTGTCCCTTAATAGTGAACTTAGCTTACGATGTTCTTTTTTTCCATTTTCTTCAACTAAATGAGGCATTTGGAACTTTTGACTCACTCATCTGAAAATGTTTGTGTGTGTGTGTGATCTGAGACCATTTCATCATTGATTTATTTGGTCATGCATTTGACAATAGATAGCTCCCATTGGATCATGTGGGCCAATCTCCCATGTTAAGATCCTTAACTGAATTACTCCTGCAAAGTCATTTTGCATTTGGGGTAATATCATAGGAGAAGAAATGGCAAACCACTCCACGATTCTTGGCTGGAAAATTCATGGACAGAGAATCCTGGCAGGCTGAAGTTCATGGGGTCACAAACAGGTGAACCCGACTTAGTGGACGATACATATAGGTTCCAGGGATTAACACATGTTATCTTTGAGGAGCTGTCATTCAGCCTACCACAGTGGATTTGCTAGGTCCTGTGTTCAGGTCTGAACAGGAAGAATTCGTGGTGATGGCTAGGGTGTCAACTCTTCCAACAGGCCACAGGTCTTGCAACCTCATTAGGGTTGTTGACAAAATCTAGACTAGGATTTCTCACTTGCTTCCAGCTGCGGGAGTCAGTATCAGCAGCTAGAGGCCATCCTTGTGACCTGGCATCACGACTCCCTCACATGAGGCAGCTCAGTTTTTGAAACCAGCAAGAGAAAACTCTTTCTATTATTATGATGGTTGGTAACTTACATCACCTTAGTTCTGTGGTACTCAGCATTTTCCCTCAGTTAAGAACTTTATGAAAAAACCCTTTGAATATTTCATTATATATTTTAGGAAAAATCAGAAGCCTTTTGTAAGGTACTTTCAACATTTAAATATGTTAATCTCTTGTTTAAAGTCTCCACACATGCTAACAAACAAACAATGAAAATGTTTCCAAAGTGGAAAAACCCACCAGCATAAAGCAGTAGCAGGTTCAAAGTAGACAAATAAGAGACACTGATGATGCTCAGAGCTCTTTTCTCCCATTTCCAAATGAAAAGCAAGTGGAAAAATGCCTAGTCTGCAGGTGTTCAGTATAATTAAAATACTCATATGTTTCTGCTCTCTATAGAATTTATGCTTCTTCAGGACATTTTGTTACAAAATGTACATTATTGAATTTTCTGATACTTTGAGAAGAATGGATAAAACATGACCAAAGAAGCTTATCTTAAGTCATTGTCATTGGTTCAAAAAAAGCATAATGAAATACATCCTCATGTTCATGTTCAATTTTACTGAAACCACAAAGAGAAATTATCAAGAGAAAAACATCAAGCATGATTCAAAACACAAATTTGTATATAAATAATAAGGGAAACAACAAATGTGAGCTCTCTCTGGCTACCACACAAAATGATGAATCTATTCTCTCATTTTTAATTAACTTTTGCCTTTAAAGGTTTATTGGAAGCTGGGTAGGATAATAACTCTACAATCTACTCCTTTCAGAACTATATTCTTATATAGCTTTTTTTTAATCACAACCATATTTAAATCTATACAGATTGAATATAGGCCTTATTTGATATCTCATTTATATGCTCTACTGGATTTTAATTACTATTTTACATATATATTACATGTCAAAATAAATTATGAACTAAAGGGAGAAATTATATTTGTTTTTTCACTAGTGTCCATATACATGCTCTGAATACTACCAAAAATAATTTATAATGGTTCTGTAGACAATTTCAATAAATTTTATTATTTCACACAGTTTTAAGCATTTTGTAATATAGGCACACATTTTCATTGATAGAGGTTCAGACATACCAACTTGTACTCAATAATACACATAAATATGTTTATGTGTGTTGTATATGGTGTATCTTCTGGAGAAGGAAATGGCAACCCACTCCAGTATTCTTGCCTTCTTGCCAGGATATCCCATGCACAGAGGAGACTGGCAGGCCACAGTCCATGAGGTCACAAAAGAGCATGACGTGAGTTAACAACTAAACAACAACAATGGTACATCTGCAAAATGCATGCATACAGTAATTGCTCTATAATTGGCAACTATATTATACTTAAAGATCAACTCACCTAGGATTTAATTAAGGTTTTTATATCTAAAACACAGTAAGAATAATGGAGTTATTTGCTACATCCTGTTGGATACTGTGTTTAGCATTTGGTGTGTGTGTTTTTTTTTTAATGGGATCTAAAGAGAATAAATTAGTCTATATTCCCAAAAAAAGCAAAAATTTTTGTAGCCCATTAGTTCCCTATAAGCAGAGGGGGAAATAAAGCACAGCTTCATTATAAATTTCAATGTATGATGATAACAATAGTGTGTACATCAAAAAGTAACTACATTAATGTACCTTTATGAGAAATTTATATTGATACAAACTTTAAACTCTCTGAGAAAATATTTATGGTTTACAGTAATTACATATTTTATTTCCCACTCAAGGTCATGGGGGTGAGGGGGGACACCACCCTGGTGGGATAAAGACATGACTGCCACCCCCGTGTGCTGAGAGGTCAGAGCACTGATCCAAGGAGTTATTCCAGACCCTTAATATCGAATGGAAATTCCCCTCATAGTTCTGCGTCTTCCCTGGTGGCTCAGAAGGTAAAGAATCTGCCTGCAAGGCAGGAGACTTTAGTTCCGACCCTGGATTGGGAAGATCACCTGGAAAAGGAAATGGTAACTCACTCCAGTCTTCTTGCCTGGAAAATTCAATGGATAAACGAACCTGATGGGCTACAGGTCATAGGGCTGCAGAGTCAGATGTGACTGAGACACTTTCAGTTTTCTGGTCTTCCTTGGGCTCATTAACCCCTTTTTCCTTTCTGATTTCTTCAATTTGAAGTGAAAATGTATATCTTATGGCTATCTCAGCACTGTATTTTAATAATGAAGACCTTATCTGGTTCACACTATCACAGGTGACGAGACATTTTCCTTCAGGACGAATCAGACTTCAAGTCTCAGTCATATCTGATGTGCATGATATTTAGAGGAGATTTTGGACTTAGATTTGTTTGTGGAATGGGTTAAGACTCTGGGGTCTTTTGGGATGAGGTAAACGTGCTTAGTATTTGAGAAGGTGTAACATTTAAGGTGTCAAAGGGTGGACTACAGTGGACTTAATTGTATCCCTCTAAAATTCCTTTGCTGAAGTTCTAACTTCTAATGCCTCAGAATGTGACCATATTTGGAGATAACAGAGGTATTTAAATTAAAATCCAATATTTTTGTAAACCCTAATCTAGTAGGGTTAGGAAGAGGAAATTTGAACAGACGTGTACAGAGGGACGATGATGTGAAGATACAGGGACAAGACAGCCATCTATGAGCCAAGGATGGAGACCTGGAATACGAGTCTTCCCTTTTGCCTAACAAAAAGAAGCAACCCAGCTGACACTTTGCTTTTGGGTTTAGAATCTCTGGAAATGTAACAAAATAAATGCCTCTTGTTTAATCCATTCAGTCTGTTACACGCTGTTATGGTGGCACCAGAATATAGATAAAACAACTGACTCAAACACTTCCTAAAATGTTCCCTATTATTGAGTAGGAAAAAGAAACAGTGAATTCAGTCATTTACAAGCACAGTGGGCCTTGTGATTCTATTGTATAATAAATCTAATAATATTTATTCACATCTTTTAACTATTTGTTTATAATAGAAATTGTATAGGCACATATCCTTATGAATAGATTTTGAGCTTCTTCAGGGGAAGAACTTTTTAAATCCTTACTTATATTTATACATAATATAGTATATTATAACATGCATCTATGGTACTTCATGTTTGAATAAAATAAATAATTAAATACTTACTAATTAATTTATATTAGACTATTAACTCTATTTGGCCAAAACATAATAGTTTAAAACATCCAAGTTAAATAAAAACAACTTCTAAAGTGTTCTTTTGTTTGTTTGTTAAACTCTTATCTAAGCAACTAAACATAAGAGAAGGGAAACAAACAAATACATAAATACAGAGGCATTTGATATACTTCCTTGAAAAGTTATACACCTCACAGTTGAGCTTGACTCTATTTTCAAATGTTTATAATTACGCTATTCTCATGTTTCTCTCCTTTTGAAAAAAATCATGTTTGCATCTATTCTGTTTGTATCTGAAATAATTCACTACATTAATCAATTTAATTCCAATTAGCTTTCCTTAACCTAAAATATCATTCTTTATTACTACAAAAGTTTCATTTTTTATTTTAAAGAGTTTTAAGTATTTCAAGACACATTTTGTAGAAAGTAACTATTCAGGCAATATCATGCTTTATCTTAATAAAAACATTAATTTGATGACTGAAAATAAAGCTGGATATATAATGAGGTCTCATGAGTACATAACTTTGTAATAAAGTAATACCCAAAAGACAAACAATTCTGGGAAATAAGAGAGGTACTGATGAGAAAAGAATCAACATAATAGCTTATCTGTATGTCAGGTAAACTTAAACAGGAATACTTTTTGGTGTTTAATTTTTTATGTTACTTCAAAATCTGGTATAAATATACCAAAACCTTAACTTATAAAACCATACACTTAATTATGAAAGACAGTAGGCCTTTAACATGAACTCTTTGGAACTCCATGGACTGTAGCCCACAGGTTCATTTGTCCATGAACTTCTCCCGGTTTTGACTACTGGGGTGGGTAGCCATTTCCTTCTCTAGGAGATCTTTCTGACCCAGGGATGGAACCTGAGTCTCCTGCATTGCAGGCAGATTCTTTACCACTGAGCCATCTGGGAAATCCTTAGCATAAACAGATGTCTGTTTAGTAAAGAATTGCAAATAACTCTCTAAAATAGTTTGCTCAAACATTCCTCTTGTGGATTAGCAAACTGGTTAGTCACCTCTCTGTCTCCCTAACTGGGGAATGTTTAGAATGAACTTAACTATTCTACCAAACATAGCGAGAACTATGTAATTTAACACAAAACCATGTGGATAAACCATGTGAAAGTGAAAAGTGAAAGTGAAGTCACTCAGTTTTGAATGATTCTTTGCGACCCCATGGACTGTAGCCTACCAGGCTCCTCCATCTATGGGATATTCCAGGCAAGAATACTGGAGTGGGTTGCCATTTCCTTCTCCAGGAGATCTTCCCGACCCAGGGACTAAACCCAGGTCTCCCGCATTGTAGGTAGACGTTTTACCATCTGAGCCATAAACCATGTAATATAACACAAAAATATGTGGATAAACCATGACACCACCCTTATGGCAGAAAGCAAAGAAGAACTAAAGAGCCTCTTGATGAAAGTGTAAGAGGAGAGTGAAAAAGTAGGCTTAAAGCCCAACATTCAGAAAACTAAGATCATGGCATCTGGTCCCATCACTTCATGGCAAATAGATAGGGAAACAGTGGAAACAGTGACTGACTTTATTTTTCTGGGCCCCAAAATCACTGCAGATGGTGGCTGCAGACATGAAGTTAAAAGGCACTTGCTCCTTGGAAGAAAAACTATGACCAACCTAGACAGCATATTAAAAAGCAGAGACATTACTTTGCCAACAAAAGTCCATCTAGTCAAGGCTATGGTTTTTCCAGTGGTCATGTATGGATGTGAGAGTTGGACTATAAAGAAAGCTGAGCACCAAAGAATTGATGGTTTTGAACTGTGGTGCTGGAGAAGACTCTTGAGAGTCCGTTGGACTGCAAGGAGATCCAACCTGTCCATCCTAAAAGAAATCAGTCCTGAATATTCATTGGAAGGACTGGTGCTGAAGCTGAAACTCCAATACTTTGGTCACCTGATGTGAAGAACTGACTCACTGGAAAAGACCCAGATGTTGGGAAAGATTGAAGGCAGGAGGAGAAGGGTACGACAGAGGATGAAATGGTTGGATGGCATCACCGACTCTATGGACATGGGTTAGGGTGAACTCCAGGAGGTGGTGATGGAGATTGAAGCCTGGCGTGCTACATTCCATGGGGTTGCAAAGAGTCAGACATGACTGAGCAACTGAACTGAACTGATGTGGATAATGGTAAAAGCATCCATTCGCTGTTTCATTCATACGTATAATTAGCATATGCAACAATTATCCATACTCTATAAGTAATTGATATATGATATATAGCAATGTATGATATAAAATAATCTATACCTATTCACAAACCAGCACTTTATTTAACAATTTAATAAAAATGTATTTGTTGAGTGTCTGTTATAAACATGAGAATGTAAGACAGATTTGAGAATATTAATAGCGTAGAATCTATAGTACTTGATGACTGATTACATATAGGAGTTGAGCAAAAGGAGTAGTGTAGCATAATTAAAACTTTCTTAGCTCAGGGACCAAGTAGGCAATAGAAACAACTACCACAGTAGAGAATATTGGGAAACAGTTTCAGAGGACAGAAATAGAAAACTCACAAAAAATTTTAATTTTGGATATATTGCATTTAAGCGGCTACTTACAAAATATTATACTAAGTTAATGGTACTAAAAGTTATGGATGTGTAAGAACACTTCTATTAATCTATATTGGTTTGTAGTTTATATTCAGATAACTATTTCCAAGTACGATGTCTTTTATTAGCTGATATGGAGGATACGTTTATTTCAGATCTCTTATCCCCCCAAAGTGTTTTATAGCTTAAGATGGGAAGTAAAACTTCTGCAAAATACTGAAGTAAGTTTCTAGTCATTTAAATCAGTAGCTTTAGCAGAGCCTTATATGCTATAGGAGAGAATTCAAACTACTGAACAGAATAAGATCCATTTGCTAATTCATGATCACATAATTTTACAAGCCTCAGTTTTACCATATATAAAATATGAATAATAATTATTTTCTAGAACTAAATAGCTGAACATATATATGCAAATTCCTAACACAGAGTTTTACACATGTTTGATTACTTTCCTCCCACTCTTTTGTGTCTGAATCAAGTGAGACACATGAATATCTTTTTAGAAAGATGATTATTAAGACACAGCCAAAAATATCAATTATGAAAAGATACAGTTTTTTCCCGACTGGTCATTATCCACATAAAACAAATTATATTTTAAAACTTGCCTACTTGGCTAACTAAAAAACATAGCCAACTAAAATTATACCTAGAAGTTATCTTGGTTTTCACATAAATATATAATTTTAGAGGATTAACTTAACTAGTTCTGTAATGAAATTCAATGGTAAACTGTCAAATCAAAATGTTGCTTTGTGTTTAGTGATGTGGCCCAATCCCTCTTATTAAATTCAGATATAAGCTTAGTTTAATGCTTCAAAAATAGTTTAGTACATTTACCATGGCTACAAAAACATTCTTGCTGATACATTCCAATGAGGAGCCTGTGAATTGTCATCTCTGCTTGGTTACAGTGTTGACACTTGCTAGAAGAATATCTAATTTGCTCACAGATAATTTATCAGACTTGGACTGATTTACCTCTTTCATGGGTTGTTTTGGCAGATCAAAAAGTGTGCTGGCTTGCTTGGTGTCTGGCTTGAGTCATTGATGGATATGTAAGAGATAATGACTAAAAAGCAGCCAGAGCCTGTGAATTTTGTGACTGGAAAAGTTCCAAGCAGTCTTTGGCACAGATGTCCTCTTAATCAAGGGTGTTAGCTTTGGAAAGCCAGGGAACTGGGATTGGGGGCCATCAGAAGAGGACTATGTAGTGAAGAAAGCTTGCACCTTTCATTTTAAGAGTAAATGCAAAAATTTTAGTTTCTCCTATTACTGGTCCACTCCAGAGGTTCTTTGAAATATACTTTCAACTGCTTTCTGTGTATTTGAAATAGGAGAACGACCTTAAGTCATAAAAGAAGCACTGATAAAATTAGGGAAAAAATGGTTTTACTGAGATGTTAGTCTCCAAAATATTTTAAAATAAATTCTCTATGTGTAACTCAAAATTTTGAATTTTGAATAATACTCAGCAACCAGCCTCGATAGTAATAATTTCTTTTAAAATAACCCCAGTATATTTTTTCTTATCCTTTCACCTCTACAGGGAGGAAAATAGGATGAGTACAGCCTGCAGATTCAGATTAACTAAGATTCAAATCCCAGGTCCAAAACTTATTCATCAAGAAAACTGAATCAAACCTCCTTCTCTCACAAAATATCTTTTTACCATAGTAAAATGAAGATAATACCATCCTCACAGAAGAGCTGAAGGATAAAGAAAATGTATGCACATCCTCAAGATCAATGTCAAAAGTCCTAATTTTGAAGAGTATTTGCAATTTTCTATCATAACACAAGTGTGAGTTTGTGTGTACATGCATGTGTGTGAGAGAAAAAAAAAATGAGAGTCAGACAGTAAAAGAGATAATCTGCATAAAGACAGAAAAGATGCCTATTTTAGAAAACACACAGCATGCATTTTACAAAAGACAGCAAAGACTATAGTATATTCTTCTTCGTTAAATATCTCTGTACTAAAATTTAATTGAATAAAAGCTGGTGGAAGAGAGACTTGAATAAGTTTAAGAAACACTAAATTTGTTGGCATCAAAATAAAGCCAAATATCCATACATCAAAATTTAACAATGTAAACTTGACACCTGAAAAATATTTCCAGGGTTAATTTGACAACCACATATGAAAAGCGGCACCTACTATATTCAAAATGAGCAAAGGTGACCTATTTTCTTACATTTGTCACTAAAGTCCTCACTGCTGTTAAGCTTGTTAGTGACAGATAACAGGGAAAGGTCGCAGCCTTACGTGATTTGAGTCAGCCTAGTTTTGAAATTACACATTTACCAATGTTGAGTACAAGATCTCTAGGAGGTTTCTTTCCTACCAAACACAGGTCTTTTATTTTTATATTTTCAAAACTTTAAAAATTCTCCTGCATAGTATGCAGCAGACTGTATTATTTACAGAAACATACACTGATACTATTAATTTTCTAGTCAATAAAATCTAAATTGATTTTAATAAAATACAAAGATCAATATTTAAATGTCTAAATAGTTCAATATAAAACAATTACTACTGCAAAACAAAAACTAAATGAAACAAAAAGAACCTCTGTTAAAAGAACAGAGTGGGAGCCTTTTTTATTTCTCATATAGCTTGGAGGAAAAAAAAAAAAAAGTATGTATACATTTCCAGAGAACACACAGCTAGGAAGCAGTTTAGCTGTCAGGGATTACAATGTAGTCATGCTTATTTCTAAAATCAAGGCTCTTGTCTCTACATTATTCTGCATTCTGATTACCTCATATAGAAGACAAATTATAGAATGATTTAAAAAGGTGAAGGAAAACAATCACAATTGAAGCAATTTCCTTGCGAATTTTATGGAAACTAATAAACCACCTTTCAATACAGATCATCAAAATAAGTAGAATGGTTTTAATAAAAGGTAATGGCTTTTTTTTATTGTGTGCTCAAATTAATATGATAGAGTTTTTTTTAGAAAACAGATAAAACGAATATCAATTCTCCATTTATTTATTACCTGATTATATATGGCCTCAAAACTGTAAAATAAATGTTTCTCAAACAATAATGTATTCATTTTTGTGTTGCCTAAGACTTCAGTGTTAACATTAAATCCCTTCTCCAGAGGATCTTCCTGATCCAGGGATCAAATCCAGGTCTCCTGCATTGCAGGCAAATTCTTTACCCACTGCGCCACCAGGGAAGCCCTAAAGTTAGGATACATTAACAGTTCTCTAAGTAAGAAGTCAAGAATGTTGAATGTTAGGTCATCATCAGAAATGTTAAAAAGTAGACAGAGTATTAAGATGTTAACACAGCATCCTTAGCTTAGAAAAACGACAATAACAAAGAAAACCGGTGACAGTATGAAAGTGTCTGTTCCAATAAACTGTACAGATTTTCAAAATCATGTTTCTCTTTACCTCACGGTATTACGGTAACTATTCAGTTGAATCATAAAGTCCTTATAGGAAGTTAAGTTGGTGTGACTAAATGATGTGATATTTTTTCATTTGACAAACACTTAAGAGGACTTTATTTTGAACAAGGCATTGTTTCAGGTTCTTAAAATACAGTGGTCAAAAAAAAAAACACAACCCTGTCCTTATGGAAATTCCATTCTCATGATATAATCTTAGACAGTATACTTCTCAATATTCAATAGTTTACATCCCACATTCTTCTCTTCCTATGAGACAAATCTAGAGTTGTGCCCTTTAAAGCAGTTATTAAGTTTAAATGAAATCATAAGGGTGGGTCCCTAATTTGATAAGACTGGTATCCTATTCAGAAAACGAAGAGACACCAGATATTCCCCTCTCCTTTTGCATGCACACAAAGGAAAAGTCAATAAGGACACAGAGAGAAGATGGTTATCTAAAAGCCAGGAAGAGGGGTCTCACCAGAAACCAGCATCTTGATAGTAGACTTCCAGTTTCCAGAATAGTGAAAAAACTTGTTTAACTCACCAGGTCTCTAGGCCAAGAAGTCTAATTTACAACAGACCAGCTAAGGACTGTGCTTTTATATTCTTCTAAATGATCTGTTATCTTAATACGATCTATTTTAGATGTGAAATGGAAATAAGTTTCACGAATCCTGTTAACATATCAAGTGTAATATTAAGAATACTGGTAATATATCAATAATTTAGAGTACACTGTATTAACCAGAGTAACCATGATCATCTTGACTTTTACCACAAAAGTGAAGATACCAATCTTTTGCATTGTTATAGTTACATATACAGTTTTTTAATGTGTAAAGAGAGGCCGCAAGATTAGAAGACAATATGAATCCAGAAGCAGGCACAAAAAGAAAATCTGATTGACAAAAGGCAAATAATTATTATGAATGTCATATATTCATATAGTTTAGCATAAATGAGAGTAATGTCACATGCATATCTCAATTACATCCCCAAGAGAAAGTCATAAAAATATTAACATAAACATCCTATTTTTTTCTCCAAGTTTCTTATATATCTTCCCTTCAAGAAAACTACAATTACCATTTTATTATTATTCACATGATTCTTTCATTATTGCCTGTCTCACCATTAGACAATAAGATCCAGACTTAATTTCTCTGTTTTCTTTCCATTGTATCCAAATTAAAAAAACAATTTTTTAATGTAAACTAAATGTAAAATATTCTAAATACCTAACTTCTCTATCTTCCATTGGTCCTGGCAGTTTTGTGTTATGGAGAATGAACTGAGAAGCTTCATTCATTTTCTTTCATAATGAAAGTAGTATCAAATTGCATTCACCTTAATCATTTATGAGTAAAAATAGATACACTTGTGAAATTCAAATACTATGTTAAAGACAATCAATCTAGTCTTCAAGCTGGCTAGGAATAAATTAGCAGTACTGATTGTCGAATTCTTTGGAATATAAAGTTGTTCTTTAATATTGTAAGGGTAAAAGGCTTTATCAAAATTCCTTTTAATGCAGGAGAGATGATTCCAATGTTATAAACCATTCCTTGAGGTGATTCCATACCTTATCAAATTTGATGACAGCCTGGTGATAGGGCGACAGACAACAACTGTAATGCAGGTCTTGATCTTTGTCCCCACTTTTACCTTCTTTCCAATATTCAACTGCAAGATTCCTGATGGTGCTTAATTGCCTAGCCAGGACATTCATCACAATTAAATGATGCTATAGTCCATCTTCTATGACATTAGGGACAGACTTATTCTGTAGCAACTTTTCCTACCAGCTAACAACCACAAGAACTGTCTCCAGAGAAGTTTGGGAAGAGATGACAAGAGAGAATTTCTGTGACTAGATCATTCTATCACAACCAGTATGCAGAGCACTTGGAACCCAAAGGATTTATTAATCAATTCACTACTCTTGAAAACAAAAAGTGTTGTCTGTGTATTGACAACTGGGCTCAATACAGAGAATGTAAAATAGTAAGCAAAAATGATGCCATGCGCAATTTCAAGAAATGCACATTCTAACCAAGAAGGGGAAAAATAATCACATACTTCTAAAGGGAAGTGGAACTGCAACATATCAACATTTATGATGACAGAGGCAATAGCATGGGCAAAAACTTTCATTAAATGAGTGAATAAATGAATCAATGAATGTAACAGTGGGTGAGAGAGACTCAAAGTAGGCTAGTTGAGTTGGAGCAGACTGGCCCTGTAGGAGGCTATAAGAGTAAGCAGAGACTGAGTTTAAATTGAAGTTTAAATCAAGTTTCTACCTGAACCTTGACAAAAGGGAAAGCACTGGAGGTCAGTGTCTGTTCACACACTTGGAGGTGTACGGGGTACATCACAAAGTGTGAGAGAGAAGGGATCATAAAGTGTAAAAGAGAAGGGAAAGGGAAAGGGAAAGTCGCTCAGTTGTGTCCGACTCTTTGTGACCCCATGGACTATACAGTCCATGGAATTCTCCAGGCCAGAACACTGGAGTGGGTAGCCTTTCCCTTCTCCAGGGGGTCTTCCCAACCCAGGAATTGAGCTCAGGTCACCCGCATTGTAGGCGAATTCTTTCCTGCTGAGTCACAGGGGAAACCCAAGAGAGAAGGGGCAATACAAAATTTGTGTTTTGAAAAAATAGTTCATGCAGTGCTGTAGAGAAAAGGAAACTTAGGTGAAGGGAGTGTAGAGACTTAGGTGGATATGGGAAAACAGTTATTAAGCACTTGGAATTACTCAGATCTGGGTTGTCTACTCAATGCATCATATGGATTTGGGATAATAATTGTTCATTAAATGCTAAAATAATTTTTATGCCCTTCTTTACAGGTAAAGTAGTATTAGATGCTACTAATAACTTTACACATACAGTGGTTAAATTTACAGCTATTTCAGGTACTATTTATCATTTAAATATGAGAAAACTAAGCTATCATGAATGTCTGTCTCTATTGCTGGAGAAATGAATGCAGTATATTGATTCCAAGTTAATAAACAGCAATATTCCCTCCCTCCAAACCCCAAATAGCTATTCTTTATTTTTGTGCATTTTCTCTGTAACTTAATAACTACCAAATTGATAGTTCAATAAGAAACTGAAGTATTTAAAAAAGTAAAATCTATAGAAATGCTAATACAATTACTATGAACTGAATGTTGGTATCCCTGTGAAATCCATGCTAATACCCTTATCCCCATAGTAGTAGTATATTTGAAGATGGGGGACATGAGAAGTAATTAGATAGTAAGTTTAGATCCTTCAGGATGGGATTAGTGTCCTTGTAAGAAGAGACAGAAAAGAGCTTGCTTGCTTTCTCTCCCTCACCCAGATGAAGATACGACGAGAAAATGGTTTTCTTCAAACTAGGAAGAGGGCCCTCACCAGACATTACATTTGCTAGCGCCTTGATCTTGAACTTCTCAGACTCTAGAACTATGATAATAAATGTTTGTTGTTTATACCACCCAGTCTATGGTATATTTCCTATAGCATCCCAAGTTTCTTATATTTAGAGTGTAAGACAACACTTACAGTATACATATGTTCAGTTAAGTTCATGCATAAAAATTAGGTAAATACTACTAAGAATTAATTTTCAATCTTCAGAGAAAATCAAATTCTATGCAGAAAAGTACAGATGCTATGAAAATTATACATAGGATAGGTAAGTCGCACACACAATTTTTTGAAATATCAAATGTAAAATGAAATATCAAATGTAAAAATCTATCAAGATAATTTATTTTTATGTTTTAGTGAAAACAATATCTGTTATTCAATAAAAAGTGACTGAGGTGATATACATAAAATAAAATGTGATTTTATTATCACAAAATTAAGTAAGGGTGTTGTTATTTCAATAACTGATACTAAAATTGTCTGCTAATTCACAAAAATTATGATCTATCACCATGATACAACATACCATTGAAAAAAAGCTTGGACTATTTGAAGTACTCCAATTTTCTCTCTTTCCATCTGGTGATTGAAAGTACATTACAAAATGACCAAGGAGTATTAACAAGTACTTAAGAATCAGTATGCAACTTAAATTCTTATTTTTCAGGCTTTTCAGATCATTTATCAAAGACCTCCAACATCTGACAAACTGCTTCTCTGCTTTCTCTATCTGTAGCACTATAATTCTCCCCTTACAGCCCTTTAAGATTTATAATCAACATTTACACCTGCTATAGGCAGTCAAATGTTACATGTTATGATGAAAAAGGATGACTAGAACATTATCCTTGCATTCTGAATATTCAGAAAAGCAGTAGGTGAAGACTGATAGAAAAATAGTAGACTAAATTCTACATGGTACATTCTATGAAAAATAATGTATAAAGTGACACAGATAAGGAAGTGATTGATTTTGTAGGGAATGCAGTATATGGTCAAGAATAACTTTTAATAAAAGAAGTACGTAAGAATTAGGTTTTAATATATTTTTTCTTTTGTTTCAGGAAAAAGAACGAGGTGAAGATGCCAAGTAACTACATATGTTGGTGTGATTGGAATACCTATTCTGATTGGTCAAGGGTTTCATTTTTCACAAAATACACTAGGTTTTCTTTTACCTTCAATCTTCTGCACAAACTTTTTTTTTTTTCCTGAAATACCATTTATAAATTCACCCCCAAAAGTCTGTCTCAAATCCAAATCAGCTGGAAACATCTGTTAGCCTGGTGCCCTTCTAAAGATCTTATCTCTGAGCGCCACTGCCCCCTCACTCTCTGCATTTCTAAGCAACAATCTTCTGAATCACTTATATTAACCCTGTCCATGTATTCCTCAGCTTGCACTCTGTCATACATCCCTAATTAGTCAGTAAAAACACTGATATTTTAAAATGTTATGTAAAATGCTATGCACAGAGAAGTTCTAAACAAATATTTCTTGCATTTAAGTCTTTTTTTTCTCTTTTTCATAAACAATACAATCACCTTAGAATTACAATTCTCAGCTCTAAACCTTAGACCTACGAAAATGCATGCTTGTGAAAAACTGTCTGTCTATGTGTCTTTCTCTCTTCCCATCCGCCCCCCGCCCCCCCCCCCAATTCTGGCACATGTTCCTGTCCTAGCCTTCTAAAACCTTACTTCCAACAGTCTGACACAGTCCTAGGAGTTTATCAAACATTAATTTAGACATGTTTTTCTTCCCATAAATCTAACACCCATCAGATATCACACTCAATGTTTATATATAATGTATTAATAATACACCTCTGTCAGGGCACTTAAGACTCCACATTACAATTCTCTTCCTACTTTCTTGTCTCAGTTTAGGAAAACAGATTGGAGACTGTTTATTTTTGTATCCCTAAATACTCATTTGCAGTAATGCTTGAGCTTTTTCTTTTAAAAAATGAATATATATATATATATTTTTTTTCTAGAAAGCCCTTGAAACACATGGCTATAATTTGAATGTGCTGATTCAAAAGCTATTCTAGATACAGGAAACAACAAAATGCAGTTGAAAATGTAGGAAAACATTGTTTATAATAGAGGGTAGAAAGGAGTTCTGCTATGCTGGAATGTTGGCTTAATAAAACAGTTAAGAAATGAGTGAAATAACTTATAAATGAATACATTATGGAAATAATTAGTGGGTAAACAGAACTAGAAATCCAGGCTATGATTAGAGCATGAGACTCTTGAAATTTGTGTGATTAAAGTCAGTTTCTCAACTAATTAGTAAGAGGAAGATAAAATTTTGAGTGAGGAATCAATGTACTTAATAAAGACTACAGTGGGAAGAATCTATGTGCATAGAGACTAGTAGGAGAAATAATACAGGATGTGGACTGACAGAGTAAGACTGGGATATCAGAGAAGACAGATACAGGAGGGCTTGTAAAGGCTGAACTATAAAGATTTGGCAACTGCTGATCCAGAAGGGAAAAGCAAAGGAGAAAAGGAGAAAAATCCATTTGAATGCAGAGTTCCAAAGAATAGCAAGGAGAAATAAGAAAGCCTTCCTCAGTGATCAATGCAAAGAAACAGAGGAAAACAATAGAATGGGAAAGACTAGAGATCTCTTCAAGAAAATTAGAGATACCAAGGGAACATTTCATGCAACGATGGGCTCATAAAGGACAGAAATGGTAGGGACCTAACAGAAGCAGAAGATATTAAGAAGAGGTGGCAAGAATACACAGAAGATCTGTACAAAAAAAGATCTTCACAACCCAGATAATCACGATGGTGTGATCACTCACCTAGAGCCCGACATCCTGGAATGTGAAGTCAAGTGGGCCTTAGAAAGCATCACTATGAACAAAGCTAGTGGAGGTGATGGGATTCCAGTTGAGCTATTTCAAATCCTCAAAGATGATGCTGTGAAAGTGCTGCACTCAATATGCCAGCACATTTGGAAAACTCAGCAGTGGCCACAGGACTGGCAAAGGTCAGTTTTCATTCCAATCCCAAAGAAAGGCAATCCCAAAGAATGCTCAAACTACCGCACAACTGCACTCATCTCACATGCTAGTAAAGTGATTTTTAAAATTCTCCAGGCCACGCTTCAGCAATATGTGAACTGTGAACTTCCAGATGTTCAAGCTGGTTTTAGAAAAGGCAGAGGAACCAGAGATCAAATTGCCAACATCCGCTGAATCATCGAAAAAGCAAGAGAGTTCCAGAAGAACATCTATTTCTGCTTTATTGCCTATGCCAAAGCCTTTGACTGTGTGGATCACAGTAAACTATGGAAAATTCTGAAAGAGATGGGAATACCAGACCACCTGACCTGCATCTTGAGAAACCTGTATGCAGGTCAGGAAGCAACAGTTAGAACTGGACATGGAACAACAGACTGGTTCCAAATAGGAAAAGGAGTACATCAAGGCTGCATATTGTCAACCTGCTTATTGAACTTATATGCAGAGTACATCCTGAGAAACACTGGGCTGGAGGAAGCACAAGCTGGAATCAGGATTGCCGGGAGAAATATCAATAACCTCAGATATGCAGATGACACCACCCTAATGGCAGAAAGTGAAGAGGAACTAAAGAGCTTCTTGATGAAAGTGAAAGAAGAGAGTGAAAATGTTGGCTTACAGCTCAACATTCAGAAAACTAAGATAATGGCATCAGGTCCCATCACTTCCTGGCAGATAGATGGGGAAACAGTGGAAACAGTGGCTGACTTTATTTTTCTGGGTTCCAAAATCACTGCAGATAGTGATTGCAGCCATGAAATTAAAAGACACTTACTCCTTGGCAGGAAAGTTATGACCAACCTAGATAGCATATTAAAAAGTTGAGACATTACTTTGCCAACAAAGGTGTCTAGTCAAGTCTATCGTTTTTCCAGTGGTCATGTATGGATGTGAGAGTTGGACTATAAAGAAAGCTGAGCGCCGAAGAATTGATGCGTTATAACTGTGGTGTTGGGGAAGACTCTTGAGAGTCCCTTGGGCTGCAAGGAGATACAACCAGTTCATCCTAAAGGAGATCAGTCCTGGGTGCTCATTGGAAGGACTGATGCTGAAGCTGAAACTCCAATACTGTGGTCACCTGATGCGAACAGCTGACTGAATTGAAAAGACCCTGATGCTGGGAAAGATTGAGGGCAGGAGGAGAATGGGACGACAGAGGATGAGATGGTTAGATGGCATCACCAACTCGATGGACATGGGTTATGGTGATCCGGGAGATGGACAGGGAGGCCTGGTGTGCTGTGGTTCATAGGATCGCAAAGAGTTGGACACGACTGAGTGACTGAACTGAACTGAACTGATCTATTGTTCTGGCTTCTCAGGCCTTGCTAGTGGTAAAGAACTCACCTGTCAAGCAGGAGACATAAGAAATGTGGATTCTATCCCTGGGTCAGGAAGATCCCCTGAAGGAGACCATGGCAACTAATTCCAATATTCTTGTTGGAGAATCCCATGGACAAAGGAGCCTGGTGGGCTACAGCCCATAGGGTCGCAAAGAGTTGGACACGATTGTAGAAACTTAATATGTATGTGCCCACGATCGACTAATCATTCAATAATGTTTTTGCTCTAGGCACAATACTACTTGTTATGAAAAAATTTAGGTAAATATAGATCATGCTCTCAAGAAGTTTAAGTAAGAATAGGAAAAGAACTGTGAAGAAAAAGGAATTCAAGCTGAAACTTGAAAGGAAAAATTTCAATAGATCATATGGCTCATTCAAGGGATAGGAAAATTCTATTAAAGCTACCAAAGTTGCCACGGAGGGATTGCTTGTGCTTAGAATGAAGAATGGTCTGCAGTTTGGACTAAGTATGCATGATGGGTAGATACATTAAATGAGATGAGGATCAAAGAAAAGATTAGGCTTATGAAGGAATGAGAACTTAATGCCTCAGACTGAAGATTTGTTAGGTATTTTATCTCTTGTTTTGGGATCTCTTGCCTGTTTTTATATTAGTTGATTCTTTTTTATTTTTCCCTTTGTGTAAGATCATGCTAGAATATCTTCTGAAAATATCCCTTTTCATTAAGGGCCATTGTGACCCTCTATCCCAGGAATCTCAATGTTAATCAATGACACAGGACGGTAAATGGGAAGAGCTGAAGCTCACCAATCACAGTATCATGGACAGAGTATTCTCTCATTTCTTCACACTTCCCTGTGTTCTGTTCTTTCCACGAGCTGATGGTTCTGCTTTTCCTTTTGGCCTATGAATTACTAAGAATCCTTTCAGTAAATTGCTCATTTCCCCTAAGTAGGCTAGGGTTGACTTCTGTTACTTAAAAGCAAAGTACCTTTATTCAGAAACCAACAGAATTATATTATACAAGCCTCTCACATAAGAGTCTGATGAAAACATTTTGTTTCACATAGGTAGTTTTCAAAGAAAGAATGAAAAATCAAAAGATCTGTCCAGTGAAAGAGTAACTGTAGTACTGATATTATTTCAAGGCATCATTATGTAAAACTGTGCTACATTTTGAAACACATCATAAATCTGTGTACAAAGTAGTTGTAACTTAGAAAGTGTTTCTGAAAGAATAAATCCCCCATGACTTTGTAGCCAGTCCATAAAATCAACAATTTATATTAAGCAAGCAAGAATTAGGTTATCCTTGGAGAGCTTGAAGAAGATATTTTCAATTACTTGAAAATGGGTAGCTGGCAAAAAAAAAAAAAAAAAATAGCATTCACATTCAAGTAGTTTTGTGTGAAAGAATAAAAGGTTAAGAGTAAAAACTAAAAGCAGGGCAGACTCAGGATAAAAGCAACAAAAATTTTCAGGATAAAAAATTTTCATAAATTAAAATGTTTTATATGTCGGGTATCCATCAAACCTGTCACAAACTTTTACTGCTAATAACAGTTTTAAAGTATTTAGAAACTGTGGCAGAGTCTATTCTAAACACTACGTGCACTCTCCTATTTATGTTTGAGAAGACTGCTATGGGTTATGCTTTTTAATTCCTAGGATTCTGATCGCATATGAACAGATAACCTGACCCACAATCATTTAACCAAATAGGACATTCTGTTCACATATGTAGAATTTTCTGGAAGTTTGGCCTAAAAGGCAAATTCATGGGCTTAAAGCCTATTAAAAAAATTTAGTTTCGGCTTCTCACTTTTAACCTCCTCACTTTTACTAGTTGTCATTATAACCCTTCATGATCACAGGATGGCTATATAAGTCCAGCTGGACACTCTGCGAACTCAAAGTCTAACGGAAAGAGTAACTTCTTACCCTTCAACATGTTAATGTCTTGACTTGAATCTCATTGTCTAAATTGAATGGTATTCATTTCTGACACAATCAGAAAGACATGTTGAAATCAGAAAGACAAAACAGATACAGACTCACACACAAAGAAAACACAAAGTAAAAAACTTACGATTATCAAAAGAGAAAGACAGGTGGTGAAGGGATAAATTAGGAGTATGGGATTAACAGATACATACCACCATGTATAAAATATAGAAACAACAAGGATTTACTACATAGCACAGGGGATAATATTTAATGTATTGTAGTCATCTACAGGGCTTCCTAGGTGGCACCAGTGATACAGTCCATATGCCAATGCAGAGACACAGGAGACACGGGTTCAATCCCTGGGTCAGGAAGATCCTCTGGAGGAGGAAATGGCAACTCACTCCAGAATTCTTGCCTGGAAAATCCCATGGACAGAGGAGCCTGGTGGGCTACTGTCTGTGGGATCACAGTGAGTCAGTCACGACTGAATATGAGCATACACACAATAATCTACAATGAAAAATAATCTAAAAAATGATATATATGTAACTGAGTCACTTTGCTCAACATTTGAAACTAACACAATATTGTAGACTGACTGTACTTCAATAAAAAAGAAGTTGTCAGGCCCCAAAGCTTACAAAGTAGCCATTATACAATTTGACCCTTGAACAATGCAGGTTAAGGGTGCTGACACTATGCATAGTTGAAAATCCACGTATAACTGATAGTCCTCCTTATATGTTGCTCCTCCATATCCTCAATTCCTCATCCAAGGTTTCAAATAATGTGTATCATATAGCCCTGTAGTATTTAGTATTGAAAATAATCTACTTTTAAGTGGACCTGTGTGGCTCAAACTCTGGGGCTCAACAGTCAATTGTACTGCACACTCATATCCTCCAAGGAGAGGATAATAAGGACACTCTTTCGCTAACCAATATGATGAAAGTAGTAATATAGAAAACCTGAGGTGCCATTTTCCAGAAGGTAAGAAAACTGAGGCACAAAAATGCTAAACAACTGTTCTGAAGTGACTAACCAGTCAATGGTTGAGCTAAAATTCAGACTAGATCTATCTGATGGCAGAGTTGGAAGTCCTAATTACTGGACTAGGTAAATCATGTTATTACTGCTATTAAATGTACTTCTACACAGTTAAGTTAGCCAGAAATTTAGAGTGCATTACCTTGATGGATTTTTATTTCTTCTATTAATCATGTTCCCTAAGAGTCTATGACTTTTCATAAGTCTCCCAACCCAGGGATAAGACAGTGGGTCAGTGCTGACTGAAAAAAAAACAAAACAGTAATCAGCTAGATTTAAGTTTCAATGGGTATTTTTATGTTGTTTCTGCTTCTTTTTAAATGGATACTAAGACAATGATCTTGAAATGTGGACTCTACTAAAAAAAAAAAAAAAAGATAAAATTATGTTCCATGAGCTTTGATTTACATATCAAGAACCAATCTTTACAAAATAAATCCTCAATTTTGTTCCATAACTTTGAAGGGACATTATGAATAGTGACACAATTCCCAACACTATTGCTACTGACTGAGAAGAAGCTACTTGTGATGTAGAGAAATCCATGCCACAGGGCAAGAGGTAATGGCAAGTCCAAGAGTGTCAACACAAGACTCTGATACAAGATAATTAGATACAACCTTTAGTAATGAGTTCTAAGCATCCATATGTTTCGAATAGTTTTTTTTTCTTTTAATGTTAAGTCAGTGTTGATAAAGATTGCTCTAGAAAAAAAAAATATTGCATAACAAATTACCATAGCAAGTAGGCAACAACATTACTCGGAAGTTGCCAGGGAGATGAGTCTGAGGAAATTCTTCTAACTTTATAGCTTAAACGCAGTCTACAAGGATCCAGAAGGCTCTGTGTGCTCGTTAGGTGTTGGGAGGGCTAAAGAATAAGTCAAGAGTGGGGGTAGGACCAAACGATCCCTGAATTTGGGGGTTTAATAAATAAGAGAAATGATCAGGACCATAGGTAGACAGCAATAAGAGGTGTGGGAAAATCACTCTGAAAACCCAGAGAGGATAAGAATTCTGCCAAGGTCAATCCAAGTTCAAGAACAGAGGAGTCACTCCTCAACAAATATTCTGAACTTCGTATGTATCTTGAGATCCAACATGATCTTGAAAGGAACAGAACATCATGAAGGTTGAGCACTTAAGCATTTACAAATATGAGAATTTTTAAGCTTAAACAATGGTACTTTAATAAGTTTTTTTGTTATTTTTCTTTTTTTACATATCAGGTGAATGTATTTTTCTTTTTTTAGCTATCAGGGTGAAAGACTTGAAACATCACTTTTTACAGATAATAAAAAACTTTATTTCCTGTTCACTTTTAAATGGAAATATGTTCATATTTTGTTCAGTTTATATAATTTTAAAGGTTCTTTTTTACCTCGTTGGATTTTTCACTTTTCTTCTCCATTTTAGAAATTAGTGATTTCTATGCCATGGATAGGTTTACAACTAGAACGAAAGCAAATTTGCAGATAAACACATCCTTTTTTCAGCTATTATTTCCAGAAGTTTAAACCCACTGAGGGGATTTTACAAAGTGCCTCTGAGGAAACTGTAAAGAGAGAGAAGCACCTTTGAATGAAACATCAAGAGGAGAATTTGCCTAATTGAGAGGAGGTTGATCTCAGGCTGGGGAAAGAGCATGCATGAACTGCAAGTAGAGAAGGAAGGGAGAGGTAGGTTTTGGAGATACTTATCAGCATAGTGAAGAGGGGCCAAAACACCCAAATGAACGGTGCTTACAAAGAAAGTGAGCTATATAGCACCTTGTGCTTGCAAGTGTTGACAAAGATTCCTATATACACAGTTGACAGGGAAAGAGCCCAAAATTTCCAGACCTAGTGAAGGTTTCATAGGCAACCAAGGCAGTCATTCTGTCTGGTCTGGTAGTCTCAATGGCCCAGTTAAAATGAGATCAATTCAAAGAAAATAAAATTCTGTTCATTATACATCTAGGTACTATTCATACCTACTACACAAAACATAATTTTACATTGATGGACTAAGTTTATAATATTCACTAAGATCTTCAATAACCATTGATTGTTTAAAACATTAAGTATATAATAACAAAGGGCTTCCCAGGTGGCTCAGTGGTAAAGAATTCACATGCCAAGCAGGAGACACAGGTTTGATCCCTGGGTCAGGAAGATCCCATGGAGAAGGAAATAACAATCCACTCCAGTATTCTTGCCTGGGAAATCCAATGGCAAGGAGGAGCTTGATGGGCTACAGAGGAGCCAGATGGGCTACAGTTCATGGGGTCGCAAAGAGTCAGACATGACTTAGTGACTAAGCAACAACAATATAATAAAATATATTGCAGCCATGAAATTAAAAGATGCTTACTCCTTGGAAGGAAAATCATGACCCAACTGAGACAGCATATTAAAAAGCAGAGACATTACTTTGTCAACAAAGGTTCGTCTAGTCAAGGCTATGGTTTTTCCAGTGGTCATGTATGGATGTGAGAGATGGACTATAAAGTAGAGTACTGAAGACCTGATGCTTTTGAACTGTGGTGTTGGAGAAGACTCTTGAGAGTCCCTTGGACTGCAAGGAGATCCAACCAGTCCATCCTAAAGGAAATCAGTCCTGGGTGTTCATTGGAGGGACTGATGTTGAAGCTGAAACTCCAATATTTTGGCCACCTGATGCGAAGAACTGACTCATTTGAAAAGACCCTGATGTTGGGAAAGATTGAAGACAGGAGGAGAAGGGGACAACAGAGGATGGGATGGTTAGATGGCATCACCAACTCAATGTACATGAGTTTGGGTAAACTCTGGGAGTTGGTGATGGACAGGGAGGCCTGGTGAGCTGCGGTTCATGGGGTTGCAGAGTCAGACATGACTGAGCTACTGAACTGAACTGATTCTTGAGCAAAATGCTGAGAGATGAATGAGACACTTGCACAGAAAGATGATCCAACACACATTCAGATTTACTACGTAATGGGCTGCTATCATGGGTTTCATCAGAAAAGAGTAAACAAACACCCCTGGTATTTCCACATAAATATATTATTCTCCTAATATATCCACATGCAGAAGTCAGATCATTAACAAAATACTGTCATAATTAAAAACATTTTTTGAACAAATATACAAACTCACACAATGTACAAGTTTGTGCATTTTAGAAAAATGGCTGAAATGCTTTTTTTTCTGGTTAAAATTTAATTGCCTGGGAAAACTAATTAATAATGACAGTATAAGGATATTCCATTTCTCCAACTTTGCAGTTACTTCAGGTTTCACAACACAGTCTATCATTTATCTGTTAGAAAATAACTTACATTTGTCTTCAAACTTTAAAATTTGACATATTTAATTGCCTGGTCAAATCTGGATTTGATCAACAATTGTTTTAAAGGTAATTATTCAGAAGTTCATTTTTTAGTTTAATTTTGCTCAGTGTTATCCAAAGATGCTACTGTTGTTCAGAGGAGTGTATCATTACTCAGAAAAGAAGTGATTTATTGAGTAATTAAAGCAAGCTAAATCTATACCAATTCAATGCAAATTATAAGTGAATAGTAACTTGGTCTGAGCTCTGCAATCTTTCTTAAATGTAAAAGACAATTTATTTTGCTACTATTAGTACTTCTAATCCTGTTGGGTTTTACTAAATATTTTCGTTAGTTTTAAATTTATGTTTGCTTTCTAAGAAAAAGTAAAAGACACTTAAAATATGAGTATTTTCACTGAAATTAGGCATAGTGACAGAAAAAATATTGGATGATTTTAAAACTCTGAATAAAATAATGATTTAAAATTATATACACCCTCATTTACTTTCAGTTAACACTCTTCTGAGTACACATTTACCTATCTGTCAATGTTTTCTATAAATATATAACAGTAAATCTGTATTGATACAACATACAAATGGTCATAATTTTATTAATTTCATTTTCTACTCATTAAGTGATTAACAATGTAAATATTTGCACTCCCTTCTCCCTGTCATAATTTTCAGCTTAGTTGGTGTCTATTATTTTTTATAGATTAAGTTGAATTAAAAACTAAAACATGAAGACAAGCAAATGTTATAGAGTTGGAAAACTTCCACATATCATTAACAGTAAAAAAAAAATTTGAAAAAATTAAATGAATAGGAAAGTGAGAGAAGCATGAATGTTTGGGTTTATATTTCCATTTAGATATAACATCATAAACTCAAACAAATATTGAAGAATGTATGCCCATTTATACAGATAAATAACTATAGAAATTGTCATTATTTGCCATAATAAAAATGATAAAGTAAAAAATTTGCAACAGTAGAAAGTGACTATTTATTTGCATGCTTAGAGTTATAATAGAATTCTGTGCAAAAATGTAACATTATTTAACATACTACTGTTTTCAAAATATATAAACCATTTAATTTTTTTTAAATCTGTGTTTCCTTTATAATTAAGAGAATTATTTTCTAATAGAAACTCCACATGATTATTTTCTAATTTCGCTTTATTTGTTATGGTTTTCATTTAATGTAAGAATAATGAATTTGGGCTTCCCTGGTGGCTCAGACGGTGAAGTGTCTGCCTGCAATGCGGAAGATCCAGGTTCAGTCCCTGGGGTGGGAAGATCCCCAACCTGGGTTGGGAAGAAGAAAATGGCAACCCACTAAGTACTCTTGCCTGGAAAATCCCATAGATGGAGGAGCCTGGTAGGCTACAGTCAATGGGGTTGCAAAGATTCAGACATGACTGAGCGACTTCACTTTCACTTTCATAACAAGAAAAGATGGAGAAGAAATAAATTGCGTGCCATTGAAAAGTTACACTTTCATTAGACTTAAATTTGTGAAATTCTGATAGAGTATTTCTCAACGACATTCTAGTGCCTTCTCCACAAAAATAATACAAGTTATATCTACAGTATCAGGTATAGTATAATGAAACTTCTTTCATCTAATCTTTAGCATTAATCGTAGCCACCTAAATTGATATTCAATTTTTAAAATTCAACTTAATTTTCTTTTTAATTTGTGGACCCAAGGTTAAATATAGTAGTGAGTCAAAAGATTTGGGAATTAAGTATGTCTGAGATAGGGATGGAGGGATTTGGAGAGGAGGGAGAAAGAGACTGGATAGAGCTGAATCATCCCTGATTATATAAATCATTGCTTGATATAAGCCAACTTCTAACCCTCCACTGCCCCACAAGACTTCTCTAGGAATTCCTACATTCATCTTAAAAAATTTGGTGCCTGCTTTTCTAAATATTTGGGCTATATAGAATTTCACAGGTATTCCTGGCTTAGATTTAAACCACGATCTATTGGAGATCCTCACATGAAGCCTCCAAAACACCTCAAAACCAAGTTTGAAGGCAGAATCATATATTGCCATATGGAAAATTATAAACAGAATCATATGAGACCTTACTATCTTTAAGAACATTAAAAAACAGATCTTCATGTGAACTTTAAAAAAAATATGATATGCTGACCCTGAGCATGAGGGAAAAAATAAATGCAAGTTTGCCAGTTGAATTACTTGGTTTTGAGTACAATCACTTTTATATAGGAAAATGTGCCTGTTAACTAACCTGACCTTTAAACTGCTCTGTATTTTGCATTTTTTCTCATCTCTGCAGTCTCATACTTGGTGTACTATCAGTCACGCTGAATTACAGTCATACATGCTAGTAACTCTATTACCCTGTGATTTCATTATCTTCTTCCTTCCTTTCCATTTCTGCCTTTATGCTTAATGAACACATACTAAATGCCATTTCTAGTACTCATGGAATAGTGAGAAATAGATACAAAACACACCCTCACATTGTTAGCAGAAGCAGAATTCATGGCGTAATCATGAGGAATGTGGAAAGGAAATGAAGTGTTTGGCTTCTGGGCAGCAAAAAAAAAAAAGACTTCTCTTTTTGTCTAATGAAGTGAGTGAAAAGCCCAACCATGGTTTGGTATCATTACCTGAGATCGCTCTTCTTGTGTAAAGGGAAGAAAGTGCAGCCTGAGAAAAATTACAGCTATTGACACTTGTTCTTCTCTTTCTCCATCATTCATCTCATCTGCTTTACCCTCTTTCTTCTATATGTTTTGTCCCTTCTTATCTATTGACTTTTCCCCCCATAGGCTCTGAGCATTCTCAAGTGCCTCCATAATGAAACAAATAAATAAACAGAAAGCTGGCCTATAATACTACAGCCTAATTCAACAACAATTATATATTCTTATAGCTATCTCACAAATTTTCTTACAATTTATACTTCCTTACATCCCATTCAATTCTCGTTTCACTAGCTCTGGCTTCTATATTCATCATATTACTATTTTTTCACTGGTGGCTCAGCTGGTAAAGAATCTGTCTGCAATGCAGGAGACCTGGGTTCCATCCCCGGCTTGGGAAGACCCCCTGGAGAAGGGAACAGCTGCCCACTCCAGTGTTCTGACCTGTGTAGTCCATGGGGTTGCAAAGAGTTGGACACAACTGAGCAACTCTCACTTTCACACATATGAAAGTCAACAATAGCCAAATGCCACAGATACTTCTTTCAGGTGAATTTACTAAATATTCCAGAATCGTATTTTTCATACATCCATTGCTGCTATGGAGACTGCAGGCTCTTATCACTTCCTAATTTATCTGCTTTCCTTTGGATATTTCTTATCTTTATTTACACATCATGTAAGTATGCCCTCTAACCCTCTTTTAATTCTTTAGAAATTTAAACTGTTCTCTTGATTTTGATTAATGAAAATAAGCTTATAATATATTGTCCATTGAAATAGAGCACTTTATTAACAAAAGTTCAAGTTTGAAATCCTTGATCTTTGTATAACCTCTCATCCTCTGATGTTCTTTATTGTAATTACTGATAACCAAGTCACTCAAGGTAGATCTTGGGGAATCAAGATGCTTCAATCTGTTCAAGTCTTTATTCAATCTTACAATCTATTGATTGCTCAATTCACATATATTTACCTCTTACACAGTTTTGAATAGATTTATTCATCTTTATCACCATGCCATTTATTTATATTCTCATCATTTGAACGTGTACATAGCTTACTCATAACTATAACTCTCTCTCTAATTGCTGCCAAGGTATAAATCGTATCATATCTATCGTAGTCTGTTTGGGGACTATAAAAAATATACCAGGAACTGGGTGACTTACAAACAGAAATTTATTTTTCAATTTTCTTGAAACTAGAAGTTCAAGATCAAGGTGCCAGCATGGACATGTGAGAACTTTAGAATTGCAGACTTTTTCTTATATATCTTTATATGATGGAAGGATTAAGGGATCCCTGTGGGGTCTCTTTTATAAGAGCACTAGTCCCATTCATGAGGGATCCACTCTCAGGACCTAAGCATCTCCCAAGGCCCCACTTCTTAATATCAACACATTGGGCATTAGAGTTTCAGCATGTGAATTGTGAGGTGATATAAACATGCAGACCATAACAATATCTTTTCTCTATACCGTAACAACTTAGCGGCTTCCTCTGTCAGGATAACTGACTAGATCCTTTCCATGACACAGGAAACCATCACATACTACATGCCCATGAAGACAGTGCTGCTAACTTGTTATGATGAAACACAAAACTGCCTGTATTAACCACAATGCACACATTATTTAATCTTTTTAATTTTTATTCACAATTCTGACTGTACTCCATTCTTTTCTTAATTCCCATTGTTTCATCTGCAAGGAATGTTCTTTCCACCCTCCTTGATGAGTATACTTCCTAATTAATGTTCTACATTAAAATATGGCAGGTGTCATTGCCTGAGAAACCAGTTCACACTCCCCGTCCTCCCTGTACAGACTGAATAAACCTAGATATTGACCAGGATTAATTTAGAGCATTTCTTTTTTTTCATTCACTTCTAAAGTCTATGATTTTATATGAGAGTATTTCCTAGTATATTCTGAATTCCTGTGGTTGCAGTGATTTAACATTATTTATCTTTCTTTTTCTTCCTGCATAGCAGTTGTTCAATATATATATATAGGGCTACTAAATATAAGCAACATGTATAGAAAGGCTGGCACAATTTGTCTTGCTTTCTTTCAGAGAACGTGAAAAAATGCATAAAGCATACCATTGTAATAAAGGCTGAGTGGTGGGAACTTAAAACACTGGTTTTTCCCTGGCATTTAAAAAATATATAACTTATTTTACATTAATTGGTCATCATGTTACCAATTGATTATAGATATCAAGTCTGGAAGAATTAAATTGAATGTTTTGTAAAAGTCAAGTTATTTTATTAACTTAAATTTAGCAATTTGTTTAAGTTTAAATTTAGTAATTTAAATTTAGCAATTTATTTAGCAACTTAAATTTTCTAATGTATAAGAACCAAGTGATCTAGGTGCTGCTAAAGCTTGAAAAACTTCAGCAAGAATAGTACAACCTGTGTTAAACCAGAATCACTTTAAAGGAAAGACCTGTGTTTAAATAATTCAATTTGCCCAGCAGAATTTGTGAAACAATTCAAAGAACCAGTGACTAATTAATTAACAAAGTTTGAATAATATTAAGAAGTTTAGAATATGAAAATCAATAGGTATAAAATTATTAGATTTGATTTTCATAAATGTAGCCTAGATATTAGGAATGCTTATCTTTTTATCATCCCTAACAACTCCTTGTTTTGCCCTCACCAGCATGATCAACATGAATTGTTCTTTTACTTTTTTTAAAAATGATTTCTGCTTGCTATAATCTGCACATAATCATTGCATCATGTAACTCACCTGAATTCAAATTTGAGTATAACCACAGCAACATTTGAAGAAATGTCTGTTACACGGTTTGCTATAAACATTTTTTTAAATTGAAGTAGAGCTGATTTACACTGTGGTTAGTTTCTGGTGTACAGCAAAGTGATTCAGTTATTCACATGCATACATACTCTTTTCATTATGGTTTATTATAGTATATTGGATATAGTTCCCTGTACTATACTAGGACCTTGTTTTATATATATTTATATGTAGTAGCTTGTACTTGCTAATCCCAAACTCCTAATTTACTCCTCCACAACTTCCCTTTCCCCTATCATACCCATAAATTATTTACTATGTCTGTGAGTCTATTTCTGTTTCATAAATAAGTTCACTTGTAGCATAGTTCAGATTCCACATATAAGTGATATTCTATGGTGTTTGTCGTCCTTTGATTTACTTCATTTAGCATGATAATCTGGAGACGGCAATGGCACCCCACTCCAGTACTCTTGCCTGGAAAATCCCATGGACGGAGGAGCCTGGTGGGCTGCAGTCCATGGGGTCGCTAAGAGTCAGACATGACTGAGCGACTTCACTTTCCATTTTCACTTTCATGCATTGGAGGAGGAAATGGCAACCCACTCCAGTGTTCTTGCCTGGAGAATCCCAGGGATGGGGCAACCTGGTGGGCTGCCATCTATGGGGTCGCACAGAGTTAGACACGATGAAGTGACTTAGCAGGAGCAGGAGCAGCAACAGCATGAAAATCTCTAGGTCCTTCCATGTTGCTGCAAATGGCATTTATTTTTTATAGCTGAGTAGTATCCCACTGAGTGTGTGTGTACATATACATCTTCTTCATCCATTCATCTGTCGATAAACAGATTGCTTCCATGTCTTGGCTATTGGAAACAGTGCTGCTGTGAACATTGGTATGCATGTATCTTTCTAATTTTAGTTTTCTCTGAATATATGCCCAGGAGTAGGATTGCTAGATCATATGTCAGCTCTATTTTTAGTTTCTCAAGGAACCTCCATAATGTTTTCCATAATGGCTGCACCAATTTACTTTCCCACCAACACTGCAGGAGGGCTCCTTTTTTTTCACACCATCTCCATCATTTGTTATTTGTAGATGTTTTAATGATGGCCATTGTGAGGTAGGTGTGAGGTAGCACCTCATTGTAGTTTTGATTTGTATCTCTCTAATAATTAGCATTGTTGTACATCTTCTCATGTTCCCACTGGCCTTCTCTATATTTTCTTTGGAGAAATGTCTATTCAGGATTTCTGTCTCTTTTTTGACTGGGTTGTTTGTCTTTTTTGCATTGAGCTGTAGAAGCTTCTTAGATATTTTGGAAATTAATCCCTAGCCAGTTACATCATTTGTAAATATTTTTTCCCAGTCTGTAAACTGTCTTTTCAGTTTGTTTCTGGTTTCCTTTGTTGTGCAAAAGCTTATAAGTTTGATTAGTTCTCATTTATTTATCTTTGCTTTTATTTCTATTGCCTTGGGCCACTAATTAAGAAAACATTGTTGTCATTTACATCAGAGAATGTTTTGCCTTATTCTCTTCTGGGAGGTTTATGGTACTGTGTCTTATATTTAAGTATCCAAGTCATTTATAGTTTACTTTTGTGTATGGGGTAAAGGTGTGGTCTAACTTCTTTTTCAAATGCAGCTGTCCAGCTTTCCCAACACCACTGGAAGAGACAAGAGACCTTGTATATTCCTGCCACTTTTGTCAAAGATTAATTCACCATAGGTGTGTGGACTTACTTCTGCGCTCTCTATTGTATTTCACTGATCCATATGTTTGTTTTGGCCGATACCATGATGTTTTGATTATTGTAGATTTGTAGTATTGTCTGAAGACCTGGTGTATTATGCCTTTAAACTTTGTTCTTCCTCTTCAGGACTGCTTTGGTAATTTGGGGTTTTTATGGTTACATATGAATCTTATGATTATTTGTTCTAGTTCTGTGAAAAATGTCATGGGAATTTTACAGGGATCACATAAAACATTAGATTGCTTCAGTTAGTATGGTCATTATAATGGTATTTATTCTCCCAATCCAGGGGCATGAGAGATCTTTCCCTTTTCTTGAATTATCTTCAAGGTTTCCCTGGTGGTTCACCAGTAAAGTATCTGCCTTCAATGCAGGAGACCACATATAATGCAGGAGATACAGGTTCAATCCCTGGGTTGGGAAGATCCCCTGGAGAAGGAAGTGACAACCCATTCCAATATTCTTGCTTAGAAAATCCCATGGACAGAAGAGCTGGGCAGGCTACAGTCCACAGAGTCGTGAGAGTTGGACATGACTTAGCGACTAAGCCACCACCACCAGAGTTTCCTTTATCAATATCTTATAGCTCATGGCACGTTAATCTTTCACCTCCTTGGTCAGGTTTATTCATAAGTGTTTTATTTCTCTCTCTCTCTCTTTGACATGATATTAAAAGGAGTATTTTTACATTCCTTTCTGATATTCTATTGTTGGTATAAAGAAATGCAACAGATTTCTGTATGTTAATCTTTTATCATGTTACCTTACTGAATTCGCTTATCAGTTTTAGGAGTTTGTGTTAAAGTCTTCAGGGTTTTCTGTATATAATTTTTATGTCATCTGCATATAATAACACTTTTACCTCTTCTGTTCCACTTTGGATATTTTTTTCTTTTCTTGTCTGCTTACTGTGTCCAGGACTTCACTTCATGGCAAATAGGTAGGGAAACAATGGAAACAGTGACAGACTTTATTTTCTTGGGCTCCAGAATCACTGCAGATGGTGACTACAGCAATGAAATTAAAAGACACTTGCTCTTTGGAAGAAAAGCTATGACAAACCTAGACAGCATATTAAAAAACAGAGACATTATTTTGCCAACAAAAGTCCATCTAATCATAACTATGGTTTTTCCAGTAGTCATATATAGATGTTAGAATTGGACCATACAGAAAGCTGAGCACTTAAGAATTGATGCTTTTGAACTGTGGTATTGGAGAAGACTCTTGAGAGTCCCTTAGACTGCAAGGAGATCAAAGCAGTCAATCAAAAAAAAAAAAAATCAGACCTGATTATTCATTGGAAGGACTGATGCTAAAGCTGAAGCTCCAATACTGTGGTCACCTGATGTGAAGAACTGACTCCTTAGATACTGGGAAAGATTGAAGGCAGGAGTAGGAGGGGATGACAGGCTGAAATGGTTGGATAGCATCACCAACTCAATGAAGATAAGTTTGAGCAAGCTCTGGGAGTTGGTGATGGACCGGGAAGCCTGACATGCTACAGTCCATTGGGTGGCAAAGAATCAAACACAACTAAGCAACTGAACTGAATCTTCCAATATGGATACTTTACTTTTACTTATTTTTTTGTCTGCTTGCTGTGTCTAGGACTTATAATACTATTTTGAATAAAAGTGCTGAGACTGGGCATATTGTCTTACTCCAGATTTTGCAGGAAAGCTTTCAACTTTTCACTGTTGAGTTATATACTGGCTGTAGGTTTATCATAAGTAGTTTTTATTACGTTGACATGTTTCCTCAATACCCACTTTGGTAAGTTTTTATCATGAAAGGATGTTGAATTTTATCAAATGCTTTTTCTACTTCCATTGAGATGATCATGTAGTTTTTGTCTTTTGTTGATGTGGTTTATGACATTGTTTGATTTGCATATGTTGAAACATTCTTGTTACCCTGGGTAATTCCAACTTGATCATGGCACATGATTTTTTTATGTGTTGCTGGATTCAGTTTGCTAATATTTTTTGAGAATTTTTGTTTTTACATTAATCAAAGATATTACATGTACTTTTTTTTGGTACTATCTGATATAAAATTTTTAAAAGATCACTTAGTTGAGTTCCCACAATATACGATAATTTAAAACAAAATGCAACCATGCTGGTCATTTAAGTTACATGCAGTAATATTTGTAACATTCTTAACACATGTATCTACATGATGGGCAAACCTAAGTTATAGGAAAGATCACATATAATATATTCTTCACTCTTAAAGTAGATTCTAGTATTGTTCTCTCATCTGAGACACTCTTTAAATTATAAAAGCTATGTCTGCAACATAAATGATGTTTTAAAAGAAAACTGATAAAATGATAACTTAAAGAACATCTGTGAGGTGGCAAGTATTTTTAACTGAAACCTCTGCCATGTCCATGTACTAAATGCTTTTCAGAGAATATTCTTTCTAGGTCTGAGGCCTTAAAGTACTATTGAAATCAGAAGAATATTTTTATTATTATTCAAAGAAGTGTTCGGTATGAGAACCAGGAGACATATTTACTCACTTACTCATTTCATTATGCATAATTTATATTCAGTGCATATTTTAATATTATATTGAAAGTAAATATGTCCCATAAGGGTTCAATTTCAAAAAGTTTCATTTTATTTTTTTAGATTACTATATTTAAATTACCAGCATGATCTCTTTGGCTTTTATCTCACACTATGGAGACTCAACAAAGTGATCTTTTTAAAAGACTGTATCAAACATACCAGACATTTCTCAAATTGTTGATGTCATATTAAAATTTTAATTCAGATAACTTACAATACACACTTGGATGCAGATCATTACTATTGTGTGTGTGTGTGTGTGTGTGTGTGTGTGTGTGTGTGTGTGTGTGGCATACAAGAATGCAAAATTCAGACCATAACTATGAGAAACAAGAAGAGAAAAGGAAAGTGAGTCATTTAGTTCCTCAGTGAATATTTACTGAACAACTAGTTTTGAGTACTTCCTAAGTCTACACTAGTAACAAAACAAAGAAGGAAAGAAAGAAACAAAAATCTAACAAAAAAACTGAAAATGTAAGCTCCCTAGTAGGGAGAGTAAAGAGCAGAGAGACAATTTTAAGAATTAACAGGTAATACATATAATGTGTTATTGCTACTGTTAGCTGTTAAGTCATGTCAGACTCTTCATGACTGCATAGGTTGCAGCCTGTCAGTCTTCTATGTCTATAGGACTTTCTCAGGCAAGAATACTGGAGTGGGTTGCCATTTCCTTCTCTGAGGGATCTTTGAAACCCAGGGATCAAACCTGTATCTCCTGTATTGCAGGCGGATTCTATACCACTGAGCCATTTAGGAAGCAACCCAAGATTAGTAACAGAACCACAATCAAGACCACAGAAAATATTTTGTAAGCAAAACTGTATAATAACAAGTCAAAGATTATAATTTTTAAGCATTACAAGGAAATTTAAGAAAGTATATTTAAATAATTTATAGATAAAAGTAAGTTTAGCACAGCTTACAAAGATAATTTAGTAAACTAAACAGCTATGAAAAATCATAGAGGGATAAAAAATAAAAATGAATCATAAAAATGCATGGAAGCTAGAATGAGAAGGCCTGACAAAACAGGAATTAGAAAAAATGGGGTAAGGTAATTTTGATAAAGGTAACAATCACAGATATGCAAGAATTGATAAAATTATTGCCTAGTCATGTTAAGAAACACAACAGCTCCTGAGTAGAATATATCTACAGCTAGACACATAATAGTAAATGGTAAACCTCAAACAAATAAAAAGTCTTAAAGCTGAAGAGAAAAACAAAATACTACATTCAAAAGAGCAGAAACAACTGGATTTTCAGAAATTCAAAATAAATGGAACAATTATCCTCAGGAGTTGAAAGGCCCATTCTAGAATTTAAAATCTATTGAAGAAAATGAGTAAAATATGACTGAGAGGAAATAGTAGCAAAACACAGATCCGATAAAGGACCTGAATAAAGAAAATATAATGAATTATTGCAATACAATAACGATAATATCATTCCAAACAACACTCTTAAAAATGAACAAAATATTTGAATAGACACCACACCAAAATAATTATATGAATGGCAAATAAGAATATGAATAAATGCTCACTGAAGAAATGCAAATTAACACCACAATTGGATCCAACTACACACCCACTAGAACTGCTGAAACTAAAATGTCTGAAAATAGTGCTGGCAAGAATATACTGGAACTGTAAACTCACACACTGCAGGTGTGAATGTAAAATGATACAATGACTTTGGAAAACAGAAAACTTAGATTTACACGGTTACTGTCTTTTTCTAAATAGATGAGGAAATGCATATTTCATATTTCAGACTTACTACAAGTCATGAAAAGGCCTCAAATATTTATTAACTCAATATGTTTTATTACCCACAGCAACTTCCATTTAAAAAAGAAAGTCAAAATTAGAGTCAAAAGAATTCCCAAGTCCTCATGGTAGGAAAGTGGTACAGACATGATACAAACTTTAACTATGACAAGGTATACAGTTTTATATTTAATCAAATTTTCAACAGCTGCGAATTTTTCTCAGGTTTCAAAGAACCCAAAATACATAAAACTCACTACACTAAAAATTATGTGAATTTATTCTTTCTGTATAAATTTATAATACTAAAATTTCTCAAATTATCCAGTGCAAAATACTAGTTTCTTAGGCTGTCAACAGGTGGTGTGTGAATAAAAGGGTACTGTGACCAATCTATCTAGGAAAAACCAAGGTAAATAGCATAAAAGATACTTCTTTTTTGTTAGATTTCTAAAACTTCCTTATGCTAATTAATGAACACAACATATAGTAGGCAGCAAATCCTATTTGTAGTTTACTACAAAGAATATATTTTCTTTTCTGGATGAACCACAAGGATTAACTTAGAACTAATTCAGAATATTTTCATAGAACATTAAACAGAACTCCAACCATGTTTGGTTCAGTGAAGAAAAATATGGAAATATCCAATGGTGACATATCCCCAGTTACATTAGAGCTTTAAAGGAGACAAGAAACAAGCAGCAATTCTCAGTCCATATGGGAAATCTTTCTTTAAGCCATGTATTCTCTGTGGTAAATCTTAAATGAGGTTAAACATGAAGAAATAAGGAATTAAAGAAAAATTAATTATCTAACATGCATTAAAAATGAATAAATATGCAATACATGAAAAGAAAATTTTAATAATGGGAAAGATCCCTCTAGTCCTCAAAGAGTTTGGAATTTGTTCTTTGATAGTGATGAAGTTCCAGCCAGTTTAAAAGTGCTTGACCAGGCACCTTGTAAATGTGCATGGGCTATGCTGATGAATGAATAAGGAATGGGTGAACCCCTGAGGACAAAATAAAGTAACGATTTTAAATACAGTAGGGAAGATCTTATTATAGGTTTAGGCTATTTTCCTGTTTATAGTAGTAGAAAACTGCAATGTGAGCGAGTGTTTAGAGCTACTGGGCATTTAGCCCAGTGGCTGATTTAGCCTAGTGCCTAATAAATATTTGAAGAGAGTTTAAAAGAAGCATTGAAAAAAAAGTTTTAAATTTCTGGCTTTGATTTTAAGATATAATGAAGAAGGCAACTGGTACATTCTTGCAATTATATTATCTACTCATTTCAGCTATCATGTATAAACATAAAGAGCAAAATGATATATATTATATGTAGATAAGAAAGCAAATAGAATTAAATGCTAGCAAGAAAATTTTCATTTTGTTTAATAGTGGGTGTGGAGAAAAGCAATCAGAATATGAAAATGGCTTTGAAATTTACAAACTTGATTGAATTATGTATATGTTCATTTTCACCAGGGGACCCCTGGCTCAGTGCAGTTCACTTCAGTCACTCAGTCATGTCCAACTTTTTGTGACCCCATGAACCGCAGTACGCCAGGCCTTTCTGTTTATCACCAACTCCCGGAGTCCACTCAAACCCATGTCCTTCGAGTTGGTGACGCCATCCAACCATCTCATCCTCTGGCTCAGTCAATACTATTTTTAAGGCTCAGCAAATTTTAGTGATGATGCTCAAGGTCCTGGGAAGATAAGACATTTGCGGTGGAATCAAATTAAGCTGCAAAGGGAGGGCAAGGTGTTAGCCTGGATATTTGGTGCTATAAGAGACAGACCTCTGCCTAGACATAAATTGTGCTGCTAACAGAATTAGCTACAAGATAAAAAAAGCTCTAAAAAACCATATGATTATCTCAATAGATGCAGAGAAAGCCTTTGACAAAATTCAACACTCATTTATGATTAAAACTCTCAGGAAAGCAGGAATAGAAGGAACATACCTCAACATAATAAAAGCTATACATGATAAACCCACAGCAAGCATCACCCTCAATGGTGAAAAATTGAAAGCATTTCCCCTGAAATTAGGAACAAGACAAGGGTGCCCACTCTCACCACTACTATTCATCATAGTTTTGGAAGTTTTGGCCACAGCAATCAGAGCAGAAAAAGAAGTAAAGGGAATCCAGATAGGAAAAGAAGTGAAACTCTCGCTGTTTGCAGATGACATGATCCTCTGCATAGAAAACCCTAAAGACTCTTCCAGAAAATTACTAGAGCTAATCAATGAATATAGTAAAGCTGCAGGATATAAAATTAACACACAGAAATCCCTTGCATTCCTATATACTAACAATGAAAAAACAGAAAGAGAAATTAAGGAAACAATACCATTCACCATTGCAACAAAAAGAATAAAATACTTAGAAGTATATCTACCTAAAGAAACAAAAGACCTATACATAGAAAACTATAAAACACTGATGAAAGAAATCAAAGAGGACACAAACAGATGGAGAAACATACCGTGTTCATGGATTGGAAGAATCAATATTGTCAAAATGGCTATTCTATCCAAAGCAATCTATAGATTCAATGCAATCCCTATCAAGCTACCAACGGTATTTTTCACAGAACTAGAACAAATAATTTCACAATTTGTATGGAAATACAAAAAACCTCAAATAGCCAAAGTAATCTTGAGAAAGAAGAATGGAACTGGAGGCATCAACCTGCCTGACTTCAGACTCTACTACAAAGCCACAGTCATCAAGACAGTATGGTACTGGCACAAAGACAGAAATATAGATCAATGGAACAGAATAGAAAGCCCAGAGATAAATCCACGAACCTATGGACACCTTATCTTCGACAAAGAAGGCAAGGAGATACAATGAAGAAAAGACAACCTCTTTAACAAGTGGTGCTGGGAAAACTGGTCAACCACTTGTAAAAGAATGAAACTAGAACACTTTCTAACACCATACACAAAAATAAACTCAAAATGGATTAAAGATCTAAATGTAAGACCAGAAACTACAAAACTCCTAGAGGAGAATACAGGCAAAACACTCTCCGACATAAATCTCAGCAAGATCCTCTATGACCCACCTCCCAGAATATTGGAAATAAAAGCAAAAATAAACAAATGGGACCTAATGAAACTTAAAAGCTTTTGCACAACAAAGGAAACTATAAGTAAGGTGAAAAGACAGCCCTCAGATTGGAAGAAAATAATAGCAAATGAAGCAACAGACAAAGGATTAATCTCAAAAATATACAAGCAACTCCTGAAGCTCAATTCCAGAAAAATAAATGACCCAATCAAAAAATGGGCCAAAGAACTAAACAGACATTTCTCCAAAGAAGACATACAGATGGCTAACAAACATATGAAAAGATGCTCCACATCACTCATCATCAGAGAAATGCAAATCAAAACCATAATGAGGTACCATTACACGCCAGTCAGGATGGCTGCTATCCAAAAGTCTACAAGCAATAAATGCTGGAGAGGGTGTGGAGAAAAGGGAACCCTCTTACACTGTTGGTGGGAATGCAGACTAGTACAGCCACTATGGAGAACAGTGTGGAGATTTCTTAAAAAACTGGAAATAGAACTGCCATATGACCCAGCAATCCCACTTCTGGGCATACACACCGAGGAAACCAGATCTGAAAGAGACACGTGCACCCCAATGTTCATTGCAGCACTGTTTATAATAGCCAGGACATGGAAGCAGCCTAGATGCCCATCAGCAGATGAATGGATAAGGAAGCTGTGGTACATATACACCATGGAATATTACTCAGCCATTAAAAAGAATTCATTTGAATCAGTTCTAATGAGATGGATGAAACTGGAGCCCATTATACAGAGTGAAGTAAGCCAGAAAGATACAGAACATTACAGCATACTAACACATATATATGGAATTTAGAAAGATGGTAATGATAACCCTATATGCAAAACAGAAAAAGAGACACAGAAGTACAGAACAGATTTTTGAACTCTGTGGGAGAAGGTGAGGGTGGGATGTTTTGAAAGAACAACATGTATATTATCTATGGTGAAACAGATCACCAGCCCAGGTGGGATGCATGAGAGAAGTGCTCGGGCCTGGTGCACTGGGAAGACCCAGAGGAATCCGGTGGAGAGGGAGGTGGGAGGGGGGATCGGGATGGGGAATACGTGTAACTCCATGGCTGATTCATGTCAATGTATGACAAAACCCACTAAAATGTTGTGAAGTAATTAGCCTCCAGCTAATAAATTAAAAAAAAAAAAAAAAAAAAGCTCTAGATGACCAAAATCTATCTCTATCCACAGTCTGAATACCTTGTCTTTCCCCTCCTACTCACATAGCTCACAGCCCTTCTTATAGTAGGCACAAAAATATATTTTGGTTGAATAAGTATTTATTAAAATGATACATGGAGTAGTATGTATGTAAACTCGCAATTTGCCAAGCAGATACAGTTTGTACTTCCTGGAATTTCCCATACATATTCCTTAAAAATGATAAACCCTGTGATATCTTCTCTATAAAGTCTTTCTCATATGATCTTCTTATTTTAAAGGAAAAATAAACTTCTATTATAGCTTATGAATTACTTTAGGAGATGAAGAGAAAAGGAAAGCTTTGAAAAAGAGCTGAAAAATCAGGCATTGAACAGGAATATAAACTGATACAACTTGGGGAAAATAGTGGTTTGAAAAAGCATATTCACTATGTTCAAAAAATTAATTCTAAGTATCCCTCTCAGCAAAACATTTCTGGAAACTAAGATATGACAAAATATTAAAAGGAACTTTACTAAAACATTGCTTATAATAGTGAAAAACAGGACACAGTCTACATGTATATAAATAAGAGCAAGGAATAATGAATTATGGAATATCTATTGACTGAAATATGCTATCAAAATTAGAGGAAATAAATCAATGTGTAATAATACAGAAGAATCCTTGGGAAAATACTAAATCAAAAATATAATATAGTTCCTATCTCATAATATTATTTAAGGAAAGCTAATATTTTTTTAAACACACAAAGTAATATTAAATAAGATCTATTGCCACTCCTATATGAATATGAATGTTTAAAAATGGACAGAAACTTCATATCTGGAAAATGAGGAGAGAATCTGACTGCTTCATGCACCTGGGATAATTTAAGAATATTACACATTTTAAAGAGAAATACAGCCATGTTCTATCAATGCAGTATTAATGCATACACAGGAAAAGACAAGGAATAAACATGTCAAAATAATAACTGTGGATAGACCTGGGAAATTGGAATAGGAACACTGGTTTTTATTTTTGCTGTTTTCATATTTTTCAAAATCCTAAAAGAGGAAAAAAGGGATAGTTATTAATTACTTTGATAATCTCCCTCATCTGCCATTCAGCAATTCAAAGAGGATATAACTTGTGAAAGACTGACTTTCATCTTAAGTTAAATAAAAGGGGTTTCAAAAGGAAGAAGGGGGAAGTTAGAGGAGTAAAAGGCAGCAGAAAGAGAAATGGATGCCCTAAGAATCTGTAAGAATGGGCAGCCCTTTTGAGCAAATAATGAGATGTCGAGTGGAAAGTTAGAGTAAAATAAGTCAACAAGTTACACATAAAATCTAGAAAGATTGCTGTTACGGAAGATGGGGGCCCATGACGTTTGCTGCACATGGAGGAATTTCCTAATTCAGTTTTATATATGGAGCAAGGCAAGAACATCAAGAAACATTTTAAACAAAAGGTGGTGCTGGAGTTGAGACTAAAAGAGAATTAGAAATTAGCCAGGCTATCCTGAGGTGCAGAAGGTACAAAGGAACAAGAGAACAAAAGAAAATTTTTAAACTGACTGAACTTCTTAAGAAGAGGAGATAAGTTGACTTCTCATGCCACAACTCCAAATAGAGCAGAAAAAGAAATTTAATATTTTTTATTAATGAATCAAAGAACTAGATGACCATCTATTACATATTGTTTTCTACTTGCAAATTGAGGACAATACTGTTCATGTGAGCCAAACAAAAAAGCTTTTAAGAATCACAAAATTATATTTCTTAGTGTACAAGGAATAACCTATTTCAAATTTAACTTACTGCATGTGAAGTTTTAACTATGTAACTCAGAGAAATGCCAATGCTTTGAACACACCAACCTTTCAAATTTATATTTGCTTTAAATGTTCTTTGATTAAAAAAATCCATTCAAGTTGTTTTGTAATAGCCACAAAGTAAATTTCAAGGCATTTTAATATTAGTTGTAAAACAGATGTGAAGTGAAAAAGTGAAAGTAGCTCAGTCACGTCCAACTCTTTGTGACCCCATAGACTATAGTCCATGGAATTCTCCAGGCCAGAATAGTGGAGTGGGTAGCCTTTCTCTTCTCCAGGGGTTCTTTCCAACCCAGGGATCAAATCCAGGTCTCCCACATTGAAGGAGGATTCTTTACCCGCTGACCCCCAAATGAAGCCCAAGAATACTGGAGTGGGCAGCCTATTCCTTCCTCAGCAGCTCTTCCCGATCCAGGAATCAAACTGGGGTCTCCTGCATTGCAGGCAGATTCTTTACCAACTGAGCTATCAGGGAAGCCACCACAAAATAGATATGCTATTCTTATTTTTGAATACATGAAAATAAAAGTATAATAAAAAATAGAATTAGAGTTTTTAATTCTTTAAATATTGAATGCTTTAGATCATTTTGGCAAAATTAATTCTTATTCTGGTAGTGTTGGCAATAAAATTCTATTTTTATACAATCATAATAATCATTATTCATGTATATTAATTATTAATAGTATTAATTAAAGTTTTCCTTCATGAATTTATCTGCAATAATCAGTGAGGATCTTAAAAGTCTTTCAAATATTGCTTTTAGTTACTAGAATGAATGTTAGATAATATTATGTATTTTCTTAAAAACATCTATTATTTCTATACATTTTAAGTAACTTTTAGATTTGCAAAATAACTAGACCCTGAACAATGCAAATATAACAAAAGAAAAATAAAAAATGATCAGAAACCATACCACACAGAATGGCTACACTTTATTATTATTCCATTTCACACAAAAGGCAGCTCACATATATTCTGTAATATTTTTCCTCCAACTGTATCCTGAAAATTATGGCTTTTCAATTAGCATTGGTTTATAGTATTACATTGAGCACATAATTTACTTACCCTCCATTATGCTAATGAACATTTAGGTTAATTCCAAAGTTTCTGTTAATATAACAATGAAGCTACTTGGACACACATCTTTCCATATTTGTGTGATACCTCCTTAGTATAAAATCTTAGAAGTGGAGTTGCTATTTCAAAGGAAACTGCGCTAAGCTCAGCCAACATTTACAAAAGGAAGTTTCCCCTAATTTACTTTCTAATAAGTTGAACTACATGTCCCTACTATATACTCCTATTGTGGCTCTGCCGATTTATATTTCTGTACTACTGTCTAGTATATTATGTGTCACTCCTTATAGACACCAGAAGGGCAGGGGCTAGACACTATTTTGTATTCTCAATAATTAGTTTTCAATAAATATTTATTGCTTTGTATGACTGCTGCTGACAGAGTATAAAGATATAACATAGATCTACAAGTATTAGAATCATTACAAATACACTTTGGCTATAGAATAGTTGTCGGATGTTGCAAGGCTCTAAAGATTTTCTGAGCTATATCTGGTATGAAGTTACCCCATACTGGGAAGAATTTGAACTGCTTTATCTAATAGACATGAAGAAATAATTAAAGAAATAAATAATATCAGTAATAGCTAGTATGAACAATATAAATATTCATGGATCACTATAGTCAGAATTCCTCCCTATATAGTTTCTAGTATAGAATTTTATCACATTCACAAAAACAGATATAAATGAATATCTTATAACACAGATTCATAAAAATTTTTGATCCTTTGCCTTTATTAAAATTAATATGTCTAGATGAGCCAAAGCTAGGGTGCTATGTACTGAACTATGTCATTGCAGAATTTATATGTTGAAGCCCTAACCCCTACTGATGACACTTGAAGGTGGAGGTTGGGAGGTAATTATGTTTAGGTGAGCCCATAGGGGTGAGGCACTCATCATGGGATTAGTTCCTTTATAAGAAGAGACATCAGAGAGGAGCCTGCCCCTCACTTGGCCTCTCATCCTTTCTCTCTCTTTGCCATATGAGGACACAGTGAGAAGGCACCCATCTGCAAGTCAGGAAGAAAGCCTTCATCTAGCCTCCAACTGGCATCCTGATTTTGGACTTTCAGGCTCCAGAACTGAGATAAAAACATTTCTGTTGTCTAAGCCACCCAGTTTATTGTATTTTCTTACAGCAGCCCAAGCTGACTAGGACACTAGGGAATATAGATTATTAACCGAAATCTTTTCACTGATTCTGGTCCACAAGCAGATGCAACATATGTATTTAGGCATCTTTTACAAAAAGAAGCAGGTACCCACGGTTCTTTTTTCTCTACAACTTGGCCAATACTTTTTCTCTCTTGTCTTTTTAATGACAAACGTTCTAATAGGTGTGAGGATATATCTTACTGTGATTCTGGTTTGCATTTCCATGATGATTACTGATGTTGACCAACTTGTAAGTGCCAGATGGCCGTCTGTATGTTTTCTTTGGAAAAAATGTCTGTTTGGTTCTTCTGTCAATTTTTAAACTGGATTGAAAGGGAACCCTGGTGCACTGTTGGTAGGAAAGTGAGATGGTTCAATCAGTCATTATGAGAAATACTATGGAGATTCTATAAAAAATTAAAAATAGACCTACCATATGATTCAGCTGTCTTATTTCTGGGTATATATCCATAGCAAATGAAAATAGGATATCAAAAAGATATATTCATTCCCATGTTTATTGCTGTATTATTCACAAGAGCTGAGATATGGAAATAGTCTAATGTATTAGCTAATAGATGAATGGAGAAAGAATAGATCCCCAGAACTTATTCATCTTCAACTACAAGTATGTACCCTTTGCCAAGCCTCTCTCCAAATCCCTTACCCTCTGGTAACCATAATTCTACTCTCTATTTCAATGAACTCAACTTTTTTAAGATTCCACACATAAATACCAGGCACTATGTGTCTTTCTCTGTAAAATCAGTGTTTTCTTTGTCATGGATGAATAATACTCCACTACATTGTGTGTGTGTGTGTGTGTGTGTGTGTGTGTGTATTTACACACATATAGGGATATTGAGTTTGTGTATTTCAATAAAGTGGAATGCAACTGAGGTAAGATGGATAAAAGGACATCAACAAGAATGGAATCTGCACAGACAAACAATTCAATTGAGAAAATGTGGGACAAACAAAAGACAGCATTTAGTTGATGGGTCATTAATGTAGAAGAATAATGGATGCTGTGTGGATCACCACAAACTGTGGGAAATTCTTTTTTATTTATTTATAATTTATTTATGTTTTATTGAAGGATAATTGCTTTACAGAATTTTTCTGTTTTCTGTCCAACCTCAACATGAACCAGCCATAGATACACATATATCCTCTCCCTTTTGAGCCTCCCTCCTGTCTCCCTCCCCACCCCACCCCTCTAGGTTGATACAGAGCCCCTGTTTGAGTTTCCTGAGCCACACAGAAAATTCCCATTGGCAATCTATTTTCCACATGGTAATGTAAGTTTCCATGTTACTCTTTCCATACATCTCACCCTCTCCTCCCCTCTCCCCATGTCCATAAGCCTATTCTCTATGTCTGTTTCTCCACTGTTGCCCTGTAAACAAATTCTTCAGTACAATTTTTCTAGATTTCATATATATGTGTTAGAATACAGTATTTATCTTTCTCTTTCTGACTCATTTCACTCTGTATAATAGGTTCTAGGTTTATCCACCTCATTAGAACTAACTCAAATGTGTCCCTTTTTATGGCTGAGTAATATTCCATTGTGTATATGTATCAAACCTTAATCCATTCATCTGTCAATGGACATCTAGGTTGCTTCCATTCTCTAGCTATTGTAAATAGTGCTATAATGAACAATAGGATACATGTGTCTCTTTCAATTTTGGTTTCCTCAGGGTATATGCCTAGGAGTGGGATTATTGGGTCATATGCTGGCTTTATTCCTAGTTTTTTAAGGAATCGTTATGCTGTCTTCCATAGTGTCTATATCAATTTACATTTCCACCAACAGTGCAAGAGCACTCCCTTTTATCCACACCATCTCCAGCATTTATTGTTTGTAGACTTTTTGATGATGGCCATTCTGACGAGTGAGGTGATATCTCATTGTAGATTTGATTTGCATTTCTCTAATAATGAGCGTTGTTGAGCATCTTTTCATGTGTTTGTTAGCCATCTGTATGTCTTCTTTGGAGTAATGTCTCTTTAGGTCTTTTTCCCACTTTTTGATTGGGTTGTTTGTTTTTCTGGTATTGAGTTGTATAAGCCACTTGTATATTTTGGGAATTAATCATCTGTCAGTTGTTTCATTTGCTGTTATTTTCTCCCACTCTGAGGAATGCCTTTTCGTCTTGCTTATAGTTTCCTTTGCTGTGAATAAGCTTTTAAGTTTAATCATGTCCCACTTGTTTACTTTTGTTTTCATTTCCATTACTCTAGCAGGTGGGTCATAGAGGATCTTGCTTTGATTTATGTCATCGAGTGTTCTGCCTATGTCTTCCTCTAACAGTTTTACAGATTCTGGTCTTACATTTAGGTCTTTAATACATTTTGAGTTTATCTTTCTGTATGGTGTTAGGAGGTGTTCTATTTCATACTTTGACAAGTAGCTGTTCAGTTTTGACAGCACCATTTATTGAAGAGGCGTCTTTGCCCCATTGTGTATTCTTGCCTCCTTTGTCAAAAATAAGGTACCCATAGGCACCTGGGCTTATTTCTGGGGTTTCTATCTTGTTCCACTGGTTTATGTTTCTGTTTTTGTGCCAGTACCATACTGTCTTGATGACTGCAGCTTTGTAGTATGATCTGAAGTCAGGAAGGTTGACTCCTCCAGCTCTATTCTTCTTTCTCAAGACTGTTTTTGCTATTCAGAGTCTTTTGTGTTTCCATCTGAATCATGACATTTTTTGTTCTAGTTCTGTGAAAAATGCCATTGGTAATTTGACAGGGAATGCATTAAAACTGCAGATTGCATTTGGTAATATAGTCATTTTCACAATATTGATTCTTGCTACCCAGGAACATAGTATATCTCTCCATCTATTTACGTCATCTTTGATTTCTTTCATTAGTGTCTTATACTTTTCTGTGTACAGTTCTTTTGTCTCCTTAGGTAAGTTTATTCCTAGATATTTAATTCTTATTGTTGCAACAGTGAATGGGATTTATTCCTTAATTTCTCTTTCTGATTTTTCATTGTTAGAATATAGAAATGCAAGTGATTTCTGTGTATTGATTTTGTATCCTGAAACCTTGCTATATTCATTGATTAGTTCAGTAACTTTTTGATAACTCTAGTAACTATTAGCTCTAGTAACTCTCTCTAGGGTTTTCTATGTACAGTATCATGTCATCTGCAAACAATGTGAGCTTTACTTCTTTTCTTCTGGATTCCTTTTATTTCATTTTCTTCTCTGATTGCTGTAGCTAGGAATTTCAGAATTATGTTGAATAACAGTGGTGAAAGTGGACATCCTTGTCTTGTTCCTGTTCTTAGGGGGAATGCTTTCGGTTTTTCACCATTGAGAATAATGTTTGTTGTAGCTTATCATATATGGCCTTTACTATGTTGAGGTAGGCTCCTTCTATGCCCATTTTTTGAAGAGTTTTAATCATAAATGGGTGCTGAATTTTGTCAAAGGCTTTTTCTGCATCTATTGAGATTATCATATGGGTTTTATCTATCAATTTGTTAAATGGTATATCACATTGATTGATTTGCATATATTGAAGAGTCCTTGCATCCCTGGAATAAACCTAACTTGATCGTGGTGTTAGGTTTTGTTGCTAAATTTTGTTAGCTAAAATTTTGTTGGGCATTTTTGCATTTATGTTCATCAGTGATATTGGCCTGTAGTTTTCTTTTTTGTGTGTTGTCTTTGTTTGATTTTGGTATCAGGGTGATATCAGGGTGATGGTGGCCTCATAGAATGAATTTGGAAGTGTTCCTTCCTCTGCAATTTTTTGAAAGAGTTTTAGAAGGATGGCCATTAGCTCTTTTCTAAATGTTTGACAAAATTCTCTTGTGAAGCCATCTGGTCCCAGGCTTTCGTTTTTTGGGAGATTTTTTATCACAGCTTCAATATCCATGCTTGTAATTGGGTTGTTTATAATTTCTTTTTCTTTCTGGTTCAGTCATGGAAGATTGAACTTTTCTAAGAATCTGTCCATTTCTTTCAGGTTATCTATTTTATTGCCATATAGTTTTTCATAATAGTCTCTTATACTCCTTTGTATCTCTGAATTGTCTGTTGTAACCTCTCCTTTTTCATTTATAATTCTCTCTTTTTTCCTTGATGAATCTGGCTAAAGGTTTGTCAATTTTGTTTATCTTCTCAAAGAACCAGCTTTTAGTTTTATTAATCTTTACTACTGATTCTTTCATTTGTTTTTCATGTATTTCTGCTCAGATCTTTATTATTTCTTTCCTTCTACTAATTTTGGGATTTTTGTTGTTGTTGTTTTTGTTCTTCTTCTTTTTCCAGTTGTTTTAGGTGTAAAGTGAGGTTGTCTATTTGATGTTTCTCTTGTTTCTGAGGTAAGATTGTATTGCTATAAACTTCCCTCTTAGAACTGTTTTTGCCGTATCCCAAAGGTTTTGAGTTGTTGTGTTTGCACTGTCATTTGTTTCTAGATTATATTTGATTTCCCTTTTGATTTCTTCAGGAATCTGTTGGTTATTTAGAAACATGTTGTTTAATCTCCATGTGTTTGTGTTTCTTACTCTTTTTTTTCTTGTAATTGATATTTAGTCTCATAGTATTGTGCTCAGAGAAGACGCTTGATATGATTTCAATTTTCCTAAATTTACTGAGGTTTGATTTGTGACCCAAGATATGGTCTGTGCTGGGGACTATTCCATGTGCACTTGAGAAGAAGGTGTACTCTTCTGTATTTGGATGGAATGTCCTGAAGACATCAATGAGATCCATCTCATCTAATGTATCATTTAAGACTTGTGTTTCCCTTTTAATTTTCTGTTTTGATGATCTGTCCATTGGTGTGAGTGGGGTGTTAAAGTCACCTACACCTGGTGTGCTGTGGTTCATGGGGTCGCAAAGAGTCAGACACAACTGAGTGACTGAACTGAACTGAACTGAACTATTATTGTGTTAATGTCAATTTCTCCTTTTACGTCTGCTAGTATTTGTCTTATGTATTGAGGTGCTCCTATGGTGGGTACATAGATATTTACAATTGTTATGTCTTCCTCTTGGATTGATCCCTTGATCATCATGTAGTGTCCTTCCTTATCTCATGTAATCTTCTTTATTTAAAGGTCTATTCTGTCTGATTTGAGGATTGCTACTCCAGCATTCTTTTGCTTCCAATTTGCATGGAATATATTTTTCTATCTTCTCATGTTCAGTGTTTTAGGTCTGGAGTGGTTTCCTTGTAGACAGCATATATATGAGTCTTATTTTTGTATCCATTCAGACAGTCTGTGTCTTTTGGTTGGAGCATTTAATCCATTTACATTCAGAGTACTTATTGATATATTTATTCCTATAGCCATTTTCTTAATTGTTTGAGGTTGATTTTGTAGATCTTTTCTTCTCTTGTATTTCCTGACTATATAAGTCCCTTTAATATTTGTTGTAAAGCTAGTTTGGTGGTACTGAATTCTCTTAACTTTTGCTTGTCTATAAATCTTTTTATTTCTCCATCAATTTTGAATGAGATCCTTGCCAGTTACAGTAATCTTGGTGGTAGATTTTTTTCCTTTTAGTATTGTAAATATATCTTGCCATTCCATTCTGGCCCACAGGTTTCTGCCGAAAGATAAGCTGTTGAGGGTATGGGGTTTCCCTTGTGTGTTACTTGTTGCTTCTCCTGTGCTGCTTTTAATATTCTTTCTTTGTGTTTAAACTTTGTTAGTTTGATTAGTATGTGTCTTGGCATGTTTTTCTTTGGGTTTATCCTGTATGGGACTCTTTGTGCCTCTTGGACTTGATCGACTATTTCTTTTAACATGTTGGGGAAATTTTCAACTATAATCTCTTCAAAAATTTTCTCATAGACTTTCTTTTTCTCTTTTTCTTCTGGGACTCCTATAATTCGAATGTTAGTGCATTTGATATGGTCCCAAAGGTCTCTGAGACTATCCCAGTTCTTTTCATTCTTTTTACTTTATTCTGCTCTTCAGAAGTTATTTCCACCATTTTCTCTTCCAGCTCACTGATTTGTTCTTCTGTTTCAGATATTCTGCTATTGATTCCTTCTAGAGTACTTTTAATTTCAGTAATTGTGTTGTTTGTCTCTATACGTTTATTCCTTAATTCTTCTAGGTCTTTGTTAATTGATTCCTGCATTTTTCCATTATGTTTTCAAGGTTTTTGATCATCTTTACTGTCATCATTCTGAATTTTTTTCAGGTAGCTTGTCTATTTTCTCTTCATTTATTTGGACTTCTGTGTTCCCAGTTTGTTCCTTCATTTGTGCAGTATTTCTCTGCCTTTTCTTTCTTTCTTTTTTTTTTTAAGTTATTGTGTTTGAGGTCTCCTTATCCCAGGCTTCGAGGAAAGTTGAAGTCTTTCCTTGAGGAAGGTTGAATTCTTTCTTCCTTTTGGTTTCTTCCCTCCTAAGGTTGGTCCAGTGGTTTGTGTGAGCTTTGCATAGGGTGAGATCTGTGTTTTTCTTTTTTGTTGTTGTTTGTTTGTTTTTCCTCTGATGGGTAAGTCTGAGTGAGTGTTATTCCTGTCTGCTGATTATTGGGTTTGTATTTTTGTTTTATTTGTTGTTTAGATGAGTCATTCTGAAGAGGGTGCTACTGGTGGCTGGGTGATGCCGGGTCTTATAGTCAAGTGGTTTCCCTTGTGTGAGTTCTCACCATTTGATACTCCCTAGGATTAGTTCTCTGGTAGTCTAGGGTCTTGGAGTCAGTGATTCCACTCCAATGCCCAGGGCTTTATCTCTGCTATGTGATCTTGAGCAAATTGCTTAATGTTGCTAAACCTCAGCTTCATCAGCAACAAAGCACAGACTGAAACCATCTCCTAGCTCTTCACAGAGTGCTCATTGTCAAAGCATTAATGAAGTCTGCTTTTGTGGAGAATTCTAATTCAGAGTTACTTTTCCCTGAGGTACTTAAGGCCCCACACAGCAGATTGTGATTATCTTGGCAATGATTTTGCATACCTGTTGGTTTCCTTGGTTGGAATCACACCTCTGGAGACTGGGTAGGCTTGGGTCCCAAGGCTGGTTTGTTGTGGGGTTCAGCATCCTAGGAGGATGTGGCAGGCAGCATGACCCCACAATGTTCCTGGAGTGCCTCTTGTCCTCTGCAGGAGCCCTCAATCTATCTCACACTGAATCCTGGATCCAGGAGACAGACTTGAGAGCTTTACTGCCTATCTTCTTCCTGGTTGATCTCTCAATCCAAATTGTGGGAAATTCTTAAAGATATGAGAATACCAGGCCACCTTACCTGCCTCCTGAGAAACCTGTATGCAGGTCAGGAAGCCACAGTTCAGATCTTACATAGAACAATTGACTGGCTCAAAGTTGGTAAAGGAATATGACAAAGTTGTATACTGATCCCTTGCTTATTTAACTGATATGCAGAGTATATATCATGTGTAATACCAGGCTGGATGAATTACAAGTTGGAATCAAGACTGCTGAGAGAAATATCAACAACCAGATATGCAGATGATACCACTATAATGTCAGAAAGTGAAGAGAAACTAAAATGTTTCTTGATGAATGTGAAAGAGGAGAGTGAGAAAGCTGGCTTAAAACTCAACATTCAAAAAATGAAGATCATGGCATCCAGTCCCATTACTTCATGACAAATAGAAGGGGAAAATGTGGAAGCAGTGACAGATTTTCTTTAGGGGGGCTCAAAAATCACTGCAGACAGTGACTGTAGCCATGAAATTAAGATGCTTGCTCCTCGGAGGGAAAACAAGGACACACCTAGACAGTATATTAAAAAGCAAAGTCATCAATTTGCTGACAAAGGCCCGTGTAGTCAAAGCTATGGTATCTATGCTTTTTCCAGTAGTCATGTACAGATATGAGAATTGGATCATAAAAAACGCTGAGTGCCAAAGAATTGATACTTTCAAATTGTGTTGCTGGAGAAGATTCTTAAGAGTCCCTTGGACTACAAGGAGATCAACCCTGAATATTCATTGGAAGGACTGAAGGACTTATGCTGAAGCTCCAATGCTTTGGCCACCTGATGCAAAGAGCTGACTCACTGGAAAAGACCTTGATAAAGGCAGAAGGAGAAGAGGGCAGCAAAGGATGAGATGTTTAGATAGAATGATGCACTCAGTGGACATGAGTTTGAGCAAACTCTGGGAGACAGTGAAGTATATGGGAGCCTGGCAAGCTGCAGTCCTTGGGGTTACAAAGAGTCAGTCACAATTTAGTGACTGAAAAATAACAAAAAATGGAATCTTAGGTCCATAGCAGAGTTAAAAAGCCTGCTAACCATGATACAGCTTTTGAAATGCAGTTTAAAAGATTATTTGAAATAAATGAATAAAAGCAGCAACACCAGTATCAGAGTAACAGAAGATAATTTTGTGATAGAGAAGACTTTAACATGGTTATTAAAGAGGTATTATTGACTTGCACTTAGAAAGATCTTTGCAGAAATATGATTTTTTAAAAATCTGAGATTCTAGGTGGATCCAGCTGTGTGAGCAAAAACATAAAAGTTGAAAAGGGCAGGCTATGCTTCAATCAGTATGTCTGATTATATAGAGAGATATGCATATATATAATAAACTGGTTAAGACTCACAGTTCTACTTTAATCATTCTCCATCACTTATAAACAGTACTTAATTTCTCTTTCCCCAATTCCTTTATTTGTAAAATAAACATAATTATATTAACTAACAAGTGAGTTTTAAGGGTAAATAAGTACTTTTAACATTCTTAGAATACCTTGTAAATAGCATAAATTATTAACTGATTATTAGTATATCAGAAAGAATGCTATTTTAATAAAAAAAAACAGTAAAAATGTCCAATAACATATCTTATTTCCAACATTATATAATATATCTATAAAGGTCAGACATTATTCTAGAAACGCACTTGAAAGAAGAAGAAAAAAATCACTGTACTCATAGAACTTACACTGAAATAAGGGAAAGAGTACAAAATATAAAAACAAGCATTTCAGGCTCACAGTACAAGATGGAAGATCTTGAACTCACCTCCTCTATGGACACAGAGAATTTATACCTATGTGCAGAATGCTTCCTCCTGAAGAATCACTGAGATCTGACAGAACAGCTTTTATATAGCAAACAACAGAATTGGGTAGAAGAGAGGAAGGCGTGGTATCCATAGGGACCCCAGTACTGACATGGAGACCTGCAGTGCGGAACCATCACTGAGGGGCCTCTGTGTAAACTCACCCACACTTGGGCAAAAAACAGCCAAGAAAAAGAAAAGAAAAGTACAGGTTTTAGGTTTAAAGGGCACCTAACCAATACATGAAGGAAATCATTACATGAACCCCAGAGCATCTGCCAAACAAGAGGTGGGGTGGTGAAACTCCACCATTTTGGGTGTACCGCTTTCTCTTGATGACATGGGTGAGAATATGGCCCAAATAGTCTAGCTGGCCTGCCAGAGATACCCCAAGCCCCTGGCCTATATCAACCTCAGCCATTCCCCAAAAGGCAGCCCTGGCAGCACCCCCATAAATCACCCCAGGCCATGCCCACCCTGCTCCAGGCATCCAGCCAAAGTAGCCCTGACACGGTGAGTGCCCTGATACTTCCTGACCTGCACCCACTCTAGTTCCGGTCTTTCTGCCAAAGCTGCCAAAACACACAGTGTACACAGGGGATGCTCTTACATAAGAGAGCCAACAGCTGTATAAGTTGATCCGCATTAAAAAATAGAAATAATGGAACAAGGCTAACATATTATGCAAAGAGGGCTTGAAACTGCATATTAAAAAGAAGGTATCATATATTAAGGGAAAATAATCATCCCAAATTGTCAAAACTGAGGTGTACCCTAGTAAAACTGTATGAATTGTATGAAGCACTAACTACACTCAGGCGCTCAATCATGTCCAACTCTTCTGTGGCCCCATGGTTTGTAGTTCACCAGATCCCTCTGTCCATGAGATTATCCTGGCAAGAATACTGTAGGGGTCACTACTGCCTTCTGCATGGGATCTTCCTGACCCAGGTATTAAACTCATGTCTCCTACCACTCCTGCATTGGCAAGTGGATTTTTTACCACTGAGAAAACTGAGAAATCCTAATAAAATTGCATGCGTGCATGCTAAGTCATTTTAGTTGTGTCTAGCTTTTTGAGACCCTATGGACTGTGGGGCACCAGGCTCTTCTGTCTGTGGGCTATTCCAGGCAAGAATACTAGCGTGGGTTGGCATGCCTTCCTCCAGAGGATCTTTCCAACCCAGGGATCCAACCTGGGATGGAAGCAGCACCTTGTTATGCCTCCTGAAGTTAGCACTAGTAAAGTTACTTGACATCAAATATAAAAATCCCATAAAAAGATGCTATAGGCAGTCAGGCCAAAAAAAAAAAAAAAAAAATCTCTTAAATTGATTACTGAAAATAAAGGTTAATCTCAGAATTCTTTTGAAGTGTCTTTATTGTGAGAATAATATGTAAAAATACTCAAGGAAAGAAACTATGAATCAAAGCATTTGAGTCAAATAATATTTCAGAACAAAAACCATAAAATATTTTCTAGGAATTGTTTTTGATATAGGTACTAATCAGCCAATCAAAAGATTATTAGGAAAACCCCAGGTAGTTAGCAACTGTGGAGGTATTTTACACATTTATCTACTGATATAAGATAAAAACAAATGTGGGGACTTTGGAGTGAAGAATTAAAAAGTATGTTCAGTGAAGAAATGAAATAAACAGCAAAGTGGAGGAAAGAGAATAGAGAAGGCAGGAGGTATACTCATTCTTCACTTTTCTGATAATAGTTTATATCGAAAAGATAGAACTCATAAACATTTCTCAAATTATTACATTTAAATTGGATAACACAACACTGTAAAGTAATTATGCTCCAATAAAAGTAATTAAAATAAATAAATTGGCTAAACTAAAATTTTAAAAGAAGAAATTTTTCACATTGGAATTTCAATGTGAAAGTATCCTTTCTGCTGTATATAAGAGATAAAACTGCAGCAAAGTGATTCATAAAGATTTCTTAAACATGCAGAAATGTAGGCAATTCAAACATAAAGAAGCAGAGTCCATTATATGAATAATAAACAAGTGCAAATTCTGGCCACAGAGCATCTACAGAGACAAATCAGGAGTCTTTATAACATTAAAGGACATAAGTAACACTGGATCAAACAGTTATGAGTATCTACATATAAAACAAGCAGTTTGAAATGCATACATAAATCTATAGGGAATACAAGGAGAAAAAATACACTATTAGAGAATATTTAATTTCACCTCTCTTGACCTTTAACATATCAAAGGGGCACAAAATACTTAAAGTATAAACTATATATTGTTTTACTAAATGGTGGAGCTGAGTCTCAAATGCATCATCACTGGCTCCAGAGAAAAAGCTCTTTATCTGCATCCTATAGTGTGCTACTAACATGACTCATGAAGAGGAGAGGAAAATCTCTTTTCTGATTAAAACGAGAAATGAGAGTTGGAGGTTTAACAGAAAAACAACAACAACAACTACTGAAACATTTTTCTGAGAGAGCAATAGACTGCACTAATGAGGAGGTGAGTGTGATTGGCAACAGTGCTGAGAGATTACTTCAGGTCAGTTGAAACGATATAGGTTTCTTGATGGTTCCAAGAATCCAGGCACAGAAAGTGAGCCAGAGAAGTTATCCAGATCATCAGTATGTCTTTCTCTTACTGTGACTATTGGGTGTTTCATCCCCACCTCCTGGCTTTCATTCTCTCATCCTGCTCTCTGCAAAGTGCTTTGCTCAGTTCCATTTGCACGCAGCCAACTTATGGCTGACAAACTCCGCTGTACTTGACTACCCAGTTTTGACACCAAATTAAAATTAATTAGAATTTGTATAACTCTACCCTAGGTTCTAGGGAAAGAGAATCTTGTTTCTATAATTCAGGTCATGGGGTCATGTTTACCCCATACTAGTCTGGTGGGATACAAGGCAGGATCAGCTTTCAAAAAAAAAAAAAAAAAGAATGGCTATAATTGAGAAACCTCAAAATTCTACTGTAAGTATTTCACATCTTGGACGTTTGGTAATTTAAGCTACTTATTCAAGTGAACTTTTAAAAGTATACCCAAAGTATTCTTGATCTGCCCATGCCTTCAATAATCTCATTGCAATGGTTTTTGTTTAAATGATGCCTGAGGAGTAAAACCTAACAATGTCTTTTCTACCCAAACACTTCATTCCATTTTCCACCCCTCCATGGATACCTAAGGATCATAATGAAAAGAATCCCTCAGAAACAGCATTCTGTGGTAGTGGGCATGGGTCAGAATGGGACAGTTCCTGTGAGAATATGTGGGCCTCTCCTTAGGTCAATGTATTACAACAATTACAGTTTGTTTCTGGAGATCAGCAACTGAGTTAAACTGAAACATACTGGGAATGGGGTATGGTCTGCCAAATCTCAAGTCAAATGTTAATTCTGTAGTTTTATAATTTAGCCAATGTTTATTTTTTCTAAAATATAAGGCACAATAAAATTTCCATTTCAGTTCAGAAAGAAAAATTCCAAAGTCAAGCAAAGAAACTCTAGTCATCTCTGTTATGAATTCTCTGCATTTCTATGATAACCAAGATAATATGGTACTTTTTTTAGAAAAGCAGTTCAAATTATAGTAGATGACAAAATTGAACAATAAAATTCATAGAACTAAAAAAATATTTCATGGTAGTAAATTAATATATACAAGACATTTATTTACTTATTGGAAAACTAGTTGGGTATGAGAGCACTTTCAAATGATCCAACTAAAGTCTAGGCCATTTTGAAAGCAGAAAGAGCCTAAGTTGCATTTACAGTATCCAGGAGAATAATGATGAAAATCAGAGCATTACATCCAAAATTTGCATTCTGGTGCAATTATGTGCTCAGTCATTCAGCTGTTTCCAACTCTTTGCAAACACATGGACTGTACCTGGGCTTTCCTGATAGCTCAGTTGGTAAAGAATCCTCCTGCAATGCAAGAGACCCTGGTCCGATTCCTGGGTCAGGAAGATCTGCTGGAGAAGGGATAGGCTACCCACTCCAGTATTCTCAGACTGTACCCTGCCAGACTCCACTGTCCATGGGATTTTCCAGGCAAGAATACTGGAGTGGGTTGCCATTTCCTACTCCAGGAGATCTCCCTGACCCAGCGATTGAACCTGCAAATTCAGTGTCTCCTGCACTGGCATACAGAATCTTTACCATTGTGCCATCTGGGAGGCCCATGGTGCAATCAGAGACGTGGCCCAAAATCTTATAAAACAGAAAAATATTTGCATTCTCTTAAATAACATATGCATATTTCTTTATATTTTATTGAATAAACATTTTACAAGGTGTTATGTAAATAGAAATTACTAGGATATTGAAGCTTCAACAATCTACCATGTCAAAATCAAAGGAAAGCAGCCATGACTACAGTCCTAGTAGTCAGAGTTGAAGGTGTAGCAAAGTATAAAACCACCCAGTCTAAGTAAGTACAGAACAAAAATGTGAAGGTAAATAATAAAACTTAAAAGATGAAAAAAGAAAAGTATCCTGGGACAATGTGAATTTCACACATTAAAATTAAGAGAAAGTATTGTAGTAAACCATATGTTTGGTTTTCTGACTCATGGTGAGTAGCAGAAAAAAAAAATTCATTTAAAAGCAAATAAATTTTGCTTCATATCTAAGATAACTATTTCAAAATAAAGACAGGGCCCCATGTCAATGGGTCACAAATAAATGACTTAGAAATCTCATCATGAAGTATAAGCCTCCTAGAAAGTTTCGCAAGCTCTCTGGAACATGGGTAAATTTAGATAATAACAGGAATCATAGAGATAATCAGGCTAACCTATAGGTGGCCTCAGTCAGCCATGTGACTTGGAAATTGATATCTAAACTGTTTTCATTAAGTCAACAAACTCTAAATATCAAAACTTAAACAGTGTTCACATAGTGATTCGTGGTAGTCAAGATTAAAAGATTTAAAAATTTCTTGTAATAGAAAAAATTCATTTAAAATGGAAAATGTTACCAACAAAAGGTTCATTAAAACTAATTATCTACACACTTTATATTTCTATAATAGCTTATTCATTCAGAAAACATTTAAACTTTTACAAGAACTTTTTTTTTAATCTTCAGTAGGAATATAACAAGCTGGATTTAGAAAAGGCAGAGGAACCAAAGATCAAATTGCCAATATCCACTGGATCATCAAAAAAAGCAAGGGAGTTCCAGAAAAACATCTACTTCTGCTTTATTGACTATGCCAAAGCCTTTGACTGTGTGCTACTGCTACTGCTAAGTGACTTCAGTCGTGTCCGACTCTGTGCGACCCCATCCCTGGGATTCTCCAGGCTAGAACACTGTAGTGGGTTGCCATTTCCTTCTCCAATGCATAAAAGTGAAAAGTGAAAGTGAAGTCGCTCAGTCATGTCTGACTCTTCGCGACCCCATGGACTGCAGCCTACCAGGCTCCTCCATCCATGGGATTTTCCAGGCAAGCGTACTGGAGTGGGGTGCCATTGCTTTGACTGTGTAAATCACAACAAACTGTGAAAAGTTCTTAAAGAGACAGGGATACCAGACCACTGTACCAGCCTCCTGAGAAATCTGTATGCAGGTCAGGAAGCAACAGTTAGAACTGGACATGGAAGAACAGACTGGTTCCAAATCGGGAAAGGCATAAGTCAAGGCTCAATATGGTCACCTTGCTTATTTAATTTATATGCAGAGTACATCATGCAAAATGCTGGGCTGAATGAAGGACAAGCTGGAATCAAGATTACTGGGAGAAATATCAAAAACTTCAGAATGTAAATGATGCCACTCATGGCAGAAAGCGAAGAGGAACTAAAGAGTCTGTCGATGAAAGTGAAAAAGGAGAATAAAGTAGTTGGCTTAAAATTTAACATTCAGAAAACTAAGATCATGGCATCTAGTCCACCAGTTCATTTCAGTTCAGTCTCTCAGTCGTGTCTGACTCTTTGCGACCCCATGAACCACAACACGCCAGGCCTCCCTGTCCAACATCAACTCCTGGAGTCTACCCAAACCCATGTCCATCGAGTCAGTTACACCATTCAACTATCTCATCCTCTGCTGTCCCCTTCTCCTCCTGCCCTAAATCTTTCCCAGCATCAGGGTCTTTTCAAATGAGTTAGCTTTTTGCATCAGGTGACCAAAGTATTGGAGTTTCAGCATCAACATCACTCCTTCCAATGAACACCCAGGACTGATCTCCCTTAGGATGGACTGGTTGGATCTCCTTGCAGGTGAAGGGACCCTCAAGAGTCTTCTCCAACACCACAGTTCAAAAGCATCAATTCTTCGGTGCTCAGTTGAGCACCATCACTTCTTGGCAAATAAATAGGAAAACAATGGAAACAGTGACAGACTTTTTTTGGGGTTCCAAAATCACTACAGATGATGACTGCAGCAATGAAATTAAAAGAAGCTTGCTCCTTGGAAAAAAAGTTATGACCAACCTAGACAGCATATTAAAAAGCAGAGACATTACTTTGCCAACAAAGGTCTATCTAGTCAAAGCTATGGTTTTCCAGTAGTCATGTATGGATGTGAGAGTTGACTATAAAGCTGAGTGCTGAAGAATTGATGCTTTTGACCTGTGGTGTTGGAGAAGACTCTTGAGAGTCCCTTGGACTGCAAGGAGATCCAACCAGTCAATCCTAAAGTAAATCAGCCTTGAATATTCATTGGAAGGACTGATGCTGTAGCTGAAATTCCAGTACTTTGGCCACCTGATGCCAAGAACTGACTCCTTGGAAAAGATTACAATGCTGGGAAAGATTGAAGGCAGGAGGAGAAGGGGATGACACAGAATGAAATGGTTAGATGGCATCACTGACTTAATGGACATGAATTTGAGCAAGCTCCAGGTGTTGGTGATGGACAGGGAAGCCAGGCATGCTGCAGTCCATGCGGTCGCAAAGAGTCAGACATGACTGAGTGACAGAACTACCTACCTAATAATTTTAAAAAATTAGTCTGTGTATTTATAATTTATATTGCTACTTTGAGATATATTATATACAAAAAGCAAGTAAATAGATTCTGTATATTTCAAACAAGTACCCTAGGTTTGGGGGGAGAGAATATGTCATTTTGCATTGCCTAAATATCAACATTTTAGGAATTAGTGAACTAAAATAGACTGGAATGGGTGCGTTTAACTCAGATTACCATTGTATCTACTATTGTGGGCAAGAATCCCTTAGAAGAAATGGAGTAGCCATCATAGTCAACAGAAGAGTCTGAAATTCAGTATTTGGAGGCAATCTCAAAAATGACAGAATGATCTCTGTTTTCAAGGCAAACCATACAATATCACAGTAATCCAAGTCTATACCCTAACCAGTAAGGCTGAAGAAGCTGAAGTTGAACAATTTTATGAAGACCTGCAAGACCTTTCAGAACTAACAACCCCAAAAGATGTCCTTTTCATTACAGGGGACTGGAATGCAAAGTAGGAAGTCAAGAAACACCTGGAGTAACAGGCAAATTTGGCCTTGGAGTACAGAATGAAGCAGAGCAAAGGCTAATAGAGTTTTGCCAAGAGAATGCACTGGTCATAGCAAACACCCTCTTCCAACAACATAAGAGAAGACTACACATGAACATCACCAGATGGTCAACACTGAAATCACTTTGATTATACTCTTTGCAGCCAACGATGGAGGAGCTCTATACAGTCAGCAAAAACAAGACCAGAAGCTGACTGTGGCTCAGATCATGAACTCCTTATTGCCAAATTCAGACTTAAATTGACGGAAGTAGGGAAAAACAGTAGACCATTCAGGTATGACCTAAATGAAATCCCTTATGATTATACAGTGGAAGTGAGAAATAAATTTACAGGACTAGATCTGATAGACACAGGGCCCGATGAACTATGGACAGAGGTGTGAGACATTCTACAGTGTCAGGAAGCATTTAACAAGAGGCTTCCTGTGTGCTCTTTTGGATCTGTCAGGAACCCTCTGGCCCTTACTGATTCCTGAATATTCAGGAATTAAGTGGAGAGGCACGCCTTTCCCGGGGCTGAGGAATCCAGGCATTTCTCCTTACAATGATAAGTACCCTCTTCCTTTTTATGAACCAAATGGTAAAAGGTGATTGTTTGCAACTCTCTCTCTTTGATAGGGATCATCTTATGTTTTGTAAGTCTGGAATTTTAATCTTTGTCTTTGCTGAGAATAACCACTTGGTAAGACAGTATATATCTCCACACCATGTTGATTAAAACACCTTTGCTCCATCAGAGCTTGGGTCCCCGTCTCTCTCTCTCTCTCTCTCTCTTTCTCTCTCTCGGCCCGCTGAGCTCACTATCCTGCCCGGGCTTCTGAGACCCTCTCGAGAAGGCTCACTGCGCCTTCACCCACTCGAGAGGGCGCCTGGTGCCTACGTGCAGCAGCGCGAGCCCTAAGACCAGGGCTCTATTGGCTTTCCCCTTAAACCAGGGGATAACAGCCTCTTTCTCTCTCTTACTCTCGGAACCACCAGGTTCTGGTCCATTAAAAGACCAACAAGCACTATCAGCCTCTTTCTCTCTCTTACTTTCTTATCGTTGACTCTGGAACACCAGGTTCCGGTCCATTAAAGGACCAACACTACAGGGGAAAGTGATCAAGACCATCCCCAAGAAAAGGAAATGTAAAAAAGCAAAATGGCTGTTTGAGGAGGCCTTACAACTGAAGTGAAATACACTTCTAAATACAAACTTTTTATGAAATTTGTTACTTTTGCTTCATTCATGGTTTTTAGAAAAGAAGCCCTGTAAACTTCAACACAGAATAAATTAAGCTGAAAATTAGTTTCTAAGCACACATTCATCATTCATAGTATGAATAGAGACTCTATAAAATTAAACACAATCTTCACTCTTTGATAGTGAACAACTCCAAAACCTAAACTCAGAAACAATATACATTAGCTGGTTAAAAAAGAAATACAATCATGGTATGCCCAAGCAGCAAGCTATTATTTGGCAATGAAAAGGAGCTGCAACATGGATGAATGTCAAAAACAGTAGGCTTACTGAAAGAAGCCAGACACGTAAGACTGTGTCTAATTCCATTTATGTGAAATGTCAGGAATAAGCAAATGTAGAGACAGAAAATAGATTTGAGGTTGTCTTGCATTAGGGTAAGAAAGGAGAGCGACTCTCAGTACACAACAAGATTTCTCTTTATGGTGATGGAAATGTTCTAAAACTGGATTGCAGTGATAGCTGCACATAACAGTAAATGTGCAAAAAGCAACTGAACACTTAAAACAGATGAATCTCATGGTATATAAATTCAGTTCAGTTCAGTCACTCAGTCTTCTCCAACTCTCTGAGACCCCATGGACTGAAGCATACCAGGCCTCCCTGTCCATCACCAACTCCTGGTGTTTATCCAAACTCATGTCCATTAAGCTGATGATGCCATCCAACCATCTAATGCTCTGTCATCCCCTTCTTCTCCTGCCTTCAATCTTTCCCAGCATCAGGGTCTTTTCAAATGAGTTAGCTCTTCACAATAGGTGACCAAAGCATTGGAGTTTCGACTTCAACATCAGTCCTTCCAATGAACACTCAGGACTGGTCTCCCTGAGGATGGACTGGTTGGATCTCCTGGCAGTCCAAGGGACTCTCAAGAGTCTTCTCCAACACCAGAGTTCAAAAGCATCAATTCTTCAGTGCTCAACTTTCTTTATAGTCCAACTCTTACATCCATACATGACTACTGGAAAAACCGTAACAGTTTTTTTTTTTTTTACTAGATGGAACTTTGTTAGCAAAGTAATGTTGCTGTTTTTTATATGCTGTCTAGGCTGGTCAGAACTTTCCTGCCAAGGAATAGGCATCTTTTAATTTCATGGCTGCAATCACCATCTGCAGTGATTTTGGAGCCCAGAAAAATAATGCCTGCCACTGTTTCCTTATCTGTTTGCCATGAAGTGATGGGACCAGATGCCATGATCTTAAGTTTTCTGAATGTTGATTTTAAGCCAACTTTTTCACTTTCTTCTTTTACTTTCATCAAGAGGCTCTTTAGTTCTTCTTCACTTCCTGCCATAATGGTGATGTCGTCTGCATATCTGAGGTTAGTGATATTTCTCCCGGCAATCTTGATTCCAGCTTGTGATTCTTCCAGCCCAGAGTTTCTCATGATGTACACTGCATGTAAGTTAAATAATCAGGGTGACAATATGCAGCCTTGACGTACTCCTTTTCCTATTTCGAACCAGTCTGTTGTTCCAAGTCCAGTTCTAACTGTGCTTCCTGACTTGCATACAGGTTTCTCAAGAAGCAGGTCAGGTGGTCTGGTATTCCCATCTCTTTCATAATTTTCCATAGTTTGTTGTGATCCAGACAATCAAAGACTTTGGCATAGTCAAGAAAGCAGAAATAGATGTTTTCCTGGAACTCTCTTGTTTTTTTGATGATCCCACAGATATTGGCAATTTCATCTCTGGTTCCTCTGCCTTTTCTAAAACCAGCTCAAACATATGGAAGTTCATGGTTCACGTATTGTTGAAGCCTGGCTTGGAGGTATATAAATTATACCTCAATAAAGATGTTTAAAATGGTTTTATCATATAACCATGTGTGCTTTTCAGAGATTAAAATAAAAAGGAAAATACCTCCCCACCAAAAGCAACCTCATAGGAAAACACAAATCTCAACTTTGTATTAACTTGTGAAGTACCAGATGTGGTACACAATGGTAGTTTTAAAATAATATAAAAGATTGTTTAATGTTAAAGCTAATTTATTATGCCCACCTACTACTGAAACTAAAGAATAGTTACAAATATCAGCAAGATATTGCATACAAGGTATTTATTTAACAATAATAGTCTAACACATGCATTTAAATATATAGCCTATGTGTGTGTGTGTGTGTGTGTGTGTGTGTGTGTGTGTGTGTGTATCCTTCCAAGCCTCTAAAAGAAACTGCTAAATAATTAGTAGACTTTGCCATTCTTTAAACATTCTTACAATTTTAAAATATTTTGAATTGAGTAGCTATTGATATTTCAAATAAATCAACAATTAAATATAATGTGATAATCAAAATTTTCTACAAGACTTGAAAATGCTGACACATGTTCATTCAAGCTATTAACATTCCATTCAGTCATGGAAGCATTATATTTCCCTTGCTTTTCTCAATTTATTGCTGCAAAAATTATCAACTGCATTTATAATTTAGAAGTAATTTCAGTGACCCAAAGCAAAAGACTGAGACTAAAATAATTGCTTGGCATTAATAATGTTTTTCAGGCACAAGTGTCTTATTCTTTTGTTTGTTTGTTATAATTGTTGTCGCTTCCTCTAGAGAAAGAAAATTGATCATTTTCTAATCTGAATTCTGACTTGTCTATTATATTACACAGCTCGAAAAGAGTTTAAGGTAACCTTTCAATAGGAACCTCAAAATAACTTGACTATTTTTATTTGTTTCTCTTACCCAAATAAAGAAATATCAGATAAAGGGAATGACAAAACTGTTCACATAGGTATCTATGATTCATCTCTGTAGTGGGAAAAGATGTATAGATGAATACTCTTCAAAAATATCCTTTAATAAGCAATAAAAATGGCTTATTCCTGAATTTTGTCTCATGAATGTAAAGGCAACATTCTAGAGTACAGTGTATGTATACACCACACAATTATGTTTACATTTGTGGCTTTCAGTGGCCAGACCTACCCGTCCATGTTAGACATGGTTCTGAGCCTCAGACTTTTCCTGTCTGTTCAGTATCTCTGTGTCTGCATCTGCCAGTCTGGGCTTACCATCCTGTGTTTTCATCCAGTTCTCACTGAGGTATGTTCCTGGCTGGCTGTTGGTTTGCCTGTCCCTGTATATGGGTCTACCACCCCTGTCTCATTGCCAGTTCTTACCTGTCAGCCTGTCTTTGTCTGTCAGCCTGTTCCTATTTGCCTATCTGTTGGACTGCACATACTACTTTGAAGGCATGTGTCTGTCTATCCATGACTCTGTCTGTATGGTGGTGGTGGTGTTCAGTTGCCCAGTAGGTCTGACTCTTTGTGACCTCACGGACTGCAGCACACCAGGCTTTTCTGTCCCTCATCATCTCCTGAGGTTTGCCCAAGTTCACGTCCATTGCATCAGTGATGCCATCTCATCCCTCTTCTCCTTCTGCCCTCAATCTTTGCCAGAAACAGGGACTTTTCCAATGAGTCAGCCGTTCACCCTGGGTCACCAAAATACTGGAGCATCAGCCGCAGCATCAGTTCTGCCAGTAAGTATTCAGGATTGATTTCCTTTATGACTGACTGGTTTGATCTCCTTGCTGTCTATATGCTGTCTATATGTACGGTCTTTTCCCTTTAGTGTAGATTTAGTCTATACTCTACCCTGTTGGTGTATGTGGGTATTTACCAAAGGTTTGGGGATAGCTATTAGGGGTCACAAAAGGAAAACAAGACTTGAAGCTGAAAATAAATACAACTGTTCTCCTTATCAAATGAGATTACAAAATAACATAAACTCTTCAGAGAATTCTGTTAGTGTAACCCAGTTCCCAACATTATTCTCAATATCTAGCCCATCCCTATCCCCACTGACAACCTAGAAATAATTATTTTCTTTTCAGTGTTAATCTTCATTTCTTCAGATAAATTCCACCAATGCTCCTAAAGATTTCCTTTTCCTAGAATATTCCCCATTTTGACCTCAAGAGCATAATCCAAGGGGGAAAACAAATCCCTGGCATGATATTTTCTAAGACACGAATTTTCTGTAAGGAGTAACTTTCAGTAAAAGGAGGGTGGGAGAGAGTTGTAAAATAATCCAGGGTGGGATTTATTGCTCTAATTCCTATATATTTCAGGGTCCACTTACTAGTGAGAAGATGCTTCTCAATATAGTGCTTTGACCTAAAGATCTGTATTTCAAGTCTTCTGTGGATAGCTCCATTTAAAAAAATGCAGACAAACATGACCATCACAGACATGCACACAAATACCCTCATACATATATTTATATGTCTACTCACATACTTCTTAAAGATAAATAAAACCATTTTTAGAGAGACTAAATATAAATTCATACTTAAAAAATAATTCCAAAAAAAGAGAAGGCCCACAGTTATCCACCAGTCCCAATGAAAATATGTGAAGGTATTTTATTTTAGGTTTGCTCTACAGTAACTAGGAATCTACCAAAGCCTAAAATAACAGGGCTTATTATAATAAATTCCTAAACAATAAGTGTTTTATTAATGTTCTTCATGTATAGAAATATATACTTTAATTACTAGAAATTATAGCTAAAACCTGGAAACAGCTTTTTTTTTTTTTTAACATTGATTCACTTTGGCATGTGACTGACAACCTTCCACTTAATTATGGTTATATTTCTTTAGTAGGAATAGGAACATAAACAAGGATTCAGTTGTGCAAATGGGGTGATGGAAGAATAATTTATGAAGTAGGTCAGCTGTCCTTACATCACAAGGGAGTGCTGGCCTACTTTTCTTTTCAAAGATGTTCTACCAATTCAAATTTGGCTAGAAAATACAATTCAGTTCTACACAAACACTGAAAATATATCACACGTATTGATGAAATTAAAAAGGACAACCTAGGTACACAACATATGTTTCTTAAAATTAAAGCAGAATTGCCACCTGGCAAAGCTTTCACTCAAACAGGTTCTTATACAAACACATTCAAATCTACTACCTGTTGATAACTGTTAAAATAACCAGAAATAATGGAGCATTTATAACCATTTATTGGTTTAGTTTTTCATGGATTTCTGCATCTAACAGTGATATTTAAAATAAGCATATTAACATAGTTACATGTGAAGTTAGATGTGAATTTCCTGTGTGTTTCAAAATTGTACCATTTTGTTCATTAGATTTGCCCACAATAAAACTAGGTTTTTTTAAATCCATACACTCTCACTACATATTTTAAGGAAGAAAAAAGTCCTAAATCATATTTTCTATAAGAAAAGGCACACAGAAATAACATAATTAATGAGAGAACCGCCATACCTACCTCATTCACATAACATGTAGGATTAAAATAAGCACCGTATCATTCCCCCTCTCTTTCACCTGAATTGCTACTTGGTAAGTACTTTCCCAACACTTTCATAGCTGTTTCTAGAGGAAACATGAACTCTGCCACGATCTGACAGCCATCATGGTAGAGTGATTACATGACAGACTCTGGGCCACAGATCCTATACCCAAACATTTACAAGTCATCTAAGCTATTTATGCTAAATACCCATGGCAGTTGTTTCATCTCTATGTGTTCCAATTTCCTTATCTATAAAATGATTATAACAGCAGGTACTTTGCAAGGTTGTTGGTAGGATAATCATGAAGAAATGTATGTTAAATGTTTAGAATAGCTTATAGATGTACTCGACAAGTACAAACTGCTATTATTATTATATATATATATATATATTTTTTTTTTTTTTCAGATGCTGTTCTACCACTAGGACTTGAAAGGGTCATTTCAGAGTGAAGGTAAAAATCTCTAATCAAAATACTTTTCATTAAATTGAAGCATTTGGAAGAATTTTAGCAGAAGGAAAGGGCCAAGTTACATTTTTAGGCTAAAAATCAGTGATGCCCTCAATAAAGTAAACTATCAGACGCAAGAACATGCAAGTTAGGACTATCTTCTGCCCAAACTTTGGAAGGCTTTGCAAGATCTCTTGTTTTCTAGAACAAGGGTTGGGAAACTATGCTTATGGGCAAATATGGCCCCTAAGAACATTTGTTTTTATTGGTATTCTGCTTTGCATTACATTTTTAAAGGGTGAATAGGAGAAGAAGGGAAGGAGGAAAAGGAAGGACATGTGACAGAAACTTCATGAGGTCCACAAAGTCTAAAATGTTTATCTGTATTAATTTACTAGTGTTGCCATAACAAAGTACCATACACCATAGACTGGGTGGCTAAAGGAACAGAGTAGTTTTTCCTCTCACAATTATGCAAGATAGAAGTTGAGATCAAGTGTCAGGGAGGGGGTTGATTTCTTCTGGGGCTTCTCTCTCCTTGGCTTATAGATGGCCATCTTTTCCCAGTGTCTTGTATGAATCTATATCTAAATTTCCTCTTCTTAAAGAGACACCAGTCATATTGGATTAGGAATCACCCTAGTGACCTGACTTTAACTTAATTATATCTCTAAAAATCCTATCTCCAAATATAGCCACATTCCAAGGTACTGGGAGTTAGTACGTAAGCATATGAATTTTAAAAGTCGCTCAGTCATGTTTGACCTTTTTGAACCCATGAACTGCAGCCTGCCAGACTCCCCTGTCCATAGAATTCTCCAGGCAAGAATACTAGAGTGGGTTGCCATTATGAATTTTAGGGAGAGACAATTCAATTCATAATTCTTATTAGTACACCTTTCATAGAAGAACCCTTGCCTGGAAAATCCCATGGACAGGAGGAGCCTAGTAGGCCGCAATCCATGGGGTTGCGAAGAGTCAGACATGACTGAGTGACTTCACTTTCACTTTTCACTTTCATGCACTGGAGAAGGAAATGGCAACCCACTCCAGTGTTCTTGCCTGGAGAATCCCAGGGACAGAGGAGCCTGGTGGGCTGCCATCTATGGGGTCGCACAGAGTCGGACACGACTGAAGCGACTTAGCAGTAGCAGCAGCATAGAAGAAAGCCTCCACTTAAGAAGTCTGTGGAAGTTGTATCTGCCACAAGATAACCATATTTTCTTTCTGCTTCCTTTATACAAAATAGACACCAGGAGGGAATTACTAAGCTTAAGAATTTAGGGAAAAAAACATCTCAAGGGACTGAGGCTAAGCTTTTTAAGGTTAGGTCAAAGGAGCAGGGCTTAGTAAATAAGAATATTTACTTAGAAAAGCTAGATGTAGGAGAAATATGTAGGTGAACATGAATTTGGGACCCTCCCCCTTGGGCCCCTCCCCCCGACCAAAGGTAGCCTGATAATCTAACTGAATAACTGGAGACCTAATATCAGGAGTGGGTGTGCAGATGGTGATGTCATAAGAGAAACAATAATACTTATTAACATTTATTAGCATAGCTGACCCTTGAATAACTTGGGGCCTAGAAACACCAATCCTTAAAACAATAAAAAATATGCATATAACTTACAGTTAAGCCTTCGTATACATGGAGGAAATTTCCTTCATATCCTCAGTCCCACTTCCTTGGATTTAACAAACCATGGATTATGTAGTACTGTAGTGTTTACTGATAAAAATAGATCTACATATAAGTGGACCTGTGTAGTTCAAATCCGTGGTTTGAGGATCAACTCCGCACTTGTGAACAAGCCCCTGTAATGCTATTTTACGACACTGTCATTTATTCTACACCACCATGTGACCATTATTATTATTCTTACACACACACATACAGATTAGAAAACTGAGTTGAAATTAGTATATAGACTCTAATCTCCTTTAAGTACTTGGCCAAAATATCTGAAGTTGGTGATCAAAAAACAATTGAACTTCAAGGGTCATCTGGAAAATGAAGTCAGATACCCAAACCTTCACCTTCTCCTTACTGACGAGTAAGTAAATTCACAGATATAAAACAGGATTGGTACTGACCACAGACCTTGACCAAAAAATAAAAAAAGAAGAAAGAATAGTTTCTCAGCAGGTACTTGCTTTTGCATCCACATTTTGATCTAGTTAGAATGCTGTCATGCACTTTGAAAATAATTACTTGGTGGTTCCTTTTTATAAGAAGACTTTTATACATCTATTTCCAAATTCCAATACAAATCCAGATATATACAGATATATAAGACCAACTTATATTATGCTTATCTCTCTCTATATATAACTTAGGATATTAAAGTAGGCTTTCTGTACATGCTTAATTCAATATGAAATGTAGCTGAGAAATTCAGACTCAGGATTTTCCAGCAGTCTTGTCACCTAAAGAAAACAGCTTCTAGCTTGGATTTGCATACTATTTCTGTAAAAATTCAGACTCACAGTTAAGGTCAACATCTGGCTGGATTTAATATTTGCATTTTAACAGTTTCACTCTCATTAAAAAATGGTTAGCATTTTTTTCAAAGCAAAAACTGTAATAAAAGTTTTCATATATTTGCTTTGTTCAGTGAGGGGTAGATTTGTATGCTTGAACTACCATATGCAATTGGAATTTGAGGCCATCTCACTAGACAAATCATTATAGCAAAGTAAATGCAAATGAAAGGGGCAAAGGGCACATTAAAATTAACAAGAGGATTTAGTGTTTTGTTTTCTATTTCTATATCTTTTGGGAGAAGGGAAAAGTGGGCAAATGAAATATAGCTCTATCTTTTCTCCCTGGTAAATCATGGTTGATAATTTAGCTATTTGAAAGCCATGGGGAATATGCCAACTAATTTCTCAAACTAATCTTGAATTTAGTAATCTTGCTTTAGTAACTTTATAGAGAACTTTAGTGGTAAGTAATAACCACATAACCAATGCATTATTTTGATTACGAAAGCTGTATAACAAATGAACACATGCATATACACACATCATTGAAGAAAGAGTCAAGATGATTTCAAATGGAATATTCTGTATGTGAAATTATAATAAAATGTGTTTAAAAACAGGTACTGTTTATCAAGCATATGTTGTGCACAAACTCTGTGTTACTTAATGTGTTTGATCTTTACTACCCACAAGAATCTAAAAAGTAGATACCATTATACCACTGATGAGACAGAGGTATGGAGGAGATGATTAACCTACACAAATTTGCTTAACAGATTTAAACCTAGTTTGTCTTATCTACAATTCAGTGTTCTGTCTTCAGTGACACTTTAACATATTAAACAGAGTTAAGGGAGAATTTGAAAGCATCTGGATGACTAGTCTGGAATCTTCAGTAAAGGTAGATGCAAATTATTGACTGAATATAGGACTATCCATGCCTTATGCACACGTAAGGAGCTACTAAAAAGTCAGGCATAATTGCTTTCCTCCTGGGCACCAATTAGAAATCTTGAAATATTAATAAACTGGTTGATTTGTGAGAAATATCAGTATGTATTTTCTTTCTACATATTGCTTTTAAGCACCAAACATATCATGGGCACTCAATAAATATTAAATATTTAACAGCAGCTAATAAAATGAAATTATGGCAATATATTTTACAATTAACTCACCATAAGATGAAATAAAAAACAAGTTTTAGCACTAGACCTGGAAGATGAGCAGATTTAGATAGCTGGGTAAGTGAATGATCCCTCTAGGGAGGTAAAAGACATTAACATGTTGTGGTAGAAAAAGTTAACACGAAGTTGGAAAAAAAAAAACAAAACATTCCAATCTGAAAAATGAAACTACTCCTCCTAATTTTCAGATTGGTTATATTCATCTAACATCTAAATGTAAATTAAGGGGTATATTTCTAAGCTGTTGTCATTTCTGCCCCATACTCAAACATGAAGTGAATATATTTCATTATCTATTGGTATTATCTTACTCTAAAAGAACATAAAGTATGTTACCTTATTTATTTTTCCCCTACTTATGCCCTCTTTTGCACACAGTCTGAGATTTTCAGAAATGCTAATTGTGATAATAATTTAAAAAGAATGTTAAAAAATGTTAACTACATTATCCTTTGGCATATACAACTCAATGAATGATGAAATTGAGACTCAGGAGTGTATGCAGTTTCAGAGAGCACATTTGTGGAGAGTTAAATTAGAGATGCAAGCTATTGGGCAGAAATCAGGCTGAAAGCAAGCTCACTTTTTTTCTTAAGTGAGTGGAGCAAAAATGTTCCACAAAAGAAAGAGAAAACTTGTAAAATGGAGGGATCATAGGGAAACTTTAATTTAAGCCCCTATTTCTCAATTCTTGTAAGATTCATGAAAAAAGAAGCACTTAAAAGTACTCTTTGAGGACTCTATCTCCTTCATTTACACTTTTGGCTTTTTACAGTCCCTCTGAGGATAAGAGAGAATGAACTTAAAGTTACTATTTGGGTGACTCATTCCTTCACTGTTTCCTTTAAGCTTCTAATAGTCTCTCCAATGCTCCAAAGAAATTAGAACACATTTAACAAGTGCTTTCATGAAGCTCAGCCACCATTTCCTCTCTCAAGTCTGTGATTAACCCATTGATGGGTCCACAATACTATGCTGCAGGTCGCATGCACCGACTACTCTACCTATCCTAATAGTCATTTCTGACATGTAAAAATATCAAAGCCACAGTAAGTTTCACTGAATGAATTCACACAATAATAAAATATGTAGACACATCAAAAGCCCTCATACAATATTTTAAAATATTTCTTCAGTTTTCATAAACTCACTGTCATTACTATGTGCTTACTTTCTTACACTCCCACCCACTCTGACACAGAACAACCCCCTACATATACATCTTTAACTTTCAGGAACCATGCATAGAAGTCACCTCTTTCTGTTTTAATATTTCACAGTTAGATTCTAGTTTAGGATAAGGTTTTCTTCATTTTTATTAGTTTAGTAAATATTCAAATGTTTGTCGGCTTTTAAAATTTTACTGTGCTAGTTTCATGTTTTCTATAAATGTACTGAGGCTTCCACGTCCCAGAACAAAGTTGGATAATAAATCTTTATAGTATGTGTATTTAACTAAAATTACAGCAATTTATCTTAGTATGATGATTCCAAACTCAAAAATATAGAGCTGTAAGTCAACAAAGTACACTGATATAATATTCTCAGGAATACTTCTACTAGAGTTTCTTTAAATACTCTTGCCATTCATATATTCAAATGTCATAAGCATCAATGACACCAAAATCAATAACAGCATTTGAGACAAAGTTTTGTATTTTGGAATATATAGATATAATATCCTGATTATGTAAAATGAATAAAACATGTATAAGGCTAAGTAAGTTTCCAAAGTCTGTATTTCCCTTTATTATATAGTGCAGCTATAAAAGAAAATCCTCAAGAGAATTCATATGAACTTATGATAATGCAGGCTGCAACACGGTTTGGTTTTGCTTTGCCTGTTTTTGCTGATAATGCAATTCAAACTATAGCCTACTAATCTTTAGTACAGGAATCAGATAATTCACCTATAAACATGCAGCCATGAAGTGTCATTCTTTAGTCAATACAGACTAAGATCTTTCTCTTTTTCACAGGGTTGGCTCCCCAGCTCATTAGATCATTACCTGATAAACAGGAAAAGGGTAATGAATTGAGAAAATAACTACGTACCTTCAGAGAAAACCTGCCCGATAACAATAATCCATTAGAAAACTGGCAATATCCTCTGATCTATTGCCCGCAAAGCTATGACTTGATGGAGAGTTTCATTCCCTGGGCTCAGTTCTCCAGAAGAAAATCAGCACAATTTAAATATTTCTTGGAATGTGACAGCTCTCTAGATCTCCGGTTGCATTCTGTTCCCTAGGGACGACAATCTGGTGTTCCTGTGTGCATAGAGCAGTGAAGATGAATTGAATATGCTTGAGATAAATTAGGAATGGCTAAGTTAAAACTGTCTCTGCTCCAGACTCTCTCATCTGCAGTCTGTAAGCCTGTTTTTCTGTGAAAAAGCTAGATGGCAGGCTGCCTCAGTAAGTTCTTCTTAAGCGACACAGAGCATTTTCAATGAAGAAAAATTCTCCCATTATCTAAGCTAATGTGACTGCTGCTAAATCTAGTTTTTAAAGTGTCTACTGGCATGAAATTCATTTTCACTATTGCTTTCTTTCAAACTACAGTCTGGAATCCATACTATCCTCATATATACATTTCTGAGAGAAACATGTAAAGTTTTTAGCTAACATATTAAATCATATCCCTTTTTGCAGTTTTAAGAATCATTCATGTATAGGGAAGTTCCTCTTTGTGTCCTAAAACCACTGTATTGAATTTTATAATATGTAGATGGTTTGGTTTTAAGTTACAGTACTGAAGATAGATAAATGTATTTTTATTAACACTTATTACTTGTTGCAATGTAGAAGTATATCATTTTTAAACATTAGTTAAAATGCAGAATTTAGATAAAAATAAACAAAGGGAATGTAGATCCCTAATATGTGACCACAGGCATAAATATTGACTTTGAATATCCTCCTAAAGGAAATAAGATGTTCCAAATAAAACCAAGTTGCATAAATTATTCCCTTCTAAATAAAAGCAAGTCATTTTTGAATTCTGTTTCAGTTGAATGATATGTTGTGATATGACAATTCCTTGTAAATTACAAAATTATTTTAGAATTTTAATAATATTCTGGAATTGAGAGATAGAACACTTTACTTGGACTATTAGCAACACACAAGGCGTAAGAGGAAGGATCATCAGAACTTTCAGTTCCATTTCTTTATTTGGAATCTCCGTATGAAACAATATTCATATTTTAAAAAAGCATTTAAAAAGCATCATAATCACTGATATATGGATGTCTTTTAAAATGTTGGCTAAAATATAGAACCTCATTTTTCTCTAACTTTCTACATGGCATTCTCTAATGCTCTATGTCCAATTATTTGATAGATAAGCAAGTTGTTGCTTCCACAGCAAGAATGGGGTGTATATATATACATATATATATATATATATATATATAGTAAGGAAGGCAATGACAATATAATCACCTGGGAACCAACGGAAGAAGTAAATGAGCATTTTTATTTTTTCTACACCCACCCTGTAGCTACAGCTGATCACTTTACTCAGGAAGGTGGAAAGGAGAAGAAATGAGAGGAACAATATAAAACACCACATAGAAAATGCCTCCAAGCCCTTCGCTCTCTTCAGAAGTGGAAACTCTAGATATTTCTGAGGAGAAAGCATAGGGGACTTGGAAAGAAGCAGCCTCAGCATCCCAGTTAGGAAATATAGGTATGCAGCAGATTTTCAAAGACCGTGGGAAAAAAGCAAGGGAGAGAAGGAAGAGATGAATGGAGGGAAGAAGACTCTTTATGACTTTTAATTGCCATTTTTAAAATAACTAAGGTGTTTAGTGCTCAGTATACATAAAGCAAATGAAAAAAAGATAAAAGTTAAGATCTCCAATAACCAATGGTTGATCGAAAATCCAACTACACTGCACAAATGTGTGCTCATCCCAACTAATGTAATAGATAATTATAGCAATAAAGTAGGCACATGCTCTTAAGAAATTCAGATGTCTCTCTACACTTAGAAACTGCCCATTTTACTAGCACTATACTGCAGTGATAAATTCAGGGTTATAAACAGTTAAATATGAGTGATGCCTAAACTATTCTTGGAATATTACGAATTGGCTCTTATAGGAAGTAACATTTAGAAAAGGGCAAGAGAGCCTTGGTTAAAAAGTTAAGGAATATTTCCAGGCACTGAGAACAAAGCCCAAAAGGAAATATGCACATCACATTTGGATAAGTGAAACAATTCAGTTTGACTGGAGTGTAGAGTGAGGTATGAAGGACATGGCAGGAGATGAGTCCTTTACACTATATAAAGGAGTTTGGACTTCTCTTTGACAGTTCCAAAGTGGGAAGGATAAATGATCAATACATTACAAAAAGATTACTCTCATATCACACTACTCAGGTAAAAAGTACTCAGTTCAGTGCAGTTGCTCAGTCATGTCCGACTCTTTGTGACCACGTGGAATGCAGCATGTCAGGCCTCCCTGTCCATCACCAACTCCCAGAGTTTACCCAAACTCACATCCATTGAGGTGGTGATACCAACTCAATCCAACCATCTCATCCTTCTCCTCCCACCTTCAATCTTTCCCAGCATCAGGGTCTTTTCAAAGGAGTCAGTTCTTCACATCAGGTGGCCAAAGTACTGGAGTTTCAGCTTCAGCATCAGTCCTTCCAATGAACACCCAGGACTGATCTCCTTTTGGATGGACTGGTTGGATCTCCTTGCAGTCCAAATGACTCTCAAGAGTCTTCTCCAACACCAGAGTTGAAAAGCAACAATACTTCTTTAGAGACCAACTCTCACATCCATACATGACTAATGGAAAAAACATAGCTTTGACTAGACACATCTTTATTGAGAAAGTAATGTCTCTGCTTTTTAATATGCTGTCTAGGTTGGTCATAACATTCCTGCCAAGGAGTAAGCATTTTTTAATTTCATGGCTACAGTCAACATCTTCAGTGATTTTGGAGCCCAAATAAAATAAAGTTTGCCACTGTTTCTCCATCTATTTGCCATGAAGTGATGAGACCAGATGCCATGAACTTATTTTCCAAATATTGAGTTTTATGTCAACTTTTTCACTCTACTCTTTCACTTCCATCAAGAGGCTCTTCAGTTCTTCTCTTTCTGCCATAAGGGTGGTGTCATCTTTATATCCAAGGTTATTGATATTTCTCTCAGCAATCTTGATTCCAGCTTGTGCTTCATTCAGTCCAATGTTTCTCATGATGAACTCTGCATATAAGTTAAATAAGTAGGGTGACAATATGCAACCTTGATGTACTCCTTTCCCAATTTGGAACCAGTCTGTTGTTCCAATTCCAGTTCTAACTGTTACTTCTTGACCTGCATACAGATTTCTCAAGAGGCAGGTCAAGTGGTCTGCTTTTCCCATCTCTTTCAGAATTTTCCACAGTTGGTTGTGATCCACATAGTCAAAGGCTTTGGCATAGTCAGTAAAGCAGAAGTAGATGTTTTTCTGGAACTCTCTTGCTTTTTCGATGATCCAGCAGATATTGGCAGTTTGATCTCTGGTTCCTCTGCCTTTTCTAAATCCAGCTTGAACAGCTGGAAGTTCATGGTTCACATACTGTTGAAGCCTGGCTTGGAGAATTTTGAGCATTACTTCGAGCATCTGAGATGAGTGGATTGTGTGTTAGTTTGAGCATTCTTTGGGATTGGAATGAAACCACACACCTAGTTAGCCAAGCTAGACCCTTAGTGTGTGCGTGTTAAGTTGCTTCAGCTGTGTTCAACTCTTTGTGACCTGATGGACTGTAGTCTGCCAGGCTCCTCTGTCTACGGGATTCTCCAGGCAAGAATACTGGAGTGGGCTGCCATGTCCTCCTCCAGGGGATCTTACATCTTGTGCATTGCGTAGCCTGCACTCGCAGGGGCTTCTTTACCAGTAGCACTACCTGGGAACACCTTTCTTGGTAGTCAAAGGATTCATCTCCTCTTTCTTTACTTCCAAATCCAGTTTGCTATTGGGATCCTAGTTCCCAGATAACAAACTGGTTCAAAATTGGGAAAGGAGTATGTTAAGGCTGCATGTTGTCACTCTGCATAATTAACCTATATGCAGAGTACATCATGTGAAATATTGGACTGGATGAAGCTCAAGCTGAAATTAATTTGCTGGGAGAAATATCCATAATCTCAGACATGCAGATGATATCACCATAATGGCAGAAAACAACAAGGAACTAAAAAGCCTCTTGATGAAGGTGAAAGAGGAGAGTGAAAAAGCTTCTTAAAGACCAACATTCAAAAAACTAAGATCATGGCATCTTGTCCTATCACTTCATGGCAAATAGATGTGGAAAAAAATGGAAGCGGTGAGACTTTATTTTCATGGGCTTCAAAATCACTGCACACGGTTACTGCAGCCATGAAATTAAAAGACGCTTCTTGGAAGAAAGGTTAGGACAAATTTAGACAGCATATTAAAAAGCAGAGACATTTCTTTGCCAGCAAAGGTTGGTATAGTGAACACTATAGTTTTTCCAGTAGTTTTGTACAGATAATGAGAGTTTGACCATAAAGAATAATAAGTGCTGAAGAATTGATGCTTTTGAACTATGGTGTTGGAAAAGACTGTTGAGTCCCTTGGACTGCAGGGAGATAAACCAGTCAATCCTAAAGGAAACCAGCCTTGAATATTCATTGGAAGGACTGATGCTGAGGATCCACCTGATACAAAGAGCTGACTTATTGGAAAAGACCCTGATGCTGGAAAGATTGAAGGCAGGAGGAGAAGGGGTGACAGAGGATGAGATGGTTGGATGGCATCATCAACTCAATGGACTTGAGTATGGTTGACTCTGGGAGATGGTGGGAGACAGGGAGACCTAGTATGCTGCAGTCCATGGAGTAATAGAGAGTCAGACACAACTGAGAGACTGAACAACAACAAAGGATCCCGCATGCTCTGCGGCACGGCAAGAAAAGAAAAAAAGATGAGACAAATGTCATCACACACACACACACACACACACAAATGTCATCATACAAAAAATGTCTGGGAATAAAAAATAATATATAAAAAATAAGCCAGTCACAAAAGGACAAATTCTGAGATTCTTCCTATATGAGGTACTTAAATTAGTCTAATTCATAGAGATACAAAGTAGTACTGTGGTTGTCAGAACTGGAGGAGGTAGGAATATGGACTATATTGAGTATGGAGCTTCATTGTGAAGATTAAGAAGTTCTAGAGATGAATATATTACTCTTTATCTTAAAATAGTGGAATAAAAACATTAATTTTCTTGGGTTAACAATGTAGATATCTAAACAAACATAAGTTGTATTGCTTCTTAGAAAAAAATTGTAGAAAAATCTGAATACAAATGTTAAGAATAAAATACATAAATTCTCCATTGTTAACATTTTAAGATTTATCTTTCCTTCCAGTCTCTCTCTATTGAGAAAAACATATGTATGAAATATGCATACACATATAAGGATTTATATATACATACATTTATAAACTCCTTTGTATGGTGGCTCAGAGGTTAAAGCATCTGCCTGCAATGTGGGAGACCTGGGTTCAATCCCTGGGTCAGGAAGATCCCCTGGAGAAGGAAATGGCAGCCCACTGCAGTATTCTTGACTGGAGAATCCCATGGACGGAGGAGCCTGGTGGCCTACAGTCCACGGGGACGCAAAGAGTCAGACACGACTGAGACTTCACCTGCTCACTTTGTATACATATATAAGTTCTTTGTATATATACAAGGAGCGTATGCATACACACACAGAATCTCAGCTTTTCACGATGAAATAAGTTCTAGTGATTGATCACTCAACTATCTGAATGTACTTAACACTACTGAAGTATATACTAAAAATGACTAAGGTGGTAATTTTATGTTGCTGCAATTTAAAAATAATAATAAATACATCTTAAAGAATGTTTCCTGTGGAAAATGAATTTTAAAAATTATTACCAAAATATGTGATAATATATTTAAATAACAAGTCAATTCATATTAATACTGTAAATTAAAATCCATATGAAAGAAATTTAATTCAGCTATTTCCTACAAGTAAGCATCTTTTTCTTTTGTAAATTCAAAGTAATTTTACCAAGTAAAAATAAGTTAACTTTTATTAATTTTTTTTAATTCAAAGTAAAATGTTCTTGATAATTATATTAAATTTGGCAGTATTTTATGTTATACATTATAACCTGGACTGAAGAGCATAAATTCAAGTACCTGGAGTATTCAAGAAAGCTGAAATATGAATATTTCAAAGACCCCATCAAGAGATCCAATGATAGGAACCTCACAATTAGCTTAAGGCAAAAGACATGGGAGTTGTCTCAAGTTACTTTAAACATGTGAACCCTGACTTTGAAAAAAAATTTCAATAGGATTAGCAAACTATATTTTGTTTCTTCAAAAATAAATGAGTTTCTCATTTATTCTTTATAGTCAAACACTAAAGACCTTCAGCCCAGTTTTGTAGTCAAAAGTTATTACTGATTTCCATGAAAATAGAGTACTTATAAGTGACTTGAGAAAAATGTAATCCTAATCCTATTAGAACTGACATCTCTGATTCAAGGGAATTCGATTTTATTATAAACAATAAACTGTTCTGTCAGAAAATATTATTTTAAAATTGTTAAACTACTTGAAAGCATTTTTAAATCAGTTAAATATTTTATAAAGTAAAACACAACTTAAAGAGTTCATTTAAACTGCATTGAGAAATAATACTCCTTTGCAGGTACCCAAGCTTTATTAAAGCACCAAATAAAAAATAAACAGCATAATTCTTCAATTAGAATAAATACATATAGGAAATTGTGGTAATCAATTTCCAATCCAAATGATCTGAGTTGATTCTAGCCTTTGGAATTGCTGTCTGCATATATGTCATATAGGAACACTTTGATATATTTCTGGGTACAAATAAATTACTTGAAATAGTTTATATATCAATAAGCCTTGTGTTAGATGAAAGCTTTAAGATCAATTATGAAAGATATTCAGCTGATTTTTAACTCTAAAGTGACAATTACAACATATGTCATCAGATTTGTTGTCAAAGCCGTGAACACTCTACTGTAAACGTTTAATATTTAATATTTTTATGATCTATGTTCTTTAATGATTCAAAAAGTATTTGAGTCAATTTTCAAAGTCAAAATAATACAATGTATAACAGAGAACTATGAACTTCATGCAGAGAAAATAATACAATTTCAAATAAAAGTATGTCAAGGCCATGCTCAAGGCCAAGAGACTTGGAATGATGTCTTGTTATTATAAAGCAGAAAATTTGGGAAAGATGCAAAAGTTTATTTTTCTATGGAGAGAGGAGAAAATATTAAAATATGAATATGCATAACTGATTCACTTTGCTGTACATCTAAAAGTAACACATTTTGAATTAACTATAATATTAAAAAAAGAAGAAATAATAATGAGGACCTCAGACCAACAAACAACCAAAAAAGAGTCCTATTTCTTATGCAAGTCTTCTGAAAATAAAATCTCTAATTTGTTGCTTGTCTTAAGATAAAAAAATAAAATACACAAAGAACAATTAAGAATCCATAGCAGGGATTTGGTAGTCACCAAATATATTGTTAAGAAGCAAATCTGATAAGAAATTAGAATTACTTCATAATGATAGACGGTTATATGCTACTTAAAGGAGTAAGATCAAATCTATTCTTCAGCACCAGTAGAGTGAAGAAACACTGCATATTAGGAAAAAATCTTATTCAATCTCTTAAAAATAGCCATGTAAAACACACAATGGCATGGAAACTATTAAAATGCTTCTAGTTCTCCAGCATATTTTCAAAATCCAACAGGCGATATGAACAATATAAAAAGGTCTTTAGAAAACTATACAAAAATTCTCAAATATGGGAGCTATCTTTAGAAATTATACAATTGGATATGTCAGTGACCACATGAAACACTTTACAACTTCACAACACTATCAACTTTGACTCACATAGTTGGTTTAATGAAATATGCCAAACCTAGAATCACCATGCCAATTTTAAAAGCTATCTAATGAAAAAGAGTACATGGCATACAAGGAGTTTATGCTCTCTAGATTCTTCATTTTAACTATGAGTACACTACCAAGTTATCATTCTAAATGTTTGAATATGTTTACAGGTAGTTCAATTATTATCCTAATAATTTCAAATTCAATTTTGTTGGCAATATACACTAAGCCTGTTATTAATTGAAATTTTCCAAAACATCCTAATTAACATTGTTCTCTCAAGGAATAAATACTTTTATCTTTAAAAATTAAATAAATATGATATAGCCATAATAAAAAAAATTGGGAAGGTAAGCCACATTCAAAAGCCACCTTACAGATATCTAGAACCAATGGATATTGCTTAATTTGTTACTAATCTATGCAAAATATTAAAATTATAAGGTTACTTCCTAAGTTTTTAAAAAGATAGATGATTCTGAATATACATAATATAACATAGTATATACTTTATATTTTAGAAGAGTTTTAAATTTTCAGAAAAATTGTAAAGATTTTAGTTTCTATATACCTTCTCAACTAATTTCATCATAATTAAAGTCTTAATATGGTATGATCTTCAAATTAAGAAACCAGTATTGATACATTAACTAAATTGCATAATCTATTTAGACTTCTTTCATTTTTAAACTAATTTTCTTTTCCTGAAATACCACACTTCACATGTTTTTTGTGTCTTTTTTAGGCTCCCTTTGATTGTGACAGTTTCTCTTATTTTCTTTGATTTTGATGATCTTAACGGTTTTGTGATGTACTGGTCAGATGTTTTGAACAATGTCCTTCAATTGCAATTTGTCTAATGTTTTTTCTCATGATATGCCTTGACTTATGGGTTTTTAATACCAAGAGTGCATAGGATAGACATGACTTATCACTGTTGACGCTGAATTTAATCAATTGGCAGAAATAGTGTTAGTCAAGTTTCTTCACTATAGAGTTAATTTTTTAAAAATGCTTCTTTTCATATTGTACTCTTTGGAATGAAGTTACTATGGTCAGTTCATACTTAGGGAATGAGGTGTTACTCTTCCCTAGCTTGAAATGAGAGTACACAAATTATTTGGAAATTTTCTGTTTATTCAGCTGTCTCTGTTTATTTACCTAATCATTTTTATCAGTATAGACTCATAAATACTTGTTTTAAAGTTTGGGCTATAATCCAATACCACTTTATTTTGTTGATCAAACTGTCCAGCTTTGAACATTGGGAACATTTTCGTAGGCCTTCTGTGTCCTGTCATACTTCCATTGTTGAGGTTTTTTGTTTTGTTGGTTTTTTTGAGGACTTATTTTTTGGAAATACAAAATGCCCTAGACTAATTTACATATTTCCTACTCCATCCTACAGTCAGCCATTTACCCAAGGATTGTTGGTTCTGTTTATTGAGATTGGTATTAAGAAACCAATATCTAGATTCTAAGGGTGCTCACTGTTACTGGGGTTTTCTTGTTTCTTAGCTCCCTGAGCTGGTAAAACAAGGAAATATATGCGTGTCTACTAACCCATGTATAAACAAATATTAATAAATATTTCTATATGTAACAATCTATATTTGCTACAGATGACTTTATACTGATTCCCTCCTCTCTCTATTACCTTATTCTATCACACTTACACCTGTTCCAAGTAATGAAATCTTTGCTTATCTGTCAACTCCAATTCTAGTCATGAAAATTTTGGTACCTACCATGAGTCAACCACATACTAAATTGTTTAAATCCATTACACATGAGTAGTGGTATCAGAATTATTAACATGCACTCCCTACAGAAACAAATTTATTATCTAAAGTACAGTGCTTATACACAAATTCTAATCACCTCTGAAGTTAATTAGGTCAGCATCTTTTTCCTTCACCTCTCTTTCTGTGAGACTGTTACATGCATTTGTAATGAGTTAGAGTGTTGATCACTTTCTCAATCCATCCTGGGATGCTTGACCTTCCTCACAAATTTTATGTTTGCGTATATTAAGCTTCACTCTGTGTAGTAAATTTCTATGTGCTTTGGAAATATATAGTAACATGTATCCACCATTAACTACTTATAAAAAATAGTTTAACAGTCCAGAAATAACACTGCTGCATCTCTTCAACTCTATAGTTCCCCTTGAAAACCAAGAAACTATGCTGTTTCTACAGTCTATAATTTTGTCTTTCCCAAAATATCAAATAATTAGAAACCTATAGCACACATCCTTCTGTTACTAGCACATTTCATTTTGCACTATGCTTCTAAAATTCATTAATGTCTTTTCATGGTTTAACAGTTTATTCCTTTCTATTGAGAATAATATTTCAATATATTGAACCACTCACAATATGCTTATCCATTCAATACCTATTAGAGGACATACTGGTTGCTTCCAGTTTGTGTTGATTATGAATAAAACTTCTATAAAGATTTATGTAACAGTTTTCTTAGGATATAATTTTTCAAATCAGTTAGGTAAATACCAAGAAGTATGATTGATTGATTACCTAGTAAACTTATGCTTAGCTTTGCAAGAAACTGTAGTACAGTCTTCCAAAGTAGCCACTAGCAATGAAAGAATGAAATTTTGCTGTTTACATCTTCATTAGCATTTTTTAATTTTTTGAATTTTAGTCATCCTAGTATTTGTGTGGTAGCACCTCACTGTTGCTTTGGCAATGCCCTAATGACAAACGATAGCAAGCATTTTTCTAATGGGCCTGTTCACTATCTGTATATCTTCTTTGCTGAAGATGTCTGTTCAGATCTTCCGCCCATTTTTAAATTGGGCTGTTTATTTTCTTACTGTGAATTTTTAGGAGTTCTTTACATATTTTGGCTACAAATTATCAGATATGTGTTTTGAAAATATTTTCTCCCAATGTTTGCTTTGTTGTTTTATTATTTTAACAATGCATTCCTCAAAGCATATATGTATTTAATATTTAATGTTAATAAATAACAACTTATCATTTATTCTTCCACAGATTATACTTTGTGTAATAAGCTAAAATCTCACTGATTAATCTGTATATCTTTTATCTTGCAGATTATATTTTTCTTGCCATTTAGCATGCCTTGTAATATTTGGTAAAATACAATTATGATATAAGGGGGTAATGAGAAGTGAGGCAACTAGGCTAATATCAAGTTCTGTATTTCTCTAGTTCTGCCAAAGTCTCAAGAGAATTTTTATTGGCTCTTCACCATGAGAACCTGGTGGTGTACCTGAGGGTAAAAGCTATAGACACTGCCTCCCAAACCTGTGGTCCCATGTGTTTTTCACAACTCCAGCTTGTTTACCTTCAACCTCCAATAGCTCATCAAAATTGCCATCTACATGTTCCTATTCACTTATAGCTCCAAAGGGAAGTTAACCATGGCTATGATCTCAACGTTTACTCCCTCTTCACATTTCAGGGTGGTGGTGTGTCCTACAATCTCATTTATCAGAAGATTCAATGAAAGTTCTTCATTCCCATTGTGTTCAGTTTTTGTTGTTGTTTTAAGGACAGAGGTGACAGCTTTTAAGATCTTTGCATGTTGGAGTTGAAACTGTAAGTTCATTTTTTTTTTTAGTCACTAAAATGCTTTAAATTATTAAATATATGCTTTAGATTTCAGATTATAGAATTGTTGCTAGAATGCAATATCAGAATAAAACCTCTCTGTTCTGAGATTTTAAAAATTTATGACACAATAAAAAGCAAAGGAGTCAGAAGAGGTAAAATAATAAGAGAAGGAATGGTTACAAATTCTAAGAATGTGATTTGAATTTAAAAAAAATTATATATGGTAATAATTTTTCTAGGCAAGGTTAACTCACCCTGTTTTGTCAATCATTATTTTCATTTTATGTTCTCATGTTAACATGAGTCATAGCCCATATGGTAAAGTAGACATTAGTCTGTTAAAGAAAATGATTTCAAAAAGATCAGTCATGTTTTGATCTGTATGAAAAACTGCATCAATATGTAATTCTACATATGTACTATAATTATCTGCTAAGCAAATTATATAAGATGCAAAGAGCATGGTCATTGTAAAGATGTACACATGGAACTCTCAGACACGCACATTTTGCACACTTCCCTTTAAGTCACAGCCCGTGCAGAGGTATAGTTATCAGTAAGCAACAGCAGGCACTAGCATAATGCACTGTACATGGTCGGTGCATAACTCTTGTTAAAATACTCTAAGATACTAGTGTTATTTGCTACCGTCATCACAATAAGAACATCATGTCAAAAGTTCTCCAGAAATAAGTTATTGTCACTTAAATCAAACTTCTACCTAATATCACCTTTTATTATTTATAAGTATTTGTGACTGCGTGATCAGCGGCTTCCATCATGCCTGACTCTCAGCAACCCTATGGACTATAGCCTGCCAGGGTCCTCTGTCCATGGGATTCTCTGGGCAAGAAAACTGGAGTGGATTGCCACGTTCTCCTCCAAGGAATCTTCCCAACTCAAGGATGGAACTTGAGTCTCCTGTGTCTGCCACATTGCAGATGGGTTCTTTACCGCCAAGTCACCAGGGAAGCCCATTTTGTGCATAGCGAGTGATAACTACGTTCCATGTAATAGGTTATGCTCAACTTCTCAGCATTAAATAAGAGAAAAATAACCTTTTCTCATATAGTTTATACTCCAGTGTAGACAAATTCTCTTCTCATCTAATATTAGCCTTCTTTACATTGCAAAAATTGTTTACAGCTAATTTCTAGCATCCAGTTATTCTCAGGAAGAAACATGAGGTGGAATTCAATCTTGTCTCTAGTCCACCTTTTCATAAATGTGTGTAACAAAGGTTCTGGAACTAAGATATTCAGTGCTGAAGTGGCTACAGCAGGATGTACCCACTATTTTTCTGACTTCAAATCGTAAAGAAATTTTACTCTAAATGCAAATAAAGCAAATTTGCTTAAATTTTGAATTTAAAATATAATGCTTTCACTATAAGGACTCCAAATAAAAATGAAAGTTCAGTTAAACATCTAATGTGAATGAAGAGAGATGATTGCAGTCAAATGGTATCTCATGCATTTGTTTTTTCACTCTATATATGTAAAGGAATTTTGTGCTGTGGGCTTGTGGTGAACTTCTAGGTTTTAAATGGGATGAGGAGCTGAGGTACCTTGAAATAGACATATTTTTGGAGTTTGAAACTAAAGGAGTAATTAAATATAAACCACAATATTAAGTGAAATAATAGATTTGTCCTAAGAAAAGCAAATTCAAATAGACCAAACAAGACTGGATTATGATGGAAAGAGGAGTTTTCAAGTGCAAAGATGGGTTAGGCTGTACTCCTTTCTTCTTACACTCCTGTTTCCCACCTCCAGCTTGAAAGTATGTAAGTTTTAAAGGAGTTAAAAGGAGTAAAGAGTAACTAATCCTCACTCATTTTCCACACTCATTCTGAAGCAGCTGCATAATAATCTTTAAATCCTTGACATTACTTGATTATGCAGTTTAATTAGCACAACACTCATTGCTGAATATTAGAAGTATTTCATCTCATGTCTCATACCTCTTCTCAAATTATGTCTCTGAATGCCCTAGTTTTTTATAACAATCAATTAAGCATAGTGCTAATCATATACAGAAAAAAAATCATTGTTTTTGAAAGTATATTATTTTCTAGTTTCATCAGAATCATCCTTCAAAATTTAATCCTGTGCTGCTCAAAAATAATTTTTTTCCCAAGAATAATTTTAAAATCAATATATGGCATGTGATGTTTTTGATAAATTATATGTGAATATATCTAGGTGGCGTCACATGATTATAACTGTATATATATAAAAGAATCTTACAAGTCACAAGATTATGAAACTTACTGAAATATTTAAGATCATATGTCAGAAATAATTATATTTCTAGTAAGTACTAGATTTTACATAAACAGAACTTGTATTATTTAGAAGTATATAGTAACTGTATTATAGTAGCTGTCAGTAACATATGGACACATGTAAGAGTGCATTTACATATATATTTATGCATATTTACATGTATAGAAAATTCAACTATATATACAGTTAATATTTGATATATTGAATTTCACCTATGACTTCAGGATTCACCTCTTGTTGACTAAACATGTAATTCTAAAAATATTTTATTTTATTAAAGTGGGTAAAAATACATTAAACTGGGCTTTCCCTGGTGGCTCAGTGGTAAGGAACCCACCTGCCAGTGTAGGAGACATGGGTTCAATCCCTGGGTCAGGAAGGTACCCTAGTTAAGGAAATGGCAACACATTCCAGTGTTCTTACCTGGGAAATCCGATGGACAGAAGGACCTAGTGGGCTACAGTCCCTGGAGTCACAAAAGAGTTGGACACAACTTAGAAATGAAAGCAACAACATGCATTAACAACCAAATTATTTTTATCACTTAAACTCCAAGTTGTTCCTGAAAGCACCTTTCCATCAGATATAATGTTACATTTGGTGGTAAGTTTAACTTATATTTTAAATCATTACTCTTTTTTTCAAACCAAATATCATTATTGTGTATATTTTTATCATGCATTTTGCTAAGTATAGCGCTGCTGCTAAAAAATAAATATTATTTCTTTTATAATATGGTTCATTAATTCTTAAGGATATGTTAGCATTAGCTGCTCAGTCGTGTCCAACTCTTTGTGATCACATGGACTATAGCCAGCCAGGCTCTTCTGTCCATTGGCATCTCCAGGCAAGGATACTGGAATGGATTTTCACTCCCTTCTCCAGAGGATCTTCCTGACCCAGGGATTGAACCCAGGTCTCCTGCATTGCAGACAGATTCTTTACCGTCTGAGCCACCAGGGAAGCCCTTAAAAATAGGTTTAGATGTTTTAGACCTTTATGGGCCATAAAGAAGGCTGAGCACCAAAGATTTGATGCTTTTGAATTGTGGTGCTGAAGAAGACTCTTGAGAGTCACTTGGACAGCAAGGAGGTCAAATCAGTCAATCCTAAAGGAAATCAACCCTGAGTTGGAAAGACTGAGGCTAAAGTTGAAGCTCTAATACTTTGGTCACCTGATGCAAAGACCCAACTCATTGGAAAAGACCCTGATGCTGGAAAAGATTGAGGGCAAGAGAAGGGAGGACAGAGGATGACATGGTTAGCTAGCCTCACCAAATCAATGGACATGAATTTGAGCAAATTCCAGAATATAGTGGAGGACAAAGGGGCCTGGTGTGCTGTAGCCCATGGGGTCTCAGAGTCGGACATGACTTAGCCACTGAACAACAATAGCCAAACACTCATATCCCATATTGGTATTTTTTATAAGCTCTAAAGCTTTTCCCCTTAATTTCATTAAAAGCATTTAAAAAGCATGTGATGATGGGGGAGGGCACTAATAAAAACTGTTCTTGTGCTAATTCTGCCTTTTACAGACATTTTTTCCACTTATGAGAGAAGTCTGGATTGCCCTTTCTCAACTAGGTCTGTATATCTGGAGTGTAATTAGTTGTTTTCGATAGCAGGGCTTCTCACAGGTTAGAGAAACACTGGAGAGCACAAGGTGAGAAGTGTGGTATCACAAAATGAGATTCACAGAATAACAGAGATAGGCAGTGTTCAAAAGCTCCTTTAAACAAGTTACACCCCATAAAAGCACTCCCTTATTAAACATAATTTATAGCAATTTTGTAAATTTTCACAACCAAAAAGTATTGGCAATGATACAAAAATTCAACATTCAATCACTCTAATCTTATTCCTGGGTTTCCCAGGTTGCTGAATTGTAAAGAATCCACCTGCCATTGCAGGAGATATGGGTTCAATTCCTGGGTCAGGAAGATCTCCTGGAGAAGGAAATGCAACCCACTCTAGTATTCTTGCCTAGGGAATCCCTTGGAGAGCACAGTCTGCTGGCCTATAGTCCATGGGGTTGCAAAAGTGTTGGACACGACTCAGTGACTAAAAAACAATAAAAAGTCCTATTACTATAGTATCCATGCTTGTAGTAAACACAATCCTACAATCCTGCTACTATTGTGCTAAGGAAGAGCTGTATAGATAGGAGCCAACATAGAGTAAGAGGCTTATTTTTCCACTAGTGAAATAGCACATAGTTTTACCTTTGAAAGTACTGTCATTTGGCACTGCAGACATCTAGCATGTATGATTTCCAACAAATGTGGTCTACATATCAGTCTAAGGAAATAAACTGTGTGTGTGCATTCCTTCTCATGCACAGTGATTTGTTATGTCAAATTGTATTACTATATCCAGAAGGATGCTTTAGCACATGTAGAACAATTTTATTGCTAGAACACGTAATATTTTGAAAATTGTTTCCTCTATCCACCCCCACAACTGTCACCCACAAAGCCCAGATAACTTCTTTCATGAAAGTCAGCATGACATATTGTTTCGTGGGAGTTCACATGGCAGTTTTCTCAAACAGTGTGTTAGTCCATCTGATTTATCCTGCTTCATTTCTAATAATTTCTTTAGAACCCAAGTCAGATTTCTAGCCCCAAATTTAATTATTTAAGTAGAGCAATTTTATCTAAATCTATGACTATTTCACTAAAGAAAAATATACGAATAGGTTAGAGGATTTTTTGTTAGATACCCATAATAAAATAATCATACAATTCCAAAGTTACAGTGAAAACTTGTTTATAATCAAAACTGATTATTTCTTAAATTATAATGACGTCTTTCCATGTCTCAAAGAAAATAATGGATACACGGTTCTTTTTATTGAAGTGAGGGGCTTCCCGGACAATTCAGTTGGTAAAGAATCTGCCTGCAATGCAGGAGACCCTGATTCAATCCTGGGTCAGGAAGATCTGCTGGAGAAGGGATAGACTAACCACTCCAGTGGATAATGCTGGATCCCACCAAAAAAAGATACCCCATGCCCAAGAGCAAAGGAGAAGCCCCAGCAAGATGGTAGGAGGGGCGAAATCACATTTAGTATCAAACCCCATACCCACCAGAGATGATAGGAGGGCTCAAACCAAACCTCATGTGCACCAGGAGACCCCACAGTTCTGAGTAGGACTTGCCTTTCAGTATTTGACTGTCTCCTTGAAGGTGTGGGTCAGCAGCGCCCTGCCGCAGGGGCGGGTGCTCCGGATGCAGCAGACCTGGGTGTGACATGAGATCTCTTGGAGGAGGAAGCCATTAACCCCACCACAGAGCCGACAGAAATTGCAGTCAACAAAAACAAGACCACGAGCTGACTGTGGCTCAGATCATGAATTCCTTATTGCCAGATTCAGACTTAAATTAAAGAAAGTAAGGAAAACCACTAGACCATTCGGGTATGATTGAAATCAAATCTCTTATGATTATACAGTGAAAGTGACAAATACATTCAAGGGATTAGATCTGATAGACAAAGTGCATGAAAAACTATTGACAGAGGTTCGTGACATTGTACAGGAGGCAGTGATCAAGACAATCTCTAAGAAAAAGAAATGCAAAAAGGCAAAATGGTTGTCTGAGGAGGCCTTACAAATAGCTGAGAAAAGAAGAGAAGCAAAAGGGAAAGAAGAAATGGAAAGATAGCCATATGAATGCAGAGTTCCAAAGACTAACAAGGAGAGATAAGAAAGCCTTCCTCAGTGATCAATGCAAAGAAATAGAGGAAAATAATAGAATAGGAAAGAGATCTCTTCAGGAAAATTAGAGATACCAAGGGAACACTTCATGCAAAGATAGGCACAATAAAGGAAAGAAATGGTATGAACGTAACAGAAGCAGAAGATTTTAAGAAAAGGTGGCAAGAATACACAGAAGAACTATACAAGAAAGATCTTCATGACCCAGAGAACCATGATGGTGTGACCACTCACCTAGAACCAGATATCCTGGAATGCAAAGTCAAGTGGGCCTTAGGAAGCATCACTACGAACAAAGCTAGTTGAGGAGATAGAACTCCAGGTGAGCTATTTCAAATCCTAAAAGATGATGCTGTGAAAGTGCTGCACTCAATATGCCAGCATATTTGGAAAACTCAGCAGTGGCCACAGGACTGGAAAAAGTCTGTTTTCATTCCAATCTCAAAAAAGGCAATGCCAAAGAATGTTCCAACTACTGCACAATTGCACTAATCTCACATGCTAGCAAAGTAATGCTCAAAATTCTCCAAGAAAGGCTTCAACAGAACATGAATCAAGAAATTCCAGATGCTCAAGCTGAATTTAGAAAAGGCAGAAGTATCAGAGGTTAAATTGCCAACATCCGTTGGATCATGGAAAAAGCAAGAGATTTCCAGAAAAACATCTACTTCTGATTTATTGACTACACTAAAGCCTTTGACTGTGTGGACTGCAACAAACTGTAGAAAATTCTGAAAGAGATGGGAATACCAGACCACCTGACCTGCCTCCTGAGAGGTCAATATGCAGATCAAGAAGCAACAGTTAGAACTGGACATGAAACAGACTGGTTCAAAATTGGGAAAGGAGTACATCAAGGTGTATTGTCACCTTGCTTATTTAACTTATATGCAGAGTACATCATGCAAAATGCTGGGCTGGTTGAAGCACAAGCTGGAATAAAGATTGCTGGGAGAAATATCAATAACATCCAATGTGCAGTTGACACCACCCTTATAGCAGAAAGCAAAGAGGAACTAAAGAGCCTCTTGATGAAAGTGAAAGAGGAGAGTGAAAAATTTGGCTTAAACTCAACATTCAGAAAACTATAATCATGGCATCCAGTCCCATCACTTCATGGCAAATAAATGAGGAAACAATGGAAAGTGTGAAATACTTTATTTTGGGGGGTTCCAATATCACTGCAGGTGGTTACTGCAGCCATGATGTTAAAAGATGCTTGCTTCTTGAAGAAAAGTTACGACCAATCTAGATAACATATTAAAAAGCAGAAACATTACTTTGCCAACAAAGTCCGTCTACTCAAAGCTATGGTTTTTCCAGTAGTCATGAATGGATGTGAGAGTTGGACTATAAAGAAAGCTGAGCACCAAAGAATTTATGCTTTTGAACTGTGGTGTTGGAAAAGACTCTTGAGGGTCCCTTGGAATGCAAGGAGATCCAACCAGTCCATCCTCAAGGATGGTGATGCTGAAGCTGAAACTCTAATATTTTGTCCACCTGATGCAAAGAGCTGACTCATTAGAAAAGACCCTGATACTGGGAAAGATTGAAGGCGGGAGGAGAAGGGGATGACAGAGAATGAGATGGTTGGATGGCATCACCAACTCAATGGACATGAGTTTGGGTAAACTCTGGGAGTTGGTGATGGACAGGGAGGCCTGGCATGCTGCAGTCCATGGAGTCGCAAAGAGTTGGACATGACTGAGTGACTAAACTAAACTGAACTCTTATACTAAACTCTATGTGTCTATATACCTTTTTATACCAATAATTCTTACACTTAGTACACACAAAATGGCTATAAATTAACTATAAGAGAATGTTTATATAACTTCATATACTTATATTTGACATATAAGTACACTTTATATTTAAGTACTATTTAAAATGAAATATCTTTATTCATATTCAACTATATATTTGAAATTTTATTAAAAGTCAAGTGAATTTATAGCTAAAATTCTAGTGGATATATGAAAATAAGCATAATTTTTAAAATGTATATAAATGTATACATTTATGCCATTGACATATAAGCAAATATACATTATTGTATGAAAAATGACCAAATGTAATTAAGTTTTTTCTATGAAGAATTATTTTAATTTCTAACCATGCAGGAAGGTCTTTTAAAATTTTTTTTAATTGTAGTATAATTGCTTTACAATGTTGTTTAATTTCTACTGTACAAAAATGTCAGTCACCTGTATGTATATATACATCTCCTCCTTCTTGAGCCTCCCTCCCCCCTGCTCATCCCACCTCTCCATGTCATCACAGGGCACCACGCTGAGCTCCCTGTGTTTTCTAGCAGCATCCTGCTGCTAAGTCACTTCAGTCGTGTCCGACTCTTAGCGACCCCATGGATTGCAGTCTATCAGGCTCCTCCGTCCATGGGATTTTCCAGGCGAGAGGACTGGAGCGGGGTGCCATTGCCTTCTCCGATAGCAGCATCCTACTAGCTACCTATTTTACATACAGTAACATACGCATGTCAACGCTACTCTCTCAGTTCACACCACCCTCCTCTTCCCTCCCTGTGTCCACAGGTCCATTCTCTATGTCTGCATGTCTATTCCTGCTCTGCAGATAGGTTCATCAGTAGCATTTTTCTAGATTCCATTCATATGCATTAATATATGATATGTCTTTCTGTGACTTCACTCTATGTGACAGACTCTAGGTTCATGCACATCACTACAAATGACCCAGAAATCCCACGACTGGGCACGTACCCTGAGAAAGCCATAATTCAAAAAGATACATGTACCTCAGTTTTCATTACAGCACTATTTACAATAGCCAGGACATGAAAGCAACCTAAATGTCTACTGACAAGTAGAATGGATAAAAAAGCCATAGTACATATAGAAAATGGAATATTACTCAGCCAGAAAAAAGAATTAAATAGTAACACGTGTAGAGTTGCAGATGGACCTAGAAATGGTCATAAAGAGTGAAGTCAAAGAGAGAAAAATAAATATCATGTAGTATCACTTATATGTGGAATTTAGAAAAAATGGTACAGATGAATTTATTTGCAAAGCAGAAATGGAGTCACAGATGCCCAAGACAAACTTATGGTTCCCAAGGGAGGGAAGAGTGGGATGAATTGGGAGACTTGGACTGACCTGTATACACTAGTACATGTAAAATTTATAACTATTGAAACCTAATGCATATCAGAGGGAACTCTACTTAAAGCAATTCTACTTCAATTAAAAGAAAAAGAAAAAAATGACACAAATGAACCTCTCTATGAAATGGAAAGAGAACCATGGACATAGAGGACAGCCTGGTGGTTGCCAAGAGGGAGGGTATTTGGAAAGAAATGGAGTTGGGATGTCAGGAAGGGAGGGGATTGAGAAAGGAATGGAGTGGGATGTTGGGGTTAGCAGATGTAAGTTTTTATATATAGAATAAATAAACACTGTATAGCATAGGAAACTATACTCGGTACCCTATGATAAACAGTAATGGAAAAAAATAATTAAAAAATAATGTTTATATGTGTGTGTGTATATATATAACTAAATCACTTTCCTGTACAGTAGCAATTAACACAATATTATACATCAACTATACTTTAATAAAAATACTAAGAACAAATAAATTTAAAAATCCTGTCAAAATTATTATATTTGCCTGTTTCCCTATAGACTTAGAATTCAATCAGAAAAAAAAAAAAAAAAAGTTGTTAAAAAAAACAAAACTAAACTAGGGTTTGATTCACCGTTTCCTTCCCAGCATTTAATATAAGCAGTAAGTGATTAAATGAATCTTGAAAGCCACAGACAATCCCACAACAACCAAGCACTGGACCAGAGGCCCAAAATACAAGCCAGATAAATACCCATAGAAACTGATGAGTCACTGGAATACTGTCCACCTGCTTTGTGTAAACTAGCTGATTTTCTTCTAGCTCAGCAGTTGATATGTAATTCAACAGCTGGAAAAGAAAATGTGAGTCTGTCAATGTGGCAAGATCCTTCTGACCCAAAAATAAAACTCCAGGATAAGTGTGAGAGGAGATCAAATAAGTTATATATAGTAGAATCAAATTTTACTCACTGTAACACAAATGTTTCACTGGGGAAGGAGTTGTGGCAGGTGAAGAAAAGACAGCTTTATTTAATTTCTATAGTGATCCCCTATTGCCTTCAAACCCCTAGTCCTGCTGATTCAACAGAACAAATTTGTCAATAAAATATGCTTTAAGAGAAAAAAAAAAAAGATGTGTTACATTACACAATGGAATATTAGTCAGTCATAAAAAGTACAAAATAATGCCATTTGCAGCAACATGGACAGACCTAGAGATTGTCATACTGCGTGAAGTAAGGCAGACACAGAAAGACAAATATTGTATGATATCACCAATTTGTGTAATTTAAAGAAAGGGTACAAATGAACTTATTTACAAAACAGAAGCAGAGTCACAGATGTTGAAAAGAAATTTATGTTCACCAAGACATAATGAGGTGGTGGATAAACTGGAAGATTGGGATTAACATATACACAGTACTATATATAACACAGATAACTAATAAGAACCTACTGTATAGCACAGGGAACTCTACTCAACGCTCTGGAAAGGCCTGCATGGGAAAAGAATCTAAAAAAAAAAAAGTGGATATATGTATATTATAACTGATTCATTTTGCAGTATATCTGAAACTAACACAACATTGTAAATCAATTATACTCCAATATTAAAAAAAGAAACCTAAGCTTCAACTTATACATGTAAACTTGAAAGAAAGTGAAAGCGAAAATCACTCCATTGTGTCCAGCTCTTTGCGACCCCATATACTACACACTCCTGAGAATTCTCTAGGTCAGAATACTGGAGTGGGTAGCCTATCCCTTCTCCAGCAGGTCTTCCTGACCCAGGAATCAAACCAGGGTCTCCTGCATAGCAGGCAGATTCTTCACTAACTGAGCTATCAGGGAAGGCCATGTATAAACCTAACACTTTCAACTCCCTTCATCTACTATCATCTTTGCTAGCACAGGAAACAGAAGTATAGGACTTTCTACAAAGACAAAATGGAATCCAAACATATTCCTTTGGGTAGAAAGTTATATATTTTCATTTCAAAAAGCAGCCTCAAACACAATAAACATTAACTAAGAAAAACAACTTTTAAATTAAAAAAAAATTCTGTGCCTAATTTATTTATAAATGGCTATTCTACATATAATAAAATTTGATTTGAAAACTTGGGAATTAGAATCAAATACTCATATTCTGTATCCATATAAGCTTTTAAAGGGTAATTATCTGCACTATTGTCTAATTAGAAATTTAAAGATACTCTACTTCATAATACAGTTGAATGTAGTACAGCCAAATGAGCCTTCATTAAATCCAAGAATGATCAAAGTATTTTAAGTTCTGGACATAGTTAAGTGAATACTGAATTAATTATTCCTTCAAATAAAATCCCAAAGGATCTATAAAGCACTCTAAATATCTTCTCTTTTATCCTTTCTCCATTATCCACTTGAAACTTGGAAAATGTTTCACATTTAGTCATGCTGTAGCAAGTAATAAGCTAATCTTTAGAATTCAATGAGATAAGCAGTTGTTACTTTAAAGGATTCAATTCATTTTAATGTGATTTATTAATTGATAAGCTGTAGAACAAAGATGTATGGCTTCCTAAAGTTCCAAAGAAGGTCATTTTGAAGTCTACATTGTTTTGTCTTTTAAAAAATGTAATAAAACCAACATTAATTGCTATAGCTGAAATTTGACTCCTTCTCTATGACAGACACTATTTCAATTTTAAAATGTATCACATATCATCAAACGTGCCATATCCTGCTTTTTACTGATTATGATCAAATTGCATGCAGTAATATGGCCAAAGGTACAGTTTGTTAGTGATAAAGCAGCATTCAAACTTCAGCAGCCTGATTTGGAGTCTTAGATGTTAATCATTTTATTCTGTGTTATCTGAACCCTGATCAGCTTTTGAAATACAAACTCATATATGCTATATCCTTAATGATCAAAAATAAATGATTTTATGGAAGTTAGAACAACCTGTAATAAATAAAGTGAAGTTGCTCAGTCGTATCGGACTCTTTGCAACCCTGTGGACCTTAACCTACCAGGCTCCTCTGTCTGTGGGATTTTCCAGGCAAGAGTACTGGAATGGGTTGCCATTTCCTTCTTAGGGGAACTTACTGACCCAGGGATCGAACCCGGGTCTCCCGCATTGCGGGCAGATGCTTTGCCATCTGAGCCACTAGGGAATAAATAAGAACCATCACTACAGCAAGTAAGTGATTCTCACCAATCATAACCATCCACTGCCCTAATCCCAGATAAGAAAATGTTTTCTGAGGAACTTTGCTATGAGTATTTAATATAAAATCACTTTTTTCATTTTTACAACCTTGTATTGTAAAACTCTTTATGCTCCACCGTAATCTTATCACATTCCCTTCACCACAATACTGTGGGAATCAATGTATACTGTGCTTTGTCCAAGGTCATAAAGCTCTTAATAAGTAAGAAATCAGAAACAAAAAATGAGACCTTATCACAAACCCAATGTTCTCTTCACTCTACCACACTGCTTCTTTCATTTGTGAAAATCTGCAACAATATTTTATTTCATAATCTCCATCAAAATTAGTCACATTCTTGGTTCATTTCAGTCAAGAAATTTTTAAGTCACCCATTAAAGAGAAAAGTTGTAGAAATGTCACAAAAATAATATGAAATTAATAGTATAATATAGCCAACACGAGAAATATTTTTTAAAAAGACTGAGGTAGAAGCACAGTGTAAAATGGCTTCAAGGCATTGGCTTGAAAGACAGTGACACTGATGATGATAACTAATAAGAAAAATCAAATTGGTGATTCCAAATGCACCTTCATGAATAATCCAACATAAGGGCCAAAATAATCTCATCTGAGGTGTGCAGGTGGATACATGTATGCATGTGTGTGTGAGAGAGAGGGAGACAGAGATTAGAATGCAAGTATATATTATACTAAATAAAAATGTTCAATTATCAAACTAAGACATAATATAGAATTTCTTTTCAAAAGACACACAAACATTATAAACTTGGATATTCTTAATGCATCTAGCAACTTAAAACAATTTAGTTTGTCAAATTTAGATTGGCCTTCTGAGGCTGTTTTGGTCAAGATCCAATACATGCTATTAATACAAAATGAATAATCTTTTTGGAACAAAACTCTGACATAAACTCAGATTTTTAGCAAAAATGACATATCTGTCTTTAGTATGAGAAGAGAACATTATCATAGATTCCATAATAAAGATCGCATAAAATAAGAGGAGGTCAGTGTTCAAATAATTTAAAACCCAAAGCCATGTTTATTTGGGCACCCCTTGCTATCAAATGCTTAAAAATATTCTAAATATGCAGAATTAAATATAGATTTTCCCATTTCTCTATCAGGCAAGTAAAGAAACATTTTCCTTTTTTTCCCTCTCTCTTCTATTTCACTTCAAACTTTGATGTGTCTACATAATTACAACAGTCATAGGTTCTTTCTTCTCTTTCACCTTGCCCTTTCCAAATCTGTTTCCCTCTTACATCCTTTATGGGGTAGCTCTTACTAAAATTTTCAATTGCTCCATGTAATTATTTATTTGATATATTTCCTCACATAGAAAAAAGCAAAGTAGTTCTCATTAATACTTCAATATGCCTGGTATAGAGTATATATTCACACATATTTGAAGAAATATGTTTGAAGTAATAAATTCAGTTTAGTATTTCCACTCATCTCTAAAAGATTATGTAGGAGGGTAGTAAAGTGTTCTAGATGATCAGGTCTTAAGAGAAGCTCATGGCACTTCAGAAAAATATGAGTGGCAAAAAGAAGTAAACAAAGTCAGAACGTTCACATTGCCTTCATTATAGACAGGACACCATGTAGAGCTGAGCATTTTTTCCACACTAATTTAGATAACTGTTTCTTCCTACATTAATGGAGATATGGTTAAGATATACAGGGCACATATTACTTTGTCAAACTGAAAACTCTAGTCCCCTGGGGTTCTAGCAAGAAGCAATTCAGGTTTAGTAACAAACTCAATTCATGCTATTAGTTTGTTCCAATGGTTAAATTTTAAAAACAGATGACTGGTTGACTATTGGGAAATCAAAAAAAAAATATTTCAATGCAGTTAATTTGCTTTCACTATTAAAAACAAGATGTTAGCATTAAAATCAAGCTTCTCCTTTAAAAATCTAATTGAATGATTCAATAAAAATACAATCACCATTAAAATTATAATAAAATATTAGAGTGATTTGAAAAAGATACAGTGTTTAATTAGAATTCAATCAATTCTGTGGTTGTTACTAGCCTGAGTCCACTCTATTCTTTCAAAAAAGACTAGAAATGGGTATATGTGTACTGAAGAAAAATATTTTCCCACAAATTCTGTGGAAATTAGTTTACTGGTTTTGTTAAAATAATTTCAGAAAAATGTTGACATGAACCTAATATTAGACCCTTTGTAAGTAACATCTGTTTTCTGCCTAGATACCTTTAACAAATTTTTATTTTTTTTTAATAAAAGGCAAAAAGGGACTGTGATTAGGTATTACTCTGATTTTCATTTGTCTATAAAACAGGTGTATAATGATAAATTAATGGAGGTATGTAATAAAATGACTTGTAAGAAAATTTAATTAGTATGAAAAAGTACCACATTGGGATTTATTTTTGATATTCTAATGATGTAAAATGATGTAAAATATATCTACAGAATATATTCCAACTACAAGGTAATGAAGAAAAAACATTACTTGTTTCTCTCTTATACAGTGATTCTTTCAGAAATGAATAATTTCTAAGTAGCTTAGTAGTTAAGCATATTTTAAGAAGTGTGTTTACAAGTTTTTTACATATTTCCTTTGAAAGGAAGAACTCAGGAAAGAAAAAAAAAATCTCCTTTCTGACCTCTTTTTCTTGGTCTGTGTTATTTTTATTTTCTCTTCATGAGAGAAGTTGGAAATTTAAAGAAATACTTATTAGCTGGCATACGTGTCACCAAAAGGTGTTGTAAGAGATCTTTCCTTTCTCTCTCCATGTGGAAGGATGCTGTGCTATTTCCCTGTTGCTCACATCCATCACTGTTCCCTCTACCATTACAATGAGCTATTCTATTTTTAGCTCACAAATTTTCTGGAAGAATAATCAGAGAGTAAAATCAAATTGGGTCTTTAAAATCTAGGTACTTTTCTCCTAGGCAGGCTATCTAATTTTGCTATATTTCTATTTTAATATCTCACAAAGGAATACCTTTATGGTTTACAGATGAACTTTTCATTGAAATCCAAGATCACTTACATAATCCATTAAGGCTTAATTTAAAAGGAAAAAAAAAACACTTTGGCCATAACACACAAATAAAAATATTAATTTATTTATAGCACTATATATATCTCTTCAGCTGTAAAAGTCCAACTGTTGTGATTCATTATTCATTGGTAGTAGAATTCTTGCTCTTCATAGATATAAATTAGAACCAATGAGTTACAGTTCTGGATCAAGTTTTATTCATCTGAATTACTAAAGTGAGTAAAAATGAACATAGATATTAACCCCAAAGCTGACTTTAAAGAAAAGGTTAATTAAATAATTTTTTTTTTTTTTTGCTTTCAGGTTCTATAATATATCATCAGAATATCAAGATTAATTAAGGCAGTCTACTGTGTTAGAATCAGAATTGAACTAAAAACTGAGAAAACCTAGTTTCTTATTATGGCTTTATTCTTGGCTAGTATAGTTGCATAAGCAGTTATTTTTTCTGTAAACTGGACTCCAGGATACTGCCCTTGTCATCGCACTCAACATGTTTGCTCCCTTATTATTCATTCATTTAAATACTTGTTCAACAAATATTGACACCTTATTATCAGATGTTGTTCTTGGTGGTGGGGTAACATGGAGCAGAAAGGAGGCAAGACCAGAGAGGCTGCGTGTAAGTTCTCAGAAGTGACCATTTTAAAAATGTGTGAACAACTAGAGAAAAAGGCAGGGTAAAACAGAAGCACAAAATAGGGAGAAATCTAAGAGTCTAAGAGCTCTGGAAGACTTTCAAGAGAACTATTTCTAATGAACTTTCGATTCAAGAGTGGAGAACAGAAATCTATAGAACTAAAGAGATCCAAAATGCTGCGGGTTGAAAGTCAGAAAGCGCATGGTTCATGCATGGACAATAAGATTATAAAGTCTACAGTGCAGAAAACTTCAACTATAAGCTTAACTACAAATTTAACTTTCCTCCTGATAAACCCAGGCTATTAGAGACATTGTTTTAAAACACTCTTCTGAGTTCTTACAATTCAGAAGAATGCTGTCTTATAAATATACTACAGTAGAAAAAAGTTTACCGTGAGCAATTTCATGTTTTCATTTTCTTAAGATTCAAAAGTAAATCCTAAAAGAATGGAAGAGTAAAAAGTAATTCAAACATTGTAAATGAAGGGATTCCTTGGCTTAGTAATACAACAGTCCTGCCAATAACTGTGAAATAATAGACATCTATATATCCTCTGAATATTTTTTGCTGAATGTCATCTATTGAAAGGTTATAATCTTGTAACAGGTTATTAAAATATACCATTTTCACAGCATTCCTTCCCAGCAACAGCTTTTTGAAATCTTCCTCTATTTCTCATAAGTAAGGATGGCAAACTTCCAAATTTGTAGCTTAACTTTCATTTTCTATGTCAGCAACATGTAGATTGTATAAAGGCTTTGAAAGAATACACTAGTTAAGAACAAAGTCAACAGTCCTCAGAAAAGGCAACCCAATTTCAAGGAGAGCTGTTTAAGCTCAGTGAATAGAGCCAGAATGCACTAGCTATGATTAGGCACATATCAGGCATGCATCTCACTGCATTGCAATGAAGACTGGGATATGAAGAAGGAGAAATAAAAAAGATTTGACCATATATCTGTGTTCAATTCATCAACATACTTGAAAATGAGAACCACAGCTAAAATAATAAATGGCTAAGTGAAAGTGAAAATGTTAGCTGCTCAGTCATGTCTGACTCTTTGCAACCTCATGGACTATGGCCCACTAGGCTCCTCTGTCCATGGAATTCTCCAGGCAAGAATACTGGAGTGGGTAGCCATTCACTTCTCCAGGAGATCTTCCCAACCCTAGGATCAAACTGGGGTCTCCTACATTGCAGGCAGATTCTTTACCATCTCAGCCACCAGGGAAGACCCTGGAAGTATCAGGAAGTTGTTAGTAAACATATATTATAACCTATTTGATCCTGGAGCTTAAACTGATTAAATCTTCTGAATGTCTTGATACAATGTAGAATCTACTGAAAGTTAGTATCAGTAATAATAATCATGGGGCTTATGTTTACCATTTAAGAACACCTAGCAGGTTAAGGGCATTCTACATGGTAATTGTCATTTGAAGTACTTTTGATACAAGAGAAAAAACAAAACTGCCTACTCAAATTTGGGTAAAATGGGGCCTACCATCATTAGCTCTTACTGTGGAATTGCTTTAGGCCTAGGAAGACGGTTTTCTGCTTCCTGTTTCCTACACTAGAGAATTCATCATATCTGAAGCTGTGCTTAAAACCAGTATCTCTGACATATAATCCCAAAGCATTGGTTTCCATAGATTTTGAAATTTTTAGGGAAATTTGTTCTTTATCTTTTTACTGTAATCAAAAAACATCCACCAATTATTTCATTTCTTTCTTTGCCTCTTTCTTATTCTATAAGAAGCGATTAGTTCATGACATTAAATATGTTTCTTAAATTAGTAGTCTACTTAAATTGTTCATTATGTTAGCTGGATCTGAATATTATCTTTCCATTCTTTTTCCCATTAATTTCTGACCCAGATATTTATTTTTTCTAACTTTCTCTAAAGTCAGCCTAAAATTGAGATGTGAACTTAATCAGTAGTAAGCTTGCTAAAGCAATGATTATTAAAGAAAACCCTACTCCATGTCACTTTCCATTTTATCATAAGATAGAGGACACAGATCCAGCATTCTGCTGTGATGCAGACAGTGAAGAGGTGCATGACTGTTCATTATTTATAAAAATAATTAAATTAAAACCCTTAACAATAAAAAATAAATTAAAATTTTAATTTAAATAATAAAATAAAACAATAAATTAAAATATATTTTTTATTGTCACCATGATCTAACAGTTTTAAATAATTGGCAGTAACAAAATAATTTTCCCTGTAAAAACCTGGTTTTAGTTAAGTACAAAAAATTTTTGTGGTTCCAATCAAGTTTAAAAAAATGTATATAAGCCACCAATTCAAATATTTTATCATTTGTCCTCTATTAAATAATGTATACTCTACTGAAGTTAATTCAGAGAACTTCCAGTTATACAGTGTACTCAGATACAGTCATTTCCTAAAATAAGTTTGTAAGGGTCTGTGATCATTTGAATTCCCTTGGGTATATTGTGTTGCCAATAAATAGGGTACTACATATGACTGTTTTTCAAACGTAGATTCAAAATAAAGTGATAGCACTGTGATAGCATTGATCATGAAACAAATTATTTCAAGTCTCTCATACATGACTGCTGGAAGTTTTGTTTTTTATCTTAAGAGATAATTAGAGGAAAATAATCTGTAAACTCTGAAGTATACAGTTTTTGTTTTTGTGTGTGCTTGGTTGTGTCCAGCTGTTTGCGACCCCGTGGACTGTAGCCCACCAGGCTCCTCTGTCCATGGGGATTCTCCAGGCAAGAATACTGGAGTGGGCTGCCATGTCCTCCTCCAGGGGATCTTCCCAACCCAGGGATCAAACCCAGGTCTCCCACATTGCAGGCAGATTCTTTACTATCTGAGCCACCAGGGAAGCCCTGTTTAGTAAATTTACATTAGTTCACATATATCATACTTTATCAATTTCATTAATGTTTAAAATTGAAAGGTGTTCTTCTATTTTGTTATTATTTTGTTTAAAACCTAAAACAAACCATGAAAAGAAAATTTCAGACCCCTGGAATAATTTGGTAACAGTAGTTACCCAAATTAAATATATTTGAACAATAAAATATATTTAGTAACTTATTAAAAATAAGTGATCTTTATATAAGTTGTAGCCAAAGGGTCAAATTTCATGATGTTTACTTAATATAAAACTGACTACATCATTTTTTTTTCATTACCTACAGGAATTTGGAGAAGACTGAATTCATTTGTAGTATTATTCTGAAACCAATAACCAGTTTATAATTACTCTGTTTTGTAAAGAATTTTTAGATCAGGTACCTACCATCATCAATATGAAAGGACACCATTCTACTGGAGTACAACAAAGAAAAAAATAATAAAACATAGGTAACTGAATCATTTCTGAATTTATCTTGCAAAGTGTAATACATGAAATACTGCATATAGTTAATGAAAATCTGTAGGAAATTCAGGCTTGCAAATCCCAAGTATCCATACAAGAAATACTATTCAAATGATACAGGTGAAATATGACAATGAATCATTTTCTCTAAACCTTGATAATGTTTAAGAGAAAAGAAGTATTACTGAGTCAATATTAATGCTATAGTGATAATAAAAATAGAGATGTTTTCAAAGATCAAGGCTGAGGAAAAGATATGGTAAGTGAAATTTTAGTGTATGATGATGCCATTAGTTGATTAATAATGGTTTGAGGTGATTGAGAGTTAACCTGGTTAAAAGCAGTAAATCACCTCATAATAAAGACTATTATATAGTTGAATACTAATGAAAAGAATAAAAGAAAGAAGTCAAATCTTGTCAGCTTCATGGTTTCTATAGTGTTTACTTACATATACTTTCCATATAGTGGAAAATGTTAACAGTTTTTATGTATGAACTGCTTGAAACTAAAAAATTGGTTTTTTAATCCATTTGTAGGTAATGAGACAAAAGATTGAACATAGATGTTAAAAAAATCAGAGCAACATCTGGTTAAAAGTGTACCCTAAAATCTCCAATCTTGAGATATCTGAATATCTATCTTCTTACAAAATAGATTTTGGCAACAGAATTGAAAACTATATGTAAGTGGGTAAAAAAAAAAGACTTTGTACATCTTTATTAGACTTAATTATGCTTTCAGGCAAAAAAAAAAATTCTTTTCCCTATTCATAAAAACTATATATCATCAGCAAATAAAGGACATTGTGTTGATGTTGAAAGACTTACTCTTAAATTATAACCCAAAGTTGAAAGAACATTTTGTAAGAATTAGTATGTTATTTTTTTCTGAATAGAGAGTGATCCAAATAATTATGTTCATCTTCTGGGAAATTACCTCAAAGAACAGATAGTTAAAGATATTAAAAATGCATAGTAGTTTGAAATTCTTAATAGTATTCCCAAAGCTTTATACTTTGACCATTTATACAAGCTGATCAGACACATCAATCTTGAAGATGGTCAAGATGAAATAAAGGGATTAATTTTGAGCTTTCATTCTATTTCCCAGCAATTGCCTGAAACAAGTACACGATTGTCAAGGATATGACAATGCTCTAACTGTGGCCAACAGGCATGATAATAATGAAGCAAAGTGTCAAAAAAAAAAAAAGTTTCAAATTCTCATTTGTCCCTTGAACACATTGTTCTCTAAAGCTTAACAGAATTCACTTTACAGGGATTTCCTCTGATGATATTCCTGGAATTGTGAAAAGTAAATCCATATTTTTCAGTTCCATCTTATCAATAGAAAATGCTACAGAATGTAGATATAATTACCAAAGACTTTCTTAAAAAGCAGAGTGCTCATTATGGAGCTGTGTGTACAGGAAAGATACATTTTGATAGTTAATTAAACCTATGATGAACCAACTTAGCAAAAGGAAAACAGGGGCGCACTTCTGCTGTGCCCACACTCAGCTCAGATGTTACTTTCTGCTGTATGTGTTTCTTCTGAGTTATCTTTCAACTGAAGGTGAAATTTGAGATATAAATATTAAAAAGACATATGTAGAGCAAACAGCCAGAATAAAACTTGAATCACTTATGGGGAAATATCAAACTTTGAAATTAATCCTTGAAGCCTGGCTCACAGAAAAACACAGAGAAAGCTGTTAAATTTGCAGCAAGAAAATACAAGGAAATGAATGTGTTTTGTGGGGGAAAAATCAAATTTAGAAGAAAAATGTCAAAAGAAATGGTAAAGGATAGACATGTCATCAGAAAAATCAGATAGACGGTGTTTGAATGCCTCAATTGTTTCTACTAACAACTAGATAACTGTTTTAAGTCAGTGGATCAAATGAAGTCGATGTACACTAACATTTAGTGATTTGTCTCTGAAGAAAATTTCAAACATATTTTTACCAAATGTAATAGAATTGCATGATAAATTATGTGGCAAAGATATTTTTGGACTATAGATACTGAAAATATGCCAGAGTCAATTCTGAAGAAATGAAGACAGATATTGTGGAGATGTCTGTATTTTATTGTGAAATTTATCTTTTTATGAATCTCTGCTAATTATTGCATTTAAGAATTTTTCATTTGGATAATAGTCATATACAAGTGAAACTCATTGAAAATAAAAATTTACAAAAATACTTCTGTCATGAATAAAATGATCTGGCTACACTATTTACTAAACATTATTATGTAAAGAATACATATTTTAACTGCTAAGCTTACAGACCATAAGACTCAAAACTAAAATATGTTATCATTAATTACTGTGATAGATCACTAGGTAGACATAAATTGGGAGTTTTAAATTATCTTTTATAGAAACAGATTCTTAAAGTGTTTTATTCACTTTAAAATAAAAGGTCATTTTGTTTTCCTCTTTGTGTTGTGATGTTTATATTATTAATATTTGTGTTATTTTACTGGTATTATTATATATATAAAATTCAATTAAGGAAAAAATTCACTGTGTGCTCTTTTGGGGATCATTATTACTTATTTAATTTCATAATTATTTCAGAAAATAATTTTATCATGAATGAAAGTGTATTAAAATGAAATTGGTTCTGGGAATCAGATACACTAGTATGCTGCTGCCTTTTGGATTGTTAAAATCATTAAATCTTCTTCCCAAATTATCTTTTCTTAAACAACATCTAACCCCAGTCTAATTAGAACATTCTCTATATTGGACATGACTTGTATCTATTTTAAAGCGGTCTGGTTGCAATAACCAAATCCATGCAAATATCAAACAGCTTTTGCATTGAGAGCCTTGCCTTGGACTGAGGATCTTACGAGTCTTCCCTAGAGCTTTTCTGATACCCTTGTGTGGACTCCCATCTAGTCAGATTGCCTAAGTAGCCTGGAAGTAAAAGGAACCAATGTTAGCAGAGACATCCTGGCCCAATGGGGAATAAAGAGTATTGGACGAACACTCTGTGTTTTCTTAGGTGGACAATTCTGTGATCCATTTTATAAAGCTCCTCAGAAGGTCCCAGTGGAAATGGATCACAGTTGCCTGCAAAGCAGCCAAGTCAATACCACACCCTCCGGTTAGCTCTTCCTCCCTGTTTCGGTCTCCATGCCCTCTACATCACATTCTGAAACGTACTAGCCTCATGAGTTTATTTGACCAAACTAGTTTTGACTCAGGTTCTGTTTCCAGGGTGGACCTTGAGCTGTGGAACATCTAATGTGTCACTTTGGCTGCATCCCTCCTTAGAGGATGATTTGTATTTATTTATCAGACTTAATTCATAAGGAAATATAACTGAGCAGAAACCGATGGAGCCTTCCTGTGACAGACCTTTCCCCTGTATCCTCTGCTGTAGTTCCCCTCTGAAGTACCCAGACAATAGTATCTCATGGACATTTCTTGAATTTTTCAGATGCTAAAAACCACTACCAAGTGGGAAAAAAATTAACTTACTTGATGATCATGAACAAACAACACCCAGAACTTCTGGAACATAAGGACTGATAATGCTTGTCAGGGAATGTTTGATGGGAGGATTCCTACGTGCTGTCTGTCTCTCATGAGTCCTTTGTCCCTCTTCAAGCGGAACAGCACGCTGCTCCCAGGGACTGAGGTCACTGTGTGAGGCAGGCTTGGTCTCCTTTAGTAAACATTCTCCTTAGGACAAAACAGCTTAGTCTCCTTCCCCTTTCTTGAGATATGGATTGTCTCCTGACCTTGTGACTAACATTAGCCCTTGTTCCCTTGGTAATGGTTGCTGTACATTTGGTTTTCTGATCTCTATCAGTCCCGAAAGAAGTTTTTTGTACCACAGCCTATATATACTCATAGAAAAATCATTAAAGCAAAGCACCTTTGCTCCATCAGAGCTTGGGTCCCCGGGTCTTTTTTGTCTCTCTCTCTCTCTCTTTTTTTTTTCTGGCTGACTCTCTGGAGCGTGGAGACCCGTCGTGCTCACTTTTCTGCCCGGGCTTCTAAGACCCCCTTGAGGGGGCGCCTGGTGCCTTCGTGAGCGATGCAAGTCCTGTGTCAAGGACTTTATTGGTCCTCTGCGTAAACCAAGGGATATCAGCCTCTTTCTCTCTTTCACTTTCTTATCGTCGACTCCGTACCACACGGTTCCGGTCCATTAAAGGACCCCAACAAACGCTAATCACCCTGTTACCTCAACACCTACCGATCAGAGAATCGTGTCTAAGTTGATCACATATCCTGGACACACTTCCTCACCTTGCCTTTAAAAATGGTTTGCAGAAACCCATCAGGGAGTTTAGGGTTCTTTTGGGCGTGAACCACTCATTCCCCTTGCATGGTCCTAAAATAAAGCTATCTCTGCTCCAAACTCCAAAGTTTCTGTTTGTGTGGCCTCACTGTGCATCAGACACATGAACTTGTGTTCAGTAACAGAAACAAGGACGTTCTTGCTTCCCTACCCAGAATAAAAGTTTATCTTGAGACTCACATGATCCTTTTTAAAGTTTTTGCATTGATATGTTTAGTCATCCACCCTAAAGTCTGTCTAGACGTTCTGTGACACAGCTGTGATGGTATTAAAATAGTTGCTGCTCAACTGCTGTTGTTACTGGATCTCAATCTGCTACAATGAGGTTTCACCTCCATTTTCTCCTGGATCTCAGCTCCCTCTGAAGAAATTATCCCAGTTTGCTCTTTCAGCTTCTGTGTCCTTTGTTAGGTCTACATTTCTGCATTTCTAACATGTCCAAATTCAGAAAAAATGTCTGATGAGAGTTAGAATGATAGAGATAAAACACCTTTATTACAGATATTAGTGAATTTGAAGGATGCAACTTTTGTGTGTTTTAATAACGAGTTTCCTAGTATTACACTAGACCACGATTTCAATACAGAAACTGAGATATAAATCAGAATGTAAGTTGAGCTGTCCACCAAACCGTATCAACAGCTGCCAATTTTCTGTTTGGGAGAAACTAAATATATTAAATCTATACCTATTTTTGCTGCCTTGTTTTCTCATTTTAATAATTATCTCAGGAAAATGGAAGCCCATCAGGTCATAGAGTTCTAATTTTGTCACAAACAACAAAAATTATTTTTCAAATCTGAAAGTTTATTTTTTAAGAAAAGATTTTATTTTCTAGACAGCCTGCTGTTGAAAATGATAGACTTGGGGAACTCTCATTGGAACATAAAATGACTTATGTTTTCTCAAGTGGTTTCTTTCTTATTGCTTCTCTTGAACTCTATCCTAATCTTGATGTCCCTCTTTGCTTATAAATCACCTTTGTCTATGGGGATTTTGCAACTTTTGACTTTGAAAAAATCAGATCTATACTAAAAGAAAAACAGGAAAAGAAATAAAAGTAAGAATACCTGTAGAGACATGAGTTAACACTCAACTATCTAAAACTACAAGCCAATGTAATTGCCTTCTTAAAATATTATTTAAACAGGTATTTTCTATAACAATATTAAATATGTATAAATACTAAGATAAAGATTTAGGGCTAGAATTGATTTTCTTCATTGTCCTAAATCTGAGAAAGTTTCTTTTTTATATTAAGGTGACTCCATCCTTATATTCATCCTTATAGCAGATTCCAATATTTTGCTAACATTTTTTTCTGTTTAATATTTCTTCCCTATTTATTTTCCCCTATATTTTAAATCTTAAATCAGTTATTTCTTGACACTATGGTCAATTATTTTATTTCTCTACTTGGTGTATTCTGTTTAACCACTTTTCCCACTATTTTTTTCAAGATGCAAATCTAATCTACTAAAAATGAGGAGACCCCTCTCTGCCACCAGACCAATCTCATATACAAATAATAACAGGTTCTGGCTACAAGTTACTTGGTTTGAAGAACCAAAATAATTTATGCTCATAGCTTAACTCCACATTATCATGACTTCACTAGTCTTATACTTACTCTTGTATTCCAGAAAACTTGCCCAGAAAGATGAAAAGAAAGTGAAAAGAAGTGTAGACTCTCAGTCCTGTCCAACTCTTTGAGACCCCGTGAACTGTAGCCAGCCAGGATCCTCTGTCCCTGGGATGCTCCAGGCAAGAATACCAGAGTGGGTTGCCATTCTTTTCTCCAGGGGATCTTCCCAACACAGGGATTGAACCCAGGTCTCCTAAATTGCAGGCAGACTCTTTACCATCTGAGCCACCAGCGAAACCTTTGCAAATAACATCACTATTCCTTTCAGAATGAAAGGGATGAAAAACTCTTTAAGACAAACATCAGACAGCTAACTTTTAATAAATACATTTACATTGGAACCTTTTTCTCAAAACCTTAGATTTGCCCCATCCACTAATCTGTAACTATTATGTCATGAGCTAACACTAAACAACCTCTCCTATTAAAATACATGTTTTGAGCCATAGGACCCGCAAACCTCATAAATATCTCAATTTTGCCTGTCGCCACTCTGAAACACTATTATGACATTTACAAGTAATTGATCTCATTTGTCTTATCTTTCAACACATTGTTTTGGTAGAACTTAAAACTCGGAATGCTTTAAAACAACTGTATTAAAATTATGTTTCTGAATCTTTTGTCCTTTTTTTTTAAATACTAGAAGTGCAAAGTTTCCATTTGCTGTAAGGAGACAAATCCCTATGAACTTCTTGTTTCTGTGTCTCTTCTGTGCAGAAGCATTACCAGTTTAGCTTCATGTTTCAAAATTCTTTATAAAGCAAATAGCCTTGGACGTTAGAACCTTCCAGAACTGAGGGCATATTAGTTTGCTGCTCACATTAATAATGACAGTGTCTCTTCCTAGGGCAAAGTTCGGATAAGTTTTCTAGAAGCCTCCTTGTAAATGACTGGCATTTTCCTACACTCCGTTTTTCCCTCTAACACGAAGCACTGTGTCCACAGGCATCACCTGGACCTTGTCATGTAAGTGTGTGGGAATTAGGGTTTGGGGAATTTCTGGTAAATGATATAACAATGACCACTGCTGGTGTTGTGAATCATAAATCTCCCTCTGTCTCATGCTGCTGCTGCTGCTAAGTCGCTTCAGTCGTGTCTGACTCTGTGTGACCCCATAGACGGCAGCCCCCAGGCTCCGCCGTCCCTGGATTCTCCAGGCAAGAACACTGGAGTGGGTTGCCATTTCCTTCCCAATGCATGAAAGTGAAAAGTGAAAGTGAAGCCCCTCGGCGTATCCAACTCTTAGCGACCCCATGGACTGCAGCCCACCAGGCTCCTCCGTCCACGGGATTTTCCATCAAGGGCACTAGAGTGGGTGCCAATGTTTCTCCACTGTCTCATGCAGCCCACCAGTATACAGCAGCTCGCCTTTTTGCTGGTGCACATGAACTTTTGGCAGACTAACTTATTAGCTTACACATAGGGTAAAATCTCAGACCCTTCACAGATCCTGATGTCGGTATGAAAGATGGCAGATGCAAAAGTAAATTCTTTGCTCTAGTGAGCTTAAATGTAAAATCTATTTTAGAAACTACATTTAATATCGTTAATGAACCACTCCGCCCTAGCATATAGAAGATCATTTTGATAGATTAACTAATTGCAACTATAATTTAATAATTATCAATGGGTCAAGCACTTTAAAATGTACTTTAGAGATGAAAGGTGACTTTATTTTCACAAGAAATGGTGTGGTACATTTAGTTACCCAGATGTAAAGATATGGAAACTGATATTAACAAGTACCTAGCATATTCAAAGTCATACAGGTGGTGATTGATTAGCACTCAGATCTAACATTAAAAGCCAAGTTCTTTACCCCCGTCTACATTGTAACTTCAGGGTCTCAGTTGAAATTAAATACTGGTTTTGCTTAAGTGTCAAAGGCTAGCTGACATTACCTTTTCCTTATGTGAATAACATATTGAACTTGCTTCTATCCAATAAGGAGTTGAAAACCAACTTGATAAAACAATTGGAAAGAAAAAGTCTGTAATAGAGGGGGAAAGAAATATCTTCTTTTCTACTAATCATAACCTTCTTTCCTTTTTGTTTCTGAAATGTCATTAACCTGACATCAGAATTATAGCTACAGAAGATAAAGGTATATGAAGAATTCTGAAATCCAATGAATGACATTAAAACATATTTTAAATTGTGGCAGTGCTAAAGAATGTTCTTAAAATCATAACTAGATAAGATCACAGGAAGAAGGCTGGATTCAACTAGGCAATAAATAAAAATGGGAAATTCCATCTACCAAATCGGGCAGCTTTAAAAATGGTCCCACCTGTCTAATCAGTGACCTGGGAGGAACCCAGGCATATACCCAGTTCTTGTTAAGTGATTTCAAATTTATGAATGATAAATGAATATATTAATAATTACAATGAACTTACTAGAGCAAACAGTATAGTGGTTTTTAATTTTCCACCAAGTAACCTCAGTATGCCCACTAGTAAGTAAGATAATTAAGATATAATGAAGACAGAGAAGTAAAAATCACTAATACTCCATTATTAAGTTTAGAAAAATCAGTGTCTTTTTTTTTTAATGAAAGTGCTTGTGATATTTAGGGGGATGTAGTATATTTTAATTTTATTTTTAGTTAAAATATCTATGATAATTTGGGTTTCTGTTAACATTATTAGAATGCTAAAGGGATTTAATTTGCTAAATTAAAGTTTTTTTTATACAAAATTTTTAAGAGGTTTTGGGAGACATTTTTTGTTAACTTCTGAGTTTTCTCTGTCATGATTGTTAGATACCTAACAAGAAGACTAAATATACCTAATACATAAATGCAAGTAAAATAGTTTAAAAACCCTGTTACTAAAATTTATAAATGATATTTACAACAGGAAAAACATTTAAAAATTATAAGTAGAATTTTTTAAAGTATTCTGTTCAACTAAAATTATAATATTTAAAGGTCTTGCTGGAAGAATTATATGGTATATAAGAAAACTATAAAATGAATTTCATAAGTTGAACTTAAAGATTCTTACAACATTATATTCATAAGTTAATAACTTCAGTATAAATTTAATATACAAAATTATTAGTTTCCCATAAACATTCAAATAATACCATTAATTAAATTTAATATATACAGGATTAATTTTATGCATTTACTTTTGCATTGAAATATTTGAATATGCAAAAGACGATCATCCTAGTGCATGTAATTTTGGTGTTAGAATATCTTCCTAGAGACTTTTTCCTATTAAGTAGCAGTTCTCTTTATCGCTGATAATGTGCCTCAAAACTTTTTAAGCAGTCTGAAAATGCAGTAGACACCTCTAGACAATATCTTTTAACTGCCTTTATTATTTTACTTTTATTAATTGAGAGAGACATTTCAAAAAAGTTCACAGATTTAACTTACAGAAAAAATTTGATTTTTATATTTGCTCTTGTATCCTGTGACCTTTTTCTGATTTATTTAATCATTTAAATATGGAATCTATTGTTGTATAGAAGCCTAATCTTGTTCACATTGCTTATGAGCTTTATACTGCTAATATGACTAATCATGGACTCGGATAACAATCATAGTTTTACTTGTTTAATCATTATTTTTTCTTGCCTTATTTTATTCATTTGGGATTTCAATATAATTGCTAATGGAAATGGTTTTAGCTAGCACACCCATATTTTCTCAATATCAGGGCAAAGCTTTCAATATTTTCCCATTAACCATATATTGCTGTTTAAGACTAGAGGTATTTTCCAGTATTCTATCAACTTAGAAAACTCTGAATTCATTTTTGTTTTTTTTTTAGCTCCATGAAACTGCATTCTTAAAAAGGCCTGGCTTTAAGAGGCCCTTTTATGCTTTCTGGGCTACTGCACTGGACAATTTAATCAGCAAATGTCTAAATGAATATATAATTACTGAGGGTCATGATCATTTCTCTTAACTGCCTTTTATCCCCCTATATATTGAGCTTTCAAGTCCTACTGCCTTTAAAGATTAGACTTCTAAATTCTGTATCCTGAGTTCTGTGAAATTTACAGAATCTATACTGGTTCTTCTGCAACTGAAATTATGCTGTTTCCATTAGCATTAAGTTGGCCTCCCCAGCCCAGAAAGGTAAAGTTGTGTCTCAATAAGTCCCCCTCTATGCAGATTTTGACCTTTAAGTCCTGATTGCCATAGCAGCTCTCCAAAGTCTCAAAAAAGAAGTTTTTTAATCTAGGTAATCTCATAAATAATAATCTCTGGGATATTTACAACATTATTGTAAACTATTTTGTTTTTATAAACAAAATAAAAATGTTTTATTTTATGTTTACCTATAACTTAGTGTTATTATCTAATTTTATTATATTATAGTTTCTATCTGATAATTTCATTAGTTGAAATATATGAATTTCAGATACCCCTTTCTGTATTTTTTTCTGCTATATCTCCTTAATGACTGAATCATCAATCATATGGTTTTAAATACTGTACTATAAGCATAATTCTATTGATACTTCAGTTTATGTTTAATCTGTGGAAATGCTGTATAATGTTGGATTAGGGTTCAAATATCCAACTATAATTTTGCTTCTACTGAGCAGCCAGTAGATCACTGGCGAGGGAATACTCATACTGATAATTTCAGCTCACACTGTCAAACCCTCCATATATTATGTAATTCAAATAGTTAAACCCACTTGACAATGGATCAATGTTATGAGCAGACTCATTTCTTTTTTCTTTTCTTTTTTTTTTTTTTTTTTTGTCAAAGACCAGGCCAATTTATGAAAGGTTTCCTGACATCTACTTGCTTTGGTGATTGAATTTTATTTCTCATCCACACTTTCTGTTAGGTATGAAGTTATACATGAAAAAGGAGGGGTGGCCTAGCCAAAAAGTTTCAAGCTGATCTCTAAACCCCACCCCAGACACTCCCCAATGCAGCCCAAGAGAGCTCACAGATATGTTACCAAAAAACCACAGAAACTTTTCCAACATTGAAGTGTATGCCCTGGATATACAATGGATACAAACTAAAAACAAAGGCTTCTCCAACTCTGGCAGCTGTGCCCTCAAGTGACCTTAGGCAGCCGGGAGCCCATTATAGGTCCACACATTTTATACATACATATATCTGATTATGACAGACTGAATTATAGGAAGACTTGCTGAATAGAGCCTGTTGTTCTGTCATTTGCAGCTGTCAATTAAAACTACCAGTCTATGTCCACCTAGATGAATAAGTAAAAAACCCTTGAAAACCCCGTACCTCATCATTCCTGTGTCAGTGCCTCTCTAGACTCAGCCCATCTCTCCCTTGAGGTATTCTTTTCTTTCCTTAAAAAACTTATTTATGCCACAGGTAAGACCTCAGATTCTTCTTCGTGTCCTTACCAAGAACTGAGACCCATGAGGAAGGGTCCTCTTTGACCTGCCTCCCCATACACGGTAACACTTTCTTTGAGGTTATAGTCTTCAGAAGGACTTGGCTATGTTGAAGATCTCTTTTCTAATGCTCTCCTAATATGCAGGCACTTTGTCAAGGCCTTTTTTTCTCTATATATATGGTTAGTAAAGCGCAAATCTTACTTTCATCCATCCTGTAAAATGCACATTCCTGGGACTTCTAGGACTTCTGCAGAATTGTTTCCTTTGATTATGTTAGTATTATTTTTTTAATTTAACACTGCTCAATAAGTTACTCAGATAATGCTGTTTAATTGTTACCTATACTTTGCTCCTTTCTAAATTTTAATGTACATCTTAACTCAGATGTACATTAAAATTTATTTCTAGGTGTCCGAATCACAGCAATTCCTACAAAAATACCAGAAATGGATGCTTGAAGGTGATACCTATTCACACACTAAATAAATGGCATAGTACTTTGCCATCTTAGAGACTGAAATAATCATTGTAGATCTTGTAGAAATTGAAATGAATAGACCAACATATCACAAATCAGATCACCTCCACAGTAGCCTGGAAACTCTATAAATTCTCACATTTTTAAGTGATATGCACAGTGTTAAATCAGAGAAGGCAATGCCAACCCACTCCAGTACTCTTGCCTGGAAAATCCCATGGATGGAGGAGCCTGGTGGTCTGCAGTCCATGGAGTCGCTACAAGTCCGACAGGACTGAATGACTTCACTTTCACTTTTCACCTTCCTGCATTGGAAAAGGAAATGGCAACCCACTCCAGTGTTCTTGCCTGGAGAATCCCAGGGACGGGGGAGCCTGGTGGGCTGCCGTCTATGGGGTCGCACAGAGTCAGACACGAATGATGTGACTTACAGCAGCAGCAATGTTAGATCAAGTATATAAATTGAGATTTATTCCCCATAAAATTTACTTTCAGCCTTAAAAACTCCCATGCTGTTCAATTTAGAATATCTGGCTCATATTAAACAGGTAAAATTAGTTAAAATATTAAAGAAAGAACCATTACGACAGCAAGTCCAGTTTCAGAAGAAAATCAAGCATCAGAAGAGAGTTTTCAAATGAAATACTGCAGCAGGAGAGTTCTTTCTGCAGCAGAGTCGAGTCCACAAGGCTGCCCATAACTGTACTTTATCACAAAACACAGACTTGCATGGCTGAAAAAGATAGTGCTTCGACGCCAGACAGAAACTCTGGTGAGCTTGGCAGCACAGGCAAGCGCTCTCAGCAAGAAAACAGACAAGAGTGTGGCAGCCCGTTCCCTTCCATGGGGAATGGATAAATAGCTAGGTGACGAAAAATAGACAATGCTGTGCTTTCTATTAATTGAAAATTAAATAATGCCTATCTTCCCACTTCTTTTTGATGAATATTAATCACTTCAGGCTATTTTAAAATTGGGAGCTGCACTAAAATATCTACGGTATACTGGAAAGTTGAAATTTTCTACATTTGCATTATTTAAACATAAGTTGCAAAACGTTTTCATGTTTTTAATACACTTGGTGTCATTCTAGGTAAATGTGTCTAAGTATATACCCACATATGTACCTATGAATAAATATGCTGTATCGAGTTTAATTGTAAAATATAATTTTACTAGGGTAAATTATTCAGACACATAAACCACATGAATAATTTGTAAATCATCGTGTCCTTTCCCAAGGAGAAATGGATTTTCAAGAAGAAATTCTATTTCAAACACTGTTAATTGTTTGCTTTTCATTGTTAATGTACTCACATCTTCTAGTGAAACAGCAAAGGAAAAATTACAATTACTATTAGTGACAGTATTAAGCAGATACAACTTCAGTATTATATTAATTATATAAATATATATTCATGATCTCTAATATATTCTAATGAAAATATTTTTAAAAGAATCATTTCAGCATCTTATTATGTTTGTGATTATTTCAATAGTATTTTTATATCTGTAAATCACAGAATGAATGAGCAGTATCTAAAATCACATTATAATGCTAGAAATTTTAAGTGCATCATTAAAAGATGATATGAACTGAAATGATTATCTTTCCAGTGAAAATCTTGCCAATGTATTTTTAAAGCACTTTAATTTATAAGGACTGTAAAACAAAATCTCACGACATGGAATATGAGATTTTTGTCTTATCATTATTGAAAAATGCACTGTAACATTTAGCTGTCTATTTGTCAGTATTAAGTTTTCTATTCAAGGACACACGATTATAGGCTAAAAAATGAAAATATGAGCTTGGGTTATATGTAATGTACTGACTGTAGAAAAAAAATCCAATTCATATTCTTTTTAAATGATCATAATTAGGTTCTCTATCCCAAAAGTCATTAGCTGCTTCATTCAATCACATTTTTTTTGAAAATACTTAATCTCTGACCAGAGACAGCTAATATTATAATGGTTTGCTCAGTCTCTTCATATAAAATCACTTGGTTTTATTGTGGCATTGCTGAAGAGAATCATTGCTTCAATATTCAAAAGTTTGAATGCTAAATCTATATAATTTTCATCCAGGCTCTGAACTTGTGTTCTTGTAACCATAACTGACCATTTGCCTGAACTACAGCTGCACGGAATCAAATAGTCATGACTTCAGAGGAAAAACAGAGAAAAAGTAAAAAGTAAATACATCTTCATAATTGGTAATTTTCTAACTTGCCTTTCGGGCCAAAAAGACATTTTCTTTCCCTTCCTTAAACACATTTATTTAAAATAGACTTTGAGATGTGACATCAGTCATTGTTCTGTGTATCTGCATACAGGATGGACAGGTTGATGATGATAATATGATAAATATGAGGATAATAGATATGTAGAATTGACTGAGAAGCTAACCGCAGAAGACCAAAGCCTGTTATACAAATATTAGCGAATATGAATTAGAGCATTAGCTAGTTGCATGATTTCACTGAATCTTTAAATATTATCATTACTCTTATTTACATTTGAAGGAAGTGAGGATTAGAGCTCCTGAGTATATTGCCCAAATATCAGTATAAGTATCAGCCCATACAGCTGATAAATGGGACAGTTACCATTCAAACTCAGACATCCTGAACTGGTGTGCAATTTTCATCCTTATTCTCTACTAGTAGTTGGAATGGATCACTGTTTTCTAAAGTTTTGGAAAAATACATGACTTAAGGAGTAGGTCACGCTGTTTAGAGGTGATGAAATGCTGGTGAAACATGTAACAATGGAGCTGATAATTTGTAAAGAATACAGGTGCACATTAGAGAAGCGGCAGTTTTATAAAAGAATTGACAGTAGCCAATGAACATGATGAAGTTTAGGACTTTGGTTTGAAATCTCAGAAAGTAAGGTAAAGAGTTTTCAAACAAATCAATGAATTGGAGAACATACAAAAGCTAAATAAAAACAAATATAAGTGAAATGCTAGCATAAGTGATATTAATAGAATAGTCCCAAAAGAAGGCTCCATAGCCATGAAAGACCACCCTCCTGAACTTTAAGAATTATCGCTCTGAATCAAAGGAAAGAACAATATAGCAATCATTAGTTTAAAATAAACATATATATTCACTGTCTTGCCATTACATTCAATGCATGATGTTAAATAATAAATCCACAAATTTATTTACAGAGTGACAAAATTATCCATCTGTATTTATATGAAAAATAGTTGATGGAGAAGCAATTTTATTACCTTATGTATTCTTCAATTAAACTTTAAATCATAGTGATATTTTTAAACAAACAAAATGATCAAAAATTGCCAATAGTTCAATTTAAGTAACCCTAGTTAAACTGCAGCATGTAAGTAAATGTAATTACACTGTATTTTTCATGGCATTACATTTCACAATGCATTAAATGTTATTATTGGTTGTGGACATTTTATTCTCCGTAAGCTGATACTTATTTATGGCTTTTTATGAGTTAAATTAAACAACTACTAAATCTTTTCTAAAGTAATTTACTTGGATGGGTTTGAAAAAGAACTTTTATAGTGATATAATATCTTCAATGCCAGCAACATCATATAAAGAAATCTCTGTGTTATTAGATACAATCAAGTTTGTTTCTGGAATAACTGTATCACCTGAACACTTGAGAATTTTGTAGCTATTCCCAATCTAATTTAACCTTACAGATTTCAGACTTTCAGACTTTTTATAGTTTTTCACTACTAACCCTCCCCAAGGAGTAGGTATTGAGTGTATCATAGGTCAGCAGAGATTGAAGAGTTCTTTAAAAATTTAAAGCTCCCTGAATTAAATTACTCTTGTATTTTTAGACTAAGCAATATTTCATTTTTACAGTTTTATTGTAGAGTAATCAATTCTCCATGAAGTTGACAATAAGCTTAGCTGTCACTTGTTTACTATCAATGTGACAGTAAGGGTTGTCTCAAAATTAGGAAAATCAAGAACATTTAAATTTTAAGACTGTGGAGGGGAGGAAATGTTCTGACCAAAAATATGATTGTGAGTGACTAACCATAGTGCTTAATTGCATAATGCATTTGAGCTAAGCCATTGAAAATCCTAGTTAAAAATGCAAATATCTTTTGGATAAAAGGATACTTAAGACAAATAGTAACAACAATACTCTTTTTAATCACACCATGAAAATGAAAATATAACTATCTGCATTTAATAGGCAAAGAACAAAGGCTGAGGTTTATACAACACAAGAAATAAAGCTTCTTTCAAGAAATAAAGCTTCTTTCATGTTTCAAATCACAGCAGTAGACCCTATGCCCCTTAGTATCTGTAGGGGATTGGTTCCAGGTCCATAGTGAATATCAAAATCCACAGATGCTCAAGTCCCTTATATAAAATGGTATAGTACTTACATGTAACCTATGCATATCTTCCCACAGGCTTTAAATTATCCCTGAAAGCTGAAAGTGTAAGTCGCTCAGTGGTGTTTGACTCTTTGCGACCCCTTGAACTGTAGCCTGACAGATTCCTCTGTCCAAGAAATTCTCCAGGAAAAGAATACTGGAGTGGGATTTTCTTCTCCAGGGGATCTTCCTGACCCAGGCGTCGAACCCAGATCTCCTGCATTGCAGCCAGATTCTTTACTGTTAAGGGAAGCCCTTAAATCATCTCTCAATTACTTATAATAATCGAGTTAAAGCTATATAAGCAGTTACCAGTATGAAACAAATTCAAGTTTTGGTTTTGGGAAATTTATGGAATTTTTAAAAATATTTTTGATCTGAGGTTGGCTGAATCTGCAGATGTGGAAGCTGCAGATGAGGACGGCCGACTATACGTATATTATGCTGCCTCTCACAATTTAATGACATCATTAGCTCTATATATCAGCATTAGTCACAAACAGAATTTCCCCTTTAACAAGTTGTAACTCCACAGGTCTACTTATATGCAATTTTTTTTGTATAGTAAATGCTACAGTACTACATGATCCTATAAGTTAGGGGTCTTCATCTGTGAAGAGGGTTGGCACCCCTAACCCTTGCATTGTTCAAGGGTCAGTGTAAAGAGATTCAGACAGATTCAATTCCATTCATTTGATATTTACAAAACTTACCACAGACATGCTTAAATAAAAGGAATGCGCCAAAAGCACATTGGAAGCATAGAGAAGAGCATGATTAACTTGGTTTGAGGGTGGGGTCAATAAAGTCTTTAAAGGTCACTATTAGGAGAGCAAATAAAATTTGAGGTAATGGAGGGGAAAACATGCTCAGAAGGAAACAGTACTCAGAACTGGTTACTGGAAATGAGTAGAAGATAGGCAAAATCTACAAAGTATAACATGCAACCCAAGAGGGCAGCATCCAGTAATGTGATGCTTTATAGCAGGAATTGGAGAATTATGACCCTAATGATCTGAAACAAATGGTTATTTCTCCAGCAAAGATGAATTCAGTCAAGATCAGCAATGAATTGCATTCTGGGGTCTGCAACCATGGGCAAGCCACATGCAAATTTCCACACACAGCAAGGGAAGAAGAACACTTATACCGAGACAAAAAGGAGTTTGGGAGAACTATAACATAGAGTGCATAACCGTTCATTGGCTAAGCCCTTGGAGGTGGGGTTAGGAGTCTTCTTCCTATTGAGTTCTCCTGTTGGAGCAGATTGTGAGAGCTCCCCCTTCTGGTATATCAACTCTATGTAACTGCGGTTTTGGTTTATTAATTTTTTATAGTTCATTGGTCAAGTCCAGTCTATGAACTGTTTTTATATTGATCCATGAAATGACTAATTTTTACACTTTTAAAGACTATCAAAAAAATCAAATATCTAAAATATTTAGTCTCTGGTCTTTTACAAAAGAAGCTTGCCAAATCTATGTTTTCTATACAAGAGTTAAGGTTCTAAGAGAATCAGTGGGGAAATGGGATAGTTGGATCAAGGAAAAGGAAAAAGGAAAAAAAAATAATACAAGGAAAAGGGTCCAAGCACTGCTAAGGACAAAGTTAACCTATTTTGTAAGTGTGTCTTACAAAGTAGGAATAAAAATAATAAAAAGTCTTAAACATGAGCTCAGGTAAGGCAAAAAGAGATTCAAAAGAGGAAAATATTTTTTTTCTTTATCAAAGCTTTACACTGTTATACCAATACTTCTCAACATGCTATACTCACTTCTCACCTGAGTTCCATATATATGTATATATAGCCAATTGTTCACTTCATATTTTATTAAGATATTCATATTCATATTTTTATTAAGCTTGGAATCCATATACCCAAAACTATAATTATTCTATCACTCCTCAAAGAGTCATACTTCAGTATTTAGCTTGGATGAGTGCTACCATTCAAATTTTTACATTAAATGTATCCTCAACAATTACTTCTCCTCTTTGTTCACATTTCCAGCAATCTTTAAATCTTCTTGATTTTGCCTATTAATATCGTTCAAACCAATTCAGATCTCTTCAATTCAAAACCATTTTCTTAGACTAACAGAAGACATCTTACCTTGATCACTGCATTTATCACTTAAGTTGTATAACTGTTTTCAATCATACACTCTCCAATCCATTTGCAAAAAAAAAAGTTTTGAAATATACATTCCAGATAAAGGATTTATATATAGAATATATAAAGAAATCTCAGAACTCATTAATAAGAAAACAATTTTAAAAGGACAAACAACTTAGATACTTCACAATAAAAGATATAATCAGGCAAATCAGTATATGAAATGATGGTCAATATCACTGCTCAGAGAAATTCAAATCAAAATTATAATCACAAAACACCCACTAGAATAAAGATAAAGCGACTGACCTACCCAGTGTTTACAAGAATGGGAGACAACAGTAATTGTTATGTTTTGCTGTAGGAACACAAAATGACACAGATACCAGCTTCTGAAAACAGTTTGGAGGTATCTTCTAGGATTAAGTGTATGTTATGGAATCTAGCAACCCCACTTCTAGGCATTTTTCTAAGTGAAATACATCCACATGTCAACAAAAATTAATGTTCACAAGGGCATTATTTTGCAATAGCTATATCCAACCAGTGGAGAAGAGCTGACAACATTGTGACATAATATAAAATCTCTTCACCAATAAAAAGAAAATATGAATAGAGCCACAGCATGAACGAATCTCAAACCCATCATAAGTAAAAACAGTTAACTGCTTAATGCTACATATTGTCATTTCATTTACATAACATTCAAGAAGGGTCAAAATTATGACACCATGTAAATCCCATTGATTGCTTGGGCTTGAGAGTGAGAGTGAATATATTATTAATAGTCTGCTAGGGTTGCCATAACAAAGTACCACAGATTGGGAGGCTTAAAGAACAGAAATTATTTTCTCACAGTTCTGGAAGCTAAATGTCAGAGATTAAGCCATCATTGGCAGAGCTCATTTCGTCTGAGGCCTCTCACCTTGGTTTATAGACATCCACCTTCTCCCTTTATCTGCACAAGGTTTTCTCTCTGAGTGTTTCTTTCTCCTAATCACCTCTTCTTTTAAACACACCAGTCATGTTTGATTAGGGCTCATATATATGACCTCATTTTAACCTAATTGCCCATTTAAAAGTCTTATCTCCAATACAATCACGTTCTGAGGGACTGGAGGGGGTTAAGACTTCAACATCCCGCCTATTACTGGAGGAATCAATTTCAAAGGGATAAGGAAAAACTTTTTAGGGTAATGAAAACTTTATAACACGTTTGTGGTAGAGGTTACATGATTGGAAGCAATGATTAGAAGAGTATTCTATAGTTAAAAAGGGTGAATTTTACTTTATGTATAAGGTAATTTTGAAAGCTAAAAATACTGCAGGAATCAAACTTTAAGGTTTCACCACTTTGAGTTAAGCTTTACTATAAAAAAGAAATGCTAGTTTGAATGTGAATAAGGTCTTAAATATTTTATATTTTTGTTAATTGTCTAGTCAAAGACAATCTACATTTACCAGAAAGCATTAGACTTCTCTTTATTTTGGTTTACCATGAAGTCCTCTTTGTACTTGGTTCTCATTATAATATGTAAAAGGAAAGCACTTAGAAAATGCTCAATTCATATAGGCTGAATTGCAGCAGATGTTCCTAGGACTCCTAGTTTGGGGTAACAAAGCAAATCAAAATTTTATTTCTCTAGATTTCTATAGCTTATCATCCACTTTCATAAACTTAGGGATTACAAATCCAATGAAATTGTCATTTCAGAAAAGGATGAAAATTGCCTGGATGTTTTCTCCTGTTCTCTCCGACATGTTCCCTGGTACCTTCTGGCTGTGGGGTCCTGGAGGTGGTCCTCTGATCATGCCAGTGCCGGCACTGTCTACAGTGAGAAGAATCCTCAGGTCACTCTTCTGTCAGCCCTATGAGAATTACAAGTCTAAGTTCCACTCTTAGTCTATCCTTACTCCCTCCAAGAAACTATTACTAGAACTCTTGCATGGTTCAAATTGGTTGAGGCAGATTTTTAAATCAACATTTTATAAACATTGATTTTAAATTTTGGTCGGGCTGTAACTTTTATCCGTACTCTGGGTTTGATTATGGTGATAACCACTTACTCAGCACATCGCTATTACCTGTTAACATACCTCACTTTCCTGGAAGCATGAATTAGTTCCCCCTTTTTAACATCTGAATTGTTTTTCCACTTTCTTTTTTCTATGTTCCAGCTACACCTATTCCATATTCCCACAATCTAGCCATGTTTTCTCACATGATATGACTTAGGTAACAGTTTACTTACTAGTTTCTTGTGAAATCCAAGGAGTAGAACTAAGAAAAGAGGGGGCTTAGAGTTCAATAAGTAATAGGATGGGTAAACTAGAAATCAGATACGTTGATGAGCATGAGGTAGATACTTATCAAGAATTCATCATCATGTTACTGGATAAAGTTTATACATATATAGAACCCAGAATTGAGACGATGTGTTTGCAGGTAATTAAGAGATATCAATGCAGATTTTAGCATCCAGAAGAAATAAGCCTTTATAACGGGTAGGCTTCCAATAAGTAGATTAAGAGATGGAGGTTCTTAAAAGGAAACTAGGAGCAAATACCATTCAGAGATTCAGACTGATAGCATCAAATTCCTGTCTTCTTTTCTGAAGAAAAGAAGAACCTGGGCAAGTTTTAGGAAGCAAACCCTCATTTGCATGGGTTAGTAAAAGGAGAGCAAAATTTCTAATCTCATGGTGGTGGTGGTTGAATCACTCAATCGTGTCCAACTCTTGTGACCCCAGGGACTATAGCCTGCCAGGTTCTTCTGTCCATGGGATTCTCCAGGCAAGAATACTGGAATGGGTTGCCATTCCCTTCTCTGATCTCATAGGAACTAGAAAACTAGCAGACTTAACTACATTTCCTCAGTTACCCTCACCCACACATTTTGAGAAAGAGCACTTTATTGTAATATAATAGAAGCCGACTATAATAGCTTCTTAAAAATAGCTGGATCTTTTATTATTAGGCTCATTTTTAAAATACTTCAAGAATGTTCTTCCACATATACTAATAAAATCCTACTGTTGGAGTCACATTTATGTTAGGTAAGAAAGAATCCCAGGAGTTTCTATCGAGGCAGTATTATGACATTATACTTAAACCTCTACTTACTGCAGCTAAATAACTCAACTTCTTTTAAAGTCTTCTTTTAATTACATAGCCTACATCTTACCCAGAAAAAGGTTAAAAAATGAAAAATGATAACTTTAAGATTTCATGTACATAAGTTTGTATCCACTTCTGTGTTTGTCTGTAATTCATACTGCAATATATTTTTCTATGAATGGATATCTTAAGATGTAACAAGTCAGTCTTCTGTCATCTCCTTTTCTCCTTTTTCTAAAAGGATTCCTAGGATAAAAGCTAGTAAATACTTACAGGAGAAATGCATAATGTTAATACAGACATACTTCATTTTATTGTGCTTCTCTTTATTGCATTTTATTGACACTGTAATTTTTTACAAATTCAAAGTGTGTCACAACCCTATATCAAGCAAGTCTATCAGCACCAGTTTTTTTATAGTTTCTTGCTTCATGTTTCTGTGACACATAAAGTACTCCAAGTTCTTTCATTAGTATTATATTTGTTATGGTGACCTGTGATCAGTAATATTTTATGTTACTATTGTAATTGGTTTTGCATTTATTTATATACATCATATAGACATAATGCTATTGCATACTTAATACTCTAGTATCATATAAATATAATTTTTATATGCATTGCGAAACCAAAAAAGTTTTGTGACTTATTTTATTGCAATATTCAGTGTATTTCAGTGGTCTGGAACCAAACTGATAAGACGTCCAAGGTATACTTATACTTAAAATACCCACTTGCAAGCATTATACCTGCCTTATTAGTCACTGAAGAGTAAAGAAAATATTTATCTTTATGTGAGTGTTACCTTTTTTCTGTTTGTGTGACTCTCACTTACACAGTTGTGTGTATATATGACATTTCTCCAACTCACCACACATTTTAAGGATACTCTCAAAAGTTTCTAATTTTTAGTCCCCCTACCTAAAAAGTAAATGAATTTGCATTCAAACTATCTGAGTATAAAATCTTAAATCTGTATACTTATATTTACAATATTTTTGTCAAACATGCATTAAAGATGAGCTTAACATTTATATACATATATATATATTTAAATGCTACTGCAAAATATGAAAGTTGCCTAAAATTTTAAACAAATGTAGTTCATTTTCTCAAAACAGTGACTGCATTGGAATTTTCAGGCCAAAACTGTCATCACATTGATTATAGAATATAATTTATATAATTTTTATACTGAGTCAATTTTATCCAGCTCACACCCAAGAAAAAAAGGGCTTTAGAGAAAAAGAATACACTAGAGTGTGTATAAATTGATTCAATTATCTGTGAGAATTTTTTTTTGAGTAATACAGTATATAGGTATATAAAAATACATCATAAAAAAGTGATAGGTACAAATATTTACATATAAGTATCCATGAACAATTGTTGATAATGACAAAAGAGCTGGAAATAATTTAAATGTTCATCAAAATGAAGCTGTTAATTAAATGGTCATATATCAAAATGCTGATATTGTGCAGTTATCATCATTGCTAAAGGTGTGAGTGCATGTAGAGAGAGTAGAAAAATTTAATGACCAACATAAATATGTTGGTTATATGTTGTTTATCATAAGTAGTTAATTATGTACATAAAATTTCAGAAACCTGGGCCATCTCTGGAGAGTATGTCTTTGGAAAAGAGCTGGTAATTAAGAAAACACAAAATGGTAAAGAAATACAAAAATATTTTCCTTGATAATAAACCTTGGGTCTCCTGACAGTGATTATTGTTGTTATCCAGAATACAACTGTTATCCAGAAGACAACTGTTTCCCAAGAAGAAATATGGTATTCAAAACTTTAAATAAATCAGTTGCTACTTATTCTAACAGACACAAAGACAGTGGAGAGATTTGAGGTATTCAAATGCAATTACCAACTTTCATCTCTATCTCTCTATGTACAGATTCTGCTTGCTAATAACTGTAACTATCTTTTGATTTTTCCATTATCTTATCTATGTCTCTCTTATCACCACACTACTGAGTCTCATTTTTTGCATTTCACATTTAAATTCCTCCAAAGAAAGTATCTGATGGAGTTGAAAATCACCGGCTAGTCTATTATTCTCAGAAGCATTCTCATCATGATGTCATGATCCAACAACCAACTCCTGCTTATTTGAGTTTTCCCTCTAAGAGTTGTGTATAAACAATTAAATCCCATTAAACATGATCACAGCAGAATATTTTTGTTCTACTACATTCTTCAAAAAGTATTCGGTAGGTACCTCCTCTGCCCCTGGATAAAAACTGAGGCAAATGACATGATTTCTCAGAATCCTCCTAGGTGATAGAAAATTCTAAATTACCTATGTCAGAAAACACAGCCTAGATTCAGAAACAATCTTATATGCATCCCAATATATTATTTTGCTGCAACCTGAAGCTAATATAACATCGTAAGTCAATTGTATTTCACTACAAATAAAATTAAGTAAATAAAGTTTTAGACATGAGCAAATTACTTAATGGAAGTGCCATTTACTGATTTAAAAAGATAGGGCAGGGATAGGTTAAAGGAAGGCGTAGAAATTAGTAATTTGCTTGGAATATGTTAAATTTACACTATTTATTCAGGATCCAAGTAACCTCCATAGCAACTAGGTAACTGGATATAGATTCTACAGCTTAGGAGAGAGGTCACTGACAGAGATGTTAGTTTAAAAGACATCAGTTTATAGATAACATTTCAAGCCACAAATAGCCCAGAGAACAAGTAAAGGAAAAAAAGAAGGGGGAGGGGGTCTGAAAAACAAGTTTTGAGATACTCCAATACTTAGGAGTGTTGAAGGATGAAGATGCAGGGATAGAGGAGAGAGAGCAGCCATGAGATAGAAAACTGGAGAGAATTTACTGTTCTTTGGGTCAAGAGAATAAAAGCATTTAAAGAAAAATAGAAAAGAAAGCAGCTATTTAAAAAGTCAGAGTCTCTATGATTTACCATTCCATTCTTTAAAAAACAAAAATCTACATGTATTTGCACGTGTTCCATAGCTGGTCTCTTCCGTTTACTTGTGTTCCTTTTGTGTTTGCTTCATGTTGTAAGTTTCATCTATGCTTTGGTTATCATTTCAAAGATGCTTTTAACAGCAACTTAGTGCGACATAGTGCTAAGGAAGAACCAGATACTGATTTTGGGTTATTCTTTTCTTTTTTCTGTGATTCAGGGATTTGAAAAATTGTTGTTCATGTGCATCGCTGGATTCCACAAATGTGTTTCAATGTGGGGGCCACAGAGGAAGAAAACATTATGTAAAGATAACACTTGAAATAATGTCATCCATGCAAAAGCATCCAAAGGAGTTCACAAAGGAGTAAATTTACAAATTAGGAGGGGGACTTATAACATTTGAAAAGGGCAAAATACATTCATCTTTATTTAGTCATTCTGTGAAGGAAAAGCAATCTGTATTTTGATACATTTCCAGGCATGATGATGGAATGTAAACAAAAAGAAAAACCAGCCTATTCCCAAAATGGTTATAAATCTTATATTTGATACACCTGAAAATATTGGAGACATGGCTTGAACTACCTGGAGAACTCATTAGCTTTATAATTACAGATTTTTCTCTATTAAAGGAATTTTTTAGGTGCTTAATGCCTTGTGTTGAATGAGTCATTAATGAAGCATACTTAATACAATTTGGCTGCTTCTAGACATAAATGACAGATACTCTTATGCCCAGACATAGCTGAATTACTGCAGAAGATACAGATTAGAATTGTCAAAGATCTTTAAAATATTTTCTATGATTATCTGGCTCACATAAGGAAATCTGGGTACAATTTAGACTGGTAACTAAGTGGATGAAAGAGAAACTGCACAACAACTTTTAGATGCAATAATGACACCAGTGGAAACACTCAGGGACCTACTGACCAGTTCTGCTGCCTAGAATGTAAAAGCATTTAGGATTTTTGTTATCACATTATTGGTTTGAGTTCTCAGGTCCAACACATTGGAGCTTTCATTTCTTCTTAGAAAACAGATTCACAATTTTGATGCCTCCCACTTTACAAATTTTCATATGTATTAAATTTTTTTAAACCAAACTTTTCACTAGCAGCATAGAAAAATCACAGAGTTGAGCTTGTTGTCCTGACAATAGAGTGCAGCATAAAATGTCAAATGCTATCTGGTAGCTGTTATATAATTAGCCTGCTTTTGTCCTATGAAATATTATTTTTATTTTTAACCAATTTGTAAGTGATATTATTGGATGTCTTAGGGTACCAAACTAATTTGGTATGAAAAAGAGTCCCCAGCAAGCTACAGTGATTTGGCATTTGCCTTTCATAAAACAGGATAAGTGGTATGAACGGACCCTGTTGAAAAATGTCTGCAGTTTTCCCAAATGGTTTTGCCAATATTACACCCCTAAGACCAATTTATGAAGCTGTACTTACTTTGATCGTTCTTTTGTTCTTTATCTTGTTTTCTCACAGCAAATGGGGTATTAATCATCATATTAACATTTTAGTGTATTAGAATAGAAAAAGTGTGAAATGGAGAATAAACAAACCACTTACACAAAATAATGGAGAAGTAGTCTACCTCACTCTTATCATATTCCATTGATTCCACCTAATCACATGGCCACGCCTAGTTAGAAGGAAGGCTAGGGAATACCTTATTTAGCTTGGAAGTCAAGTACATTTAAAAATATTTTGGTACAGGAGAAGAAAAGAATGGATTTTGTGGGGAATAAACAGAAATATGCCACAAAGTCTATCCGAGAGCCAATGATTTGATAATGTTTCGACTCCTAACCTCTTAAACCCAGGAGAGCTTATAGATAATGTTAGTTATTTTAAGCTACTAAGACCACAGTAATTTGTTAAGCAGCAGTAGATAACAAATACAAGCTCCTTCATATATTGCCTCAGGACCCCTTTCAATTACATGTGGATATGCAAAGCTTTTTCAGCCTCAACTACTCTTCTCCATTAATTGGCCTTCTGCACTCTTTAGGGAGTACATTTGACTTTATGTTCTCTGTTCTGGCAGATGCATTTATCTTCTCCCTGGTAATATAACATACACCTTAAAGCTGTAGGTGATTTCTCTCTATTGTATTTTGGGGTTTATGGGTATACATTTTCAGTTAGCTTTTATTTTTGATGTCCGAAAATTTTGAGGTGAGGAGTCATATTTTCCTTTTCATACTCTCCTTTCAACAAAGGAGATCAAAGACGTCAAAAAAACTATGTCACATTGCCATCCTCCAAGAATTGCTTTATGCATGTTGTTAAAATTCACCAGATCTTGCCAAATTGCTCTTCAGACTGGTATACTCTCTAGATCTGCAGAAACCACATTCAGTTACTCAACACTCTTGGCAGCAGAAGGAAATGTCATATTTTAATGTTTTTTTTTTCAGTCTGCTAGATGTAGAATAGTATCTAATTGTGGTTGGATTTTCATTGCATTTCCTACTATATTTGTGGTCTTTTTAAAAAAATAAACTTATTCATTGCTTGCTCTCTCTTTTGAGCCATTTGCCTTTATTGATCTCAGTGATTATTCTATTTAGGAAATTAATGTTCTGTTATTGGATTCATTGTAAATATCTTTGCTAAGACTTCAGCTTTTGTTTTGATCTTTAATAATAAAAACTTTATGTAGAAAAATTATCATAATGTTAAATTTATTCATATTTTATTTTAGATGTGTCCTATTTGCTTCTTTTCAATATATCTTCCCTTGTCTGTACTTATATTCTTTCAAATATTTTTAAGTTTTGCTTTTAAAATTCAGGTTCTTAAAATGAAGTAGAATTGATACAAGTTCTGCATTTTTTAAAATAATAATTTCAAAAAAAATTTCATTTTATTTTTCAATTTATAATTTAATCAATTATTCTGATAGCTAAAAATGAAGCTTAATTACTCAAAATTGAATTAATCTTAATCCAAGGTTCAATATGTATTATCATACATCTTGGTATAGGATGACTCTGTTTTTTTTTTTTTAATAGACTTTATTTTTTAAAGCAGTTTTAGGTTCACAGGAAAATTGAGAGGAAGTCTCAGAGAGCTCCCATCATATTCCCTACCCCGCACATTTATATCCTGCTTCATTATCAACATTCTTTGGGAATTAACAGTGAAATCCTTTTCTTGACCATCCCAAAGAGATGCATATTCCTCAAAAAGGGTTTGCTTTCACTAGTCAGAAAAACAGTTCATTTGTTTTTTATCATTTGCCAAAATGGCACTTTGGGTTTTCAGGATTGCAGGACTATTGGGGTCAAATACAGCAGGTACTCAAGTGTTCAGTAATGGCCAAATCTTAAGAATTCATTCATTCAGTAGAAATTTGTATTATCTTATACAATGTAAAGTTAGGAAGACATTTGGAAAATGTTTTATTAAAACTATAAAGCAACATATAAAAGCATTAAACATTTTGAACAATTCCACACGGGGGGAAAAGTACTGAAAAATATTTTATGAATATCCTTTTTAAATGTCTTTTTCTTCCCAAAGTGATTAGGTCTAGCCTGAAGGAAATTTGATTTCTGTTCCACATAAATCTGCATTAGTATATTAGTTTCAGATTTTGAGGGTTTTTCCACTCTGCTTTTCCAGGAATAGATCAATAGTTTCTTAGAGGAATTCTGAAACATATTATCTTACAAAAAGCACATCAATTTGCTGCCCTGTTTAATTTTTTCTTATAGCCTCAGGCTAACTTACTGTGAATGGAGTAAACTTGATTATTTAGTATTGAGGATTGGTAATAACAGTTATAATTACAGGACATAAAGTCTTATTCATCTATCATTTATTTCAGAAATCACATTTTTCTAGAGATGCAATAATTTCACAGAACATTAAAATGAAAACAAATTATAAAATTGATTTAACACAGATAATTTTCTAAATAACATGTTGCTTTCATTCAAACTGGAACTGCTTCAAGGTTTTAAAACATTGGTCAATGCTTATTTTTGTGTTTGTTTCTCAGAAGTCTTCATCTTTTATGTTGAAAATACAAGAACCAATATGACGCTAAGTTGAGATGTTTCATATTTAAATTTTGATTTAATAGGATCAAATCATTTTGTTCAAGAAAAAAATCTGTAGGATTTTTATGTTTGTCATATATTTATGGATATATTAATTTTGTAAGAAATCTGTAGACTTTACGAAAAAAATCAGATCCACATGATCAAATATTTCTAGGAAGTACGGGAAAAATAGTATAGTTATTCAATGCAGTACTTAATTGTCAAATTTATCAGAAATGGTATTAAACCAATGCATATACCAAACTTTCAAAAGTAGGGTATAGAACAGTCACAGTTTTTATTTCCCTAAAGTACTCAACCATATAATGTTACATAAAACTTGCTTCTTCTAGAAAAAGCTTTTGGAAAGCTGTGTGCTGTATATGATGGGTAATCTACATAATAAAGTAATTTGAAAATGTTGTGTTGTTAAATATGCCAATGATCTGAAACTTGTTTTGTTCTTTAATACCATTTGCTTTGTATTATTCTCCTCTGGATATGTATTTCTAATTTCATTTAAAGTGGATTTCACCATCTCCCATACTTAAGTTCATCTGTAAATTTTGTGTTATCTTAAAGTGATAGGCTATGTATATCGTTGAACATGCATTTTAGTCACATGCTTATTGAGACCAAAGATAATTAAGCAAAGGAGTATTAAAAATGTCATATATGAAGTAGTCCTACATACTTGACTACATACTTGTCAGTTTAGTATCTGTGTTTTTGAAATAAAATTTCAATTTTAGAGCAGTTTTAAATAGAAAAAATCATAGGACAGTACAGAGAATTATTAACATCTTACACGTGTATGGTACATTTGTTAGAATTAAAGAACCAGTAATAATATATTATTACTAATGAAATACTTACACTTTTTTTTGTTTGTTTTGAGCTAATGTCCTTTTTCTGTTTCAGGATCTTATCCAGTATATCCACATGTATTAATCATGTCTCCTTAAGCATCTTTTGGCTTTGGCAATTTCTGAATTTCCTTGCTCTTGATGGCTTCTCAATTTTCAAGGAGTATTGGCCAGGTAAGTAATAGACTATCCTTCATCTGGAATTGTCACCTATTTTTCATTTTGATTAGTTGGGTGTGTATGCTCAGTCATGGACTACAGCCTGCCAGGCTCCTCTGTCCATGAATTTTCTAGGCAAGAACCCTGGAGTGGGTTGCCATGCCCTCCTCCAGGAGATCTTCCTGATCCAGGGATGGAATTCACATCTCTTGTGTCTCCTCCTGAACTGATGGGTGAATTCTTTACCACTGAACCACCTGGGACTGGAGTCAAAGTGCCATTTCATCACATCGTATGTTAAGGGTCAAAACAAACAAAAAGAAAAAACCCAACTCTCCTGAGTGACTCAGAATACCTCAAGCATAAAGCACAGGACTTGGCGTAGTGGGTGTTAAATAACCATACTGAACTGAAACTGACTCAATGGACAGAAATGCTAATGTCTCGGATGAAGCGTCACACATTGCAATCCTTGCCAAACTGATTTTTTTTAAAAGGAAAGCAAATAGCATAAAATATGAGGTTAGTTAGGTGACAGAGCCCTGAAGATGTAGATGACCTCAACTTTGAAATTTTAATAATTTCAATGGGATTTTTGATTTCTTTAAATTAGGAAATAATAGTTAAGAACATTTTTTAAAACAAAGAAATGTGGGTGAAAAATCATTGCCACTGCAATATACTACAGCATTTTATGAATTTAAAATAATTAAACTATGGGTACTGGAGTATGATTAAAAGAAAAAGTGGAATAAAAAGGGCATGCATGCATGCTAAGTCACTTCAGTTGTGTCCGATCCTTTGTGACTCTATGTATGGACTACAGCCCACCAGGCTCCTCTGTCCATGGGATTCTCCAGGCAAGAATACTGGAGTGGGTTGCCATGCCCTCCTCCAGGGGATCTTTCCAACTCAGGGATTGACCCTGTCCTGTCTTTCAAGTCTCCTGCTATGACAGGATAGTTCTTTACCACTAGTGTCACCTGGGAAGTACATGATCAAAATGACTTATAAGTCTGATGTGGACCTTGATCACGCAGCCGAAACCATGTTGGTCAGATTTGTCGCTGCAGAGTTAACTCTTTTTTAGACCAATTTATGCTGCAGTCTGCACGGAAGTCACTATGCATCGCTGGTACTTACTGGGAGGGAGTTACACTCCTCCTGCTTGATGGTAATGTATCTGCATAAATTACTTGGAATTCTGAACAGATTTGTTTCTTCTCCTCCATTTATTATTTTTATTTCTTTAGGTATATCAATAGGAGCTTATAGATATTTATTTTTAGAGTGTGATTACAATGCAATATTATATTATTCATTGTGTTTCTCATGCTGTTGGCCGTTGGGAGCTCTGCTATTGCCTCCAGTGTCCCTTTGTTAATCCCATCATTGTTCAAACGGTTCCTTTGTTTAGTATCTTCTTATGTTTTGACACTCTAGGATACTCCAGGCTTATCTCCTAAATAGACTTTACATAGAATTGGCCATTTCTCTAAGAAGCCTTGTTCCTTTTATTTGAGAATGGAATTAGAAACATTAGCGTGGTGAGTACTCTTGGGCCACTGAGGCGTCTTTGTTTTAGGTCTTCTCAGCTGAAAGAAAGGAAATACACTTGCTGTGTACACTAACTAGGGTATATACAGATATCTATAAATACTTCTACATGTAACAATCTGTATAATTTAACACTGAAGCCTCCAACTTGAATCCATTACCACATGAATCATTCTACCCACTTCCCCATGCTTATCTGGAAATTCCACCGTGTGAGACACTTTACTTCTGCCATATACCAACCATTAGCTTAATTGTTCAAATCTAAAGTACGTAAATAGCAGTATCAGAATTCTTAACCCCATACACCACGAAAAATAATTACAGCAACTGCAATGGTCATGTACAGTTTTTACTGCTGATGGTAATTTTTTGTCTTTAGCTTTACAGAGTCCACTTGTTTCATAAATACGTAGACCAGTGCATATGTCCCCTAACTACTTCAGTGATGCTGTTTCATACATTTATAATACAGATTGATGAGTCACATTCTTCACACTATCTTGGAATCCTCCAATCTCCAAAACTATTTTTAAATTTGCATACATTAAGGTTCACTTTTTATGCTGTAAGATTCTATCAGTTCAGTTCAATCGCTCAGTCATGTCCAGCTCTTTGTGACCCCATGGACTGCAGCATGCCAGGCTTCCCTGTCCATCACCAACTCCCAGAGACCAGTCAGGCTCATGTTGATCACATCAGTGATGCCATTCAATCATCTCATCCTCTGTCGTCCCCTTCTCCTCCCACCTTCAATCTTTCTCAGAATCAGGGTCTTTTCCAATGAGTTGGTTATTCGCATCAGATGGCCAAAGTACTGGAGTTTCAGCTTCAGCATCAGTCCTTCCAATGAATATTCAGGACTGATCTCCTTTAGGATTGATTGGTTGGATCTCCTTGCAGTCCAAGGGACCCTCAAGAGTCTTTTTCAACACCACAGTTCAAAAACATCAATTCTTAGGCACTCAGCTCTCTTTATAGTCCAACTCTCACATCCACACATGACTACTGGAAAAACCATAGCTTTCAAAGCGTAAAATTCTATGACTATAAGATAATGCCTATCATCATATTGAAGAAGGAATTCATAGGGTCTGGACTCCATCTCAGGCCTGTCTGTGCTGATCTTGCTCGGCCACCTCTCCAGTGGACTCTGAACTCTCTGCTTAGTGTCTGTGGGAACAACAATGGAAGGATAAGACCCCCTCTGGACAGGGGAACCTTGAAGATCACATCCAGGTTACTCATCACCTAAGAGAAAACAGACACTAATCACCCCTGCCTCCGGACACTATCTATCAGAATGTAAGCACAGGCTTATCGGTTATTAACTATTTGGAATGTAACTGTGGGCTTATTGATTATTGACTGTTTGAACACATAACACGTGAATGATGGGGTTATTGTAGTTGTATTTACCCTTCCTTTGTTTATGTAAGTCTCAAGGGAATTGGGGTAGTGGGTTTGGACACGTACACATCGTACACATGGGGTATAAAAGATTTTCACAAATGCTGGTCGGGGTCCTTGGCTAAGAGGAGACTCTGCTTTGGGCCCGCCGGTGTAATAAACTGCACTCCACTATCTGCATTGTCCTTCTGAGTGAGTCTGTTTCCCGGAAAGCATGGCTATAACAATATAACCACTATTACAATATCATAAAGTATCATAAAGGGTAGTACTATACCCTAAAAAATTATCTGAACGTTATCTATTCAAACTTTCCTTCTTTTATCTCAAATCCTTCACAACCACTGACCTTTTCATCATCTATACTTTTTCCAGAATTTTATACTCTAGTTGGAATCATATAGTATGGAGCACTTTGAGTCTTACTTCTTTCACTTAGAAATATGCATATAAGGTCTACCCATGCCTTTTTCTCTCTTGATAGCTCCTCTGTTATCCATCAGTAATAGTTTATTATCCACCAATCATGATTTCTTCAATCACAGTTCCTTAAGGAAACAGAGGCCACTGATATTCTCTACGTATTAAACATTCTAATGTAAGGAAAGTCCTAGAAGAGCAAAGGAAGCAATCAGCTGCCACCAGGCAGTTTATAGCATTAAGATGTGTGTTTGACCAGATGCTGTGAAAGGCCACTGCTAGTCTAAAGAATCTCTAGGAAACTAATAACAATCCTCTCAAACTGCAGGTCCTCAAATCCTCACTAGATTGCTCTTGTGAATCTCATCTCTGCTCAGAAGTAAGTTTACTAATACCACAGGAAAAAAACAAAAAGAAGAAGAAAAAAAAAAATGACCCCTTCTTTTGTAATGCCTTCTAAATCTCTGGGAATTTCCTCTCTTAGGAAACTAATCCAGATTCTACAAAAAGAGATTCTAAAAAATTTTGTTTCTCACTTTCTTCCATAGTTTCGTAGATAATATAGAAGTGGGGTGATACTGAGTAGGTATCATAATCCAGCATAAGAAGCTTAAAAAGTAGAGTAAAAGAAAATTAGGGTGAAGTACTTAATCTTCATATTTGCTATTCTGGCTACTTTTGCATTATTATTTCCTCTGTATTTTCCACATTATTTCAGTGTCTATTATTGGATAGGTCTTTTTGTTGGGTTATATACGTCCCATTGATACCTGGTTTTATTTTATTTTAGAGAATGTTATACTTTCCTTTGAAATTAGGGTATAAATGTGTATGTCTTTCACCTACTGTGTATCACCTGTATATAATTGATATAATTTTTAATTTCTTCTATTAATATATAAGACATATGTATGTAGGCTGTTGAAGATGATACTGTGTTTTTGAGACATCCTTGGGTTTAATATGCCAAAACATCCATAACCAGATGGGAAATCTTTCATTGTTAATCAGTCTATACTAGAGATCACAAAATACAAAGAATAAACATGGAAAGAAAAATCACTAGATAAGGTAAATGAGATTTTTGTCTCTTAAACACTGAAAAACAGCTTCTAATTTATGGTTATGAAATACAGATTGTTTTCTTAAATATATATCCTTAATTATAAGGTACTGAGAAATTATTGCCACATGAAGAAAAGCCTAGAATAGGTAAATATAGAGAATATATTTTAATTTCTGATTTATTTATTTTTTTTTTTTTGGAGTTTGAAATTTTATTTTATTTTATTTATTTATTTTTTTAATATTATTTTATTAGTTGGAGGCCAATCACTTCACAACATTTCAGTGGGTTTTGTCATACATTGACATGAATCAGCCATAGAGTTACACGTATTCCCCATCCCGATCCCCCCTCCCACCTCCCTCTCCACCCGACTCCTCAGGGTCCTCCCAGTGCACCAGGCCCGAGCACTTGACTCATGCATCCCACCTGGGCTGGTGGTCTGTTTCACCATAGATAATATATATGCTGTTCTTTCAAAACATCCCACCCCCACGTTCTCCCCCAGCACTGTTTATAATAGCCAGGACATGGAAGCAACCTAGATGCCCATCAGCAGATGAATGGATAAGGAAGCTGTGGTACATATACACCATGGAATATTACTCAGCTGTTAAAAAGAATTCATTTGAATCAGTTCTAATGAGATGGATGAAACTGGAGCCCATTATACATAGTGAAGTAAGCCAGAAAGATAAAGAACATTACAGTATACTAACACATATATATGGGATTTTAGAAAGATGGTAACGATAACCCTATATGCAGAACAGAAAAAGAGACACAGAGGTACAGAACAGACTAATTTCTGATTTAGAAGATCATATTACCTACTCCTATCATTTTCATTGGCTCTATATTTCCCATAAGAGTCTCCAACTTTCTCTGGCCTTACTACATTATCCTAGTAGTAGGATGCAGTGGAAGTATGTCATGGTATCAGTAACACATATATAATTTAAAATTATATATTTTTGATGTTTACAATCTGGTTGAGAAAACATGATATAAACATAAATTATTAAATTTAACAATTAGATAGTGCAAATAAATGCAAATGTAGTATATTCAATAACATTTTAATCCTAGACGAGACTTTAAGATAAAGGGATAAGGATTATGTTTTATTCATCTTTGTATTCTCAAATCAAATATATTTCTCTGACACATTTAGGTACTCATTAGATGACTGATTAATAAATCCATGTAGTGAATAAGATTTGTTTATTGGTACTATAAATTTAAAGCAGTCTTCTAGCTTCTCCTTTAGAGGTTTTTTAAAATTACAAGATTTGGGTAAGGATTGAAATAGATTGAAATTAGATCTCCTATGGACTAGAGAGGATAAACTAAGTAGTCTGAACACAGGTCTAAATGATCAATAGGCTGCCATCTACTCTCTAATGTAACCTGATTTTGTAAGTATTAAGTAGGATAGGTGAAATTTTTCCTTTTGACTTGGTCTGTTATTTTAACAGGCATTTCTGATTTTTCTATTCATCTTAAGATCTCTTTTATTATATACTCCTTACTTGTTCATGAATTTTGAGGGTGCTTTAAGTACATGAATGAGGAAGTGAAATAGTGGTATAGCTCACTTGTAAGATATTTGAAAACAGAGTGAGCATAAACTGATGAGAACAAAGTGTTGAAATGGTGTGAAATGGACTGCTACCAAATGAAATTGGTGTAGGGAGGAGTGAGAGCCACCCTGAGTCCAGGAAAGGAAGTGAAGCATGATGGAAGTTGATGGAAGGTAATGGAGAAAAGAAGGGCATTAGCCTAACATTACCAAGGTGATTACCACACTCTGGTGCAAAATCATTCAGTGGAAACACTTCTCCCCATCTATTTCAATTTTCCATGCAGTTGGTCATCTGACAGCTACAGTATAGCTTCCCAAGTTCCTTACTAAAGAGAGTTTTCTGAATAATTTCAGATGCATATTAGTAAAGGTCAAAGAACAAGAAATTAAAATTGCTCTGCTATTAATTTGTAAGAATGATGATCAAGCATGCATAATCTCTACTCAAAACAAATTTAGAGCTGTTTCTTTATTCATTTTAGAGTCTATGTCAGAGTTGGGATTATGTCTGGAATTTGCTGCCTAAATAGTTTTGGATTAAGTCCACAATTGACAGTAAAAACTAAAATGCTTGCAAAGTGTTCTCAATTTTGTAAAACTCAATGAAAAAATTGTGAAAGCTCTTCTAAGCAAGGACAACTGAGAGACTGCTTTTGAAGAAGGAGGCCTGGATTTACCTTTCACATAGTATCTTTGATGACGTGTGACATTATATAGAGAGCTTAATACACTAAGGCCATAGACAATAACTGTGACTTGTTACCTCAAGAATATATCATATACAATGAATAATTACTTAGGCTATGAATATTTTCATCCACTACTTGGTACAGGGCTGGATCAAATGATACTCTAAAAGGATGCTGTCAGACTAAAGTTGATAAATTCCAATTTGTATGTTCCACAAGATTTTTGGCAAAAACACATGCATGTAAACTTTGACTTTTCTATCTAATTTGAAAATATCTCTTTATGTGGAAATAACCCCCAAAAGGGGAGTATGGGAAGAGTCTAAATATAAATTAACTTTTAAAAAGTCTCCAAAGTGAGTGTTCAATTTTAGTCATGCAGGTTTTGAATTACTGAAGTTTTTCCCCTTTCCTTACTCTTCTGAAAACTGCATGGACTGTATCATACAACGTCAGCTTTTAATAGTAGAGACACTTGTTTGGTGAGAAGCAACTCTGCTAACATGAGCCTGAATGAAGGAGCAGTCATTTACTACCCAACCTGAACATATTGGGATGAACAGATATGTATGAAAATATTAAAGTGCATGTAACAATGTTTACAGCTATTGAAGAAAATGCTGAAAGTTTTCATATCTGTGCATATAAAATTGATGAATTATTAAAGAACACAGAAATTTCATAAAAATATTTAGCAATTAAGTATACAAATTATTTTTCTTAGATTCTAGGAAAAAAAGTTGGCAGAAAAAAATATTATGCAATACCCAGAAAATAATAAGTATTTCTTAGTTATTTCAAAGTTAACAATAACAGCCACTGAAGAAAATTTAGAAGATACAAATAAAAGGGAAAATGAAAAGGATTTACCAATGTTACCAGTTAGAGCTAAAATTTATAATATTCACTTGTTTTTGCAAGAATTAAAACATACTGAGAATATCTAGGCTATTCCTTTTTAAATTAGCAGAATACCCATGGCAAATTAACATATTATGGTACTGTACTAGAAATATTTCTATGCTTCTGTTCAGGGCTTTTCTTCTGAACAAATTTTACTAAACCTTGGGACCTGGGCTGAGAGGAAAGCCTTATAAATTATACTATGATGGAATACCTATTTCATAGACATTTAGCACTCCAGAAACATGTGCCTTTATTCAAGCAGGGATGAGATTTGAAGCTATGTGGATATCCCCTAAGTTGTAAAGCTAGTGAAACTAGTCTTATCTTCCCAAGCTACATTGTTTATACTAGGGAGAAAAGGTTTCTCTCTCTTCCTCAAGAAAAAAAAGAAGAAATAGCTGTTTCTCTCCTATTTAACTACTTAATCTTTTAAGAATTACTTACCTGTAATACAAAATCCCATGCCTGCATAGTGATTTATAATCTGCCTCACATCATTTCACCAAAAGAGGAAATTGGGGTCTGAGGAGCCAGAATGATTACTTACTATAAACAAATAATAATCTTTTCCGCTCTAGAAATCTGTGTTTGTGATATATGTATATATTTCAGCAGGAGTTTTTGGTGAGCGCTGGACTTAATGATAGACTTTTTTTTTATAAAATCATTTGATTCACTTTTTAATGAATTTGTCAAATTCATTCTTTGTCAAGTAAACTATTTCTTCTTCATACTGAACTGATTACAGGGATAGTGTGAATGTATGAATAATAATAGTCACTATTGTTAGGCCCTCAGTCAGAGCCAAGTACTGGATTTAATACTTGGAATTTATTACATCACTTAAATTTTGTTACAGCATTGCATTTTAGGCACTATTACTCTTGCCTTTTTTGTAAAAGTGGGACTTCACCTTTAGGAAAGTTAAATAAGTCATCCAAAGTCACACAGTTATTTAGTGATGAAAATGAGATCCTAAACTGATTTCACACTATTCTATCTTTAATTTAGCCATGCAACATCTGATAAGACATTGGTGCAACTACTTTTTTAATAGATACAAAAATGATATATTTGCGAGGAATAGATAAACTAAAGAAACATCCTGATTTCCATTTTCTCTCTATACAGTCACATTTCTCTCCATATTCCATAAAATGGTAAACTTAAATACTGGATATACTGGCCTTTGAAGTGATTTCAAATTATGTTAATTTTAAAGTAATGTCCCCTATCCACCCTAAAACTTATATTTTTCCAAATTTTCTTTCATAATTAGAGGAATTTATACCCACTCAGTTAAGCAACATGGAAGCAAAGTAGCCATCATTGTTTCTGAAAAAAATTTAATACTTTTAAATACTTGTGTATTTGGAAGATGTCTACTAATTCTTTGATATTTTTTCATTGAATCTGTGAGTCTGGGACATGCTCTGTTATCTTCTTAGACCAGTGAGATAGAGCAAAAATAAAGATATGCCAATATCTACCTTGGATCAGCAGCTTCCTCTTCCTGTTTCTTAACAGTGTTCTTGAAGCCCTCTATCTCCATTTAAGGATCCTAACTACATTTGTGCAGAGATGCCATGAAACTTGGAGATCATCTGAAGAGGGAGAGAGCTTCTTGGAACCCCAGTCTTCCTGTCATCAAATAACAGATTAGGTATATGAAAATAGTCATGTTGGACTTTCCACACCAAACAATGAACTAACTGAAATCATTGACAGATACCATTCAATGCTACATGAAGCAGAAAAATCATTCAAATAAGAACTTCTATAATTCTTGAGCTACAAAACTATGAGCTATAATTAAATACTTAATGTTTCTGGGTCACTAAGTAAGTATAATTTAATCATGTATTCTGAAGCCAGGCTACCTGTGTTTAAAGCTGGTTATGCATATAACTGGCTTGGTGAATTTGAAAGTTATTTTGGTATTGTTATGCCTCTCATCATCCCACATTCACACCTCATACTCAGCACATCAGTGAATCCCACTGTTATTAACTCAAAATATACCTTAATTCAAGTTTCCCATTTATTTCTATCATTAATTTTATGTTATAAACCACCATACTTTTGGTTTAGATTAACCCAGAAGCCTTCTAATTCTTGTCCCTGATTCCTTTCTTGACTTCTACTGCCACCATGTAAAGCAAATATGCATTAAAATGTGTGTTGGATAATGTTACTGTTTTGCTCAAAAACTTCCACTGCTTCTCTGTCTCATTCCAAATAACATTCAAATTCCTTAACACGGCCTATAGCATCCTAGAAAATCTGGTCTCTTGTTATTCCTGTATCTAATTTCCTTTTCTTCTTTCATTTACTTTTCAGACACACTGACTTGTTTGCTCTTCTTTATTCATTCTAAGTGTTTTTCTATCTTGCAGAAATTGCAGTTGTCACTTCCTCTGCCTGGACTAGTCTAAGTGTTGTATGACTTTTCCATTTTCAAGTTTTCTGGTTAAATATTAACAGATATCTTCTGTGTCTATCATCCAAGAGATATCTATTGTACCTTTGAATTTCTCTATCCACTTACTTTCTTTTCAAATACTGTTTCATGTCATGTCTTATTATGTCTTCTTTGTTTATTGTTTCTTATTTCCACCCAAGTATAATTTCCACAAGATAAGGAATTGTATCTAACTTGTTCACTGTCAGTGAGGTAAATATTATTTCTATGAAGGAATGGATTCTTTATATCAGAATAAAAAACAGTAAAGTTTCATAAAATAAAAATCAAATATATCTACCTTGACAAAATCACATGGCATTTGTCTTAACCAAAAGAGCAAAAGTGATTTTATATATGTTATACTGGAAGTAATCTTGATAAAACTGGTAAAAGCCAATCACATATTAATCGCACTGCCTTTATGTTATTCTTATTAGCCATTGTCATTGACCATAGAGGATACTGGACTCATAATATTTAGATTTGCACACATTCAAAATGTAAACTTTCATAAACTATGCTAATAAAACAGCTAATACTTTATTTAGGGAAGCCAAGTCCTCACAAAATAATATTTCAGAGCATTTGCAGAAATGCCTATGGTTCTCATATGAAGACAATTAATTTCACATATAAGATGACTTTTTGCAATGTATTAAAGCACACATATTAAAAAATGGCATTTAGGGGTAGGATGGGGAAGGAAATGGGAGGGAGGTTCAAAAGGGAGGGGATATATGTATATCTATGACTGATTCATGCTGAGGTTTGACAGAAAACAAAATTCTGTAAAGCAATTATCCTTCAATAAAAAAATAAATTAAAAATAAAAAATGGCATTTAAATGGTGCACAGTCTAAATGAGTGTTTTATTCCTGCTGCTGTTCTTTTTATGGTATTAATATTTATTAGTTCATCTAGCCTACATTTTATATTTCTCAACTGATATGAAAAGGCTTTAATTTTCCTTTGAAGTTTGGAAAGAGACAATTAAGAACCACAGGAATCAAGTACTTTGCTCTCCAAGAATAGTAGAGAAGGACTGTAATTTGATAAGTAAAGAAGCCTGGTTAAGGACATCCCACAGATTTGATTAAAACTTTCAAGATTAAATCTGTTCTTGTCTCTTTATGAAATTGGCATTGAAGAAAGAGCTGCCATTTCCAGGGTATGATTTTACAAAGATTTATATAATTATATGCTATTCAAATACTGTCATTTAATAACACTTCTCTGATTAGGAGGAAGAAAAAAAAAAAAAAAAACTTGCCCTGTTGCACATGTGGGAAAAATATTATCTGGATTATATAATTGATAGCCTGTCCATAGATGAGGGATCGGGATGCATGCTGATATTTCAATTCCAAATACTCTACATGAAAGATGGACTGCTCAATATATCTTTCATGTAAGAAGTTTATGAGGTTTCCTTAATAACTTATCAGGTCAGGTAAGACCTTACTGTATGAAATATCTGGCAATGCTTCATTTCAGATATACAACCATGGCCCTGTAGCTCAGTGTATCTAGGGAATGAAGTGTGATAGTTATGTTCATATTCTCACTAACTCTTGTGCAAGAGAAAGTAATTGCTTCTATTGTACCTTTGATCTTTTGTCCTGGTTAGTATTTCACTCTCCAGTAAATGAAATGATATACATCCTGGAATAAATTATAATAACTGGTATAATAATACATTTTTAATCCCGAGTTACACAATCTTTAGTATTCAGTGATTCAAATTAATGGAATTTATCTAAAGGATCCAACTCAATTAGTTACATCATAATCCATCTTCCAAAGCAATCAACTCAAGGCATTATTATAATTATGCACCTATAGTATCAAATTACTGAAAACTCATACTTTGTGTATCCAACCGAAACTTTATGTAATAAGGTCTCCTTCAGTTTATAAACATACGATCCCTTTGTTAAAAGGACAATAACATTGACCTTTTAACAGTAGAACATACATTTTCTTCTTTTTTTATTGAAATAGTGACAAATTTTCACTGCTTATTTGTAATCTTTGAAATAATAGAACTAGACATATTTTCAGATATAAGTTCTTAGGTCAGATTTTCTTCCCTCACTCCTACTTTTAAACTGTTCTTAGCCCAAGGGCCCTATCAATCAGACAGTATTCTTTCCAATGATGCTATATTCCATTCTGCCCTAGGACCTATGTGCATATTTTCCCTCTTTCTGAATACCAGTTCTGACCTAAGTAATACTGAGTTGTGATTTTTTTTTTTCTTCATTTAAACCAATTTTGGCAAATAAATTTGGAAAGGTGATAAGAAATGAATACCCTGCAAAGCGAGTTAGACTTGGGAGAACAGAAAAAGGTCTATTTAACATACATATTGTAAAGCTGTTAAACGTGCAAAGTATCTTACTATCTTTTGTTTGCATGAAAAAAAAGTCCATAACAAATAGAGAATAAAAGTAAAATTATCAAGTAACATTTAAACCTGGAACAATTAGACCAAGGAAGAAAATTAGACCTTGATAATTTAAGGAAAAACACAAAAAAGATCTTTAAGGAAATAAAAGCACTTTACTTGAAACTTGAAGTGTTCAATGACAGTTCACAGGTATGAAAATGCCAGACTCAGTAGTAACTGAAAAAATTGTATAGAGAATGAAACTTTGGAGGGTGAAACCAAAACAGATTGCTTAATGTTGGGTATTATATTGGATGAGACAAGATGGCTCTTATTTACATACTCATTCTACACCAATTGTTCACAAGGTAACAGATTTTAGCATTTAAAAGAGAGTTATTTTGCAGCCTTAGGCCATTACTGTAACTTGCCTTTCCTCAAGTTATTTGCTTACCAGTGCCTTTTGTATCTATAGTTTTCTTCTGGTCTTTTTTCTATCTGATTGAATGTCATTCTTTAGAAATAGCTTTCGTTAAGGCATTTTGGTAATAAATACATTCATTTTCTTTTTTTTTTTTTTTTACTTAAAATACTCTTATTTCTATTTTTCAATATTTAACCACATGTCTAATTTTAGATAGATATTTATTTCCACTTAGTGCTTTTAAGGTATTATTACCTTAGTAATAATTTTTGGCTTATGGCTAAGGTATTAAGTCTGTATAAATCTAATTGTCATTACTTAGAATGAAATCTGTCTCCTCTCTTTCATTGTTTAAAATCTATATTTATGATTGTGAAAGTGTCAGTTGGTCAGTCCTGTCCAACTCTGCAACCCCATGGACTGTAGCCCACCAGGGTCCTCTGTTCATGGAATTCCCTAGGCAAGAATACTGGAGTGGGTTGCCATTCCCTTCTCCAAGGGATCTTCCTGACCCAGGGATTGAACGCAGGTCTCTAGCATTGCAGGCAGACTCTTTACTATTTTGTAATTATACCATGGTGGTACTATTCTCAACCAGTACCAAAAAGTGTAATATTTGATTTTAGCTATTTTGCTATGTAATGGAAGATCTAGTGGTTTCCACCTGTGTTTCCCTATGACATTGGCTTTATTGTATGTGTCTGAAAGCCAACTGTGCCTTCAGCAAGTTGGTGAGTAAGACTATGTATTCAGGAACTAGGGGAAAATCAAAGACCATCTAGACTTATTGTAAAATGGATTCAGCTCACAACTCTATTGATTATTAGACCTTCATAATTTTCCTCTTTGACAATGTTATGCCCGATGTCTGAATTCCCGAGCGGGAAGAAAGCAGGCTTCCAAGACAATGCAACTCGCAAGAAAGGGAAGTTTATTGCTGACTCGAGTCAGGGCTCACTGCCGCAACCAATGCAGTGGTGCAGGGTCAGAAAGCACTGAGCCCGAGCTGTTACCCAATTTATAAGGTGTGCATGAGCAGTTGGTAGCTGGCTTAAGCGGATTGGTTACATATTTGCAAAGTATTCTTATTGGCTCAAACCTTCGCGGGCTTTTTTCAAACTTGGGTGTCCGCGGGCTTTTTTCAAACTTGGGTGTCCGCGGGCTTTTCAGCTTTCCCCTGATAGGTTCCCTTTTCCTTACTGGGTGCATATTGATTGGCTGGCTCCAGGTGGCCTAATAATCATGTTACCCTGGAAAACCAGGCCTACTCCTAATCTAGGCTGCCTGTCATGGCTCAGCCTCACAACAACAGATCCCCTTGGTGTTTGGGGTACCCAGGGATTATTGTAAATGTATAGCCTCAGCCTGTTTTGTTCTGAATTCACCTGAAGCACAGTCATCATCTTAAGTGCTAAGTATTTCTTTAAGGAAGCTGAGGAGAAATAGTTGGAGCACATACTTGCTGCAAAACTGCAATACAGTCTGTAAAGGAGATTCAGTCTTTACATCTTTTAAGGCAAACTGCATGTGTGAACTGGCTCAAATCTGGAAATTTAATGTGGGGCACTGATTTTTCCATTATGGAAATTCATTTTAGATGAATTTAGAAATTCATTTTAGATCTCTTCCAACAGATCTAGATCTAGACAGATTAAACAACATTTTACTAGACAGTTCAGTGACAACAAGGTCAACACATTATATCACTGAATGCCTTAATTTGCTCTGCTGTATATTACTATAATTTGCCTACTTTTTCTCTGGTGTGTAAGCTCTGTTACTCGAACTCTGGGATTCCAGGGTCACATCATCTCCCCACAAACCCCAGAAAACTCATTTCAATGCTGACATCTACTACTATTGGAGAAGGAAATGGCACCCCACTCCAGTATTCTTGCCTGGAAAATCCCATGGACAGAGGAACCTGGCAGGCTACAGTCCGTGGGGTCACAAAGAGTCAGACAGGACTTAAACAACAACATCTACCATTGCACTGCAATCTTAAGCTTTCACAATACAGCCACTACAGATTTTTCTACAATGCTAGGGCTCTCCTCACTGAGATATCTATATTTACTACTTCAGTGATGAAGATATGTCTTATGAGTATTCAAATTTATATAGGTAGGGTGTTACTGAGCCTGTCACACATGACACACTCAATTCCTAGCTGCCTAAGATTTTGAATTAATTCTTTCACATTACTGCCTTGTATCTTTATTGAATGTAAGCCACTATCGTTAATTTATCTTTATCATTAATTTATCGTTAGCAGTGTTGTGATATTTATTTCCTGTTCTAACAACGTTAAGATACATGATCATTCATAATCTCAGTTTTGCCACCCTTCTCCAAGGTCAGTATCTGTCCTAAGTTGTCTTTACTGAGTATGAAGAAGCTAACCTCCACAAAAACAGAAGGAAAGCTTGCTTTTGTTGACAAGGGGGCTCAGTGTCTTGAGACTTCAAATTATTTAGTCATTATGATTTTCTCAAATTCTCTCATTCCAAATTTCAGGCTCTTACTTTCTCTACAAAAAGGTTCTGATTTTTCAAATAGAAGACCCAGTGATACTTTGAATTCAATGTGTTGTTAATCCCGTAAAGCACAAGATCGAATCCTGAGTCTGGTGTTCAGATCATTGTTCCCTGTGATTACAGTGGATAAGATATACTATTCAGTAGTAAAGAAATTCTCTGATCTCTGATTTGTGTATTTCTAATCTTGAGTGTTTAATTTTCTTTTTGCACACTTGCTAGTACAGAAAGATAGCCATCAAACTTGTGCTCATGTTTATTATTTCTTTCATATTATACCAATAAAAAAGCCAGTTTGCTTCCCAAAGTGCTGCCTTGAAAGGTGATAAGTTAAATAATTAGTTTCATAACAGAAACTACATCCCATAAATGATCAGTATACCATTGTCTGTTAGCAATATATTTATTACACCTTCCAATCTAAACCTAATTTAATCCATGGGCTTCCCAGGTGGTGCGAGTGGTAAAGAATGTATCTGCCAATGTAGGAGATGCAAGAGACACGGGTTCAATCTCTGGGTCCGGAAAATACCCTGGAGGAGGAAATGGCAAACCATTCCAGAGTACTTGTCTGGAAAATCCCATGCACATAGGAGCCTGGCGGGCTACAGTCCATGGGGTCGCAATGAGTAGGACATGACTGAGCACACATATACACAATTAAGTAAATAAACTCTGATTTCTCTCTTGTGGTTAATTTTCTAGGCAACTATTTCTTATACCAAATGCTATATAATTTATGAAGCAGGAAAACACAAACCAATGCAGACATTTTTTTTAAAGAGAGATTTAGTTCAGAAAACAGACCATTTTCACACATGTTGGAAGAGGTAGAATATGCTTCTGAGGGTCTGAAAAGTCTGATCTACATAACAACAGGGTCCCAAAAGTAGTAGAAATACTTAACGTCCATGTATATCTTCATGCTCCAAATTATTTCCTTTAATTGTAAGAATCTATCTAGAATCCCCCTAGGAAGGAAATGGAGTTCACTTTTTTTTTAGCCTTTTTGATTATAGGAAGTGCTTTAAATGAATGGGAAGTTACTGAGTATCAACAAACTACATATGACTGAGTTCTCTAGGGTACAGGTTTTGGTAACAGCCACAGGGCAGCCATTATATTTGTCCATGTTTCTACCACCTTCCTTCTCAGATTGTTATTTGATTCTGACCCGAGACACCTCTTTCTTTCTTGAAAGGGTATATGTACATGTAATCTCTCTCTTCTCTCTTCCCTCTGCCTTCTCTTTTTCCCTTTCTCTCTCTGCCCTCTCCTTTCCGCTCTCTCTTATCTATTGTTAAAAGATAAACTGAAGCATATTAAGAATTTTTAAGAATATCTTTCAAATACTTCATCAGGTGTCAGCAGGAACAAATGGCACATGTTCCATGGCAGTATTCCACAGCCCCACAGACACAAGAGGCACTCCCAAAGAGGCTCATATGACATTAGCCTCCCAAGATCCAGAGCAACCAAAAGACAACTGAAAGACTCAGACGATTCTGCCAGGGCTGCCAGCAAAATGGCCCTGGCCGCCAAAGGCGTGAAACCCACATTTCTGTCTGGCTATCTTTTGGGGGCTCCCCAACCAGACAGTGGAGCCACCCGCACACACAGCAACGGAGTGCCCTGGGTAGGGAGAAAGTTAAGCTCTCTGGCCACAAAACGAGACCCGAAGGCGATATCTGCCCTTGGGAGAGAACTGGTCGACCCCCAGTGGGTACCCGGAAGCAAATTCACAAGTCAGGATTCAAACACTGAATTCTTACACAGGCCTTCTGCCTGCCAATCTGAAAGGAAAGGACAACGTGAAGATTTCCCTTCTTCTCTCAACCAGGCATCACAGGCAGAGACTAGGACTTTGATAAGAATCCTTACCCTTCGCTGTCTTCTGCCAGCCTCCCCAGGATTCTGCACCCTCCGGCGCCAGTGGGGTGTGCCGGGGTTCGTCCTGGTCACAAGTAGCTGAAGAGGAGGAAGATAAGTTTTCCCTCTATGCTTTATTCGTGAGTGCTCAGCTGAGACCCCTTTATCTTTGAGGCGTCTCGTAAGCAGCTAAACAGCTCCGTTAACAGTTCTCCGCTGTGGCCGCTGTAATTCAGGATTACCGTAGGCAAGGTTTAAGTGCTTGTTCAGCCTCAAAACAAAATTAGGCTCACCTGACGCCGCATGGTGGGTTCACTGCAGCGTCAGTCGGGACCAGTCGTGTTTCTAACTTGTCTGCGGTCTGAAGGTGCACCCGGTCCACTTGCTCAATCGGACTTGGTCCAACCTAAGGCCCCGTCTGTTTTTTAAAGTCGGACCCAGTTCAACTCCGGCCAGTTTCTGCACCGAGTCTGGAAAAGAAATGCTCGAGTAAAGCCATTAGTCAGTTCAGTTCAGTCGCTCAGTCGTGTCCAACTCTTTGCGACCCCATGAATCGCAGCACGCCAGGCCTCCCTGTCCATCACCAGCTCCCGGAGTTTACTCAAACTCAGGTCCATCGAGTCGGTGATGCCATCCAGCCATCTCATCCTCTGTCGTCCCCTTCTCCTCCTGCTCCCAATCCCTCCCAGTATCAGGGTCTTTTCCAATGAGTCAACTCTTCTTATGAGGTGGCCAGAGTATTGGAGTTTCAGCTTCAGCATCAGCCCTTGTCCTAGGTAAAAAGCCACAGAGGATTGGAGAGGGTCGCACCCAGCCCCTCCTGAGGCGGAGGAGGCCAGGACTCAGGGGTCAGCAGGTACCGCATCCGATCGCTCATTGCTCGCGAGGCTGTGGTGGGGATGGGGGCCTCCTTCAGTTCCTGCTTCCTGTTGTTACTAACAACCATTGAAATAAACTGAGGCATGTTACCTTTTTAAGACTGAGCAAAAATCGATTCGAATCAGGCAACATCCACTTTAGCAGATAGAAGGGGCTCCAGGGAGCTGTTCAAAATGAAACACAGAAGGAAAATAAAGGAGTCAAAAACTGGGTTGTTTATTACAAAGTTGCTTTCTTTCAGGGAATGGCAGGAGTCGGTCAGGCAGATGACCTCCCCAAGCTGATTCCTGATTGACCTTTTTAAGGTTCCATTTCTGAGAGCCAAAACTCTCAAGACTCCCTTTTGGTGACATGGGTCTTAGCATAAGTAACTCCATTTTGGACCTATTGCCTTGTTTTTAACACTAATAGTATATATTCAAGCACGTTTATGGAGTTTTAGCTATAGGTTTTCTTTATTATCTTTGTTATCTATAACCAAGATTATTTATTTTAATGGCAGTGAATCAAAATGCATGTTAATATTCCTATGTGAGGAAATTGTGATGGGTAGACTTCCACTTAACTGCATCTTATCAGTATATGTCTAATCTAGAGTCATCATCTGGCTCCATGACAGAACTGCTTTCACATCACAGATGCCACAGTTATGGCAATGAGGGTATCAATTATCTCCAGGTTTAAGTATATTCTAAGTGATTGCATGTGTGTGTTAGCTGTTTCCTGTTTCATCCTGTCTGACTCTGCAGCCCCCTGGATGGTGGCCTGCCAGGCTCCTCTGTCCATGGAATTCTCCAGGCAAGAATACTGAAGTGAGTTGCCATTTCTTTCTCCAGGGAATGTTCCCAACCTGGGATTGAACCCCGGATTGCCTGCCTTAACACACAGATTCTTTATTATTTGAGCCACCAGGGACGCCCGAGTGATCTAGTGGGAATAAAATCTACCACTCTGTGTATCCTTCATTTCTCCTTTCAGTAATAAACTTTGCCTGATTCTATGGAATATAAGATAAAGAGAAAATAACTCCTGGCCTCAAAGCATTTACATTCAGTAGTATATGACAAATAAATAAATGATTATCTGAAAATAAAACATTAAGACAAGATCATGTATAGAGTGAATAGAGAAAGATTCTTAACCTAGATGATGTAGTTTGTGGAAGATGTTCGAGATGACCTTATAGGAAGTTATACCTAAGTTGAATCTTAAAAGCGGGTTATACCTCTTAAAGAGAGAGCGTCACGATACATGCACTGCTCAATGTACTACTTAAGAGAAACTGTGATGTAGAATAGTTGAGAGCTCCAGCTGGCAACTACACATACCTTCGGGTCTACTACCGAGTTCCTACCAAATCACATTTCCCTCTGGGCTGTTCTCAGCTACTGATTAAGCATACAGGTTCTTTAGTACTGGTCTCTTTCTGCCAGATGTGGGATTCCTGGAGTGAGCAAGATTTGCTTAAATACCCCACATGGGTCTGCCTGAGACATTCTTAGAACTCTGCAGCTATCTGAATTACTTCCTACCGGTTCCTTCCTTTTCCTCTCCTTTCACCAACTTCATATTTATATTGTGTTCTGAAGGCAATCTGCACTGCTCATTTTGTTATAATTCATCCTTTATAGGCATTCCTATCAGAAGGATCTATCATATTCACCCTGTTTCAGTAGTGGCTTACAGACAACACGAAGTGGCACAGCTAGTTCTGAGAATGTTTAGAGAAAGGGATTTTAAGAGTGGCTGACATGAACCCGTTGGTCATGTTCCAAGTGCATGTGAGACATGGGTGATCTCTGTCTCAAGGTGGTAGTCCAAAAGTTACAGATTTCATCATTTGGTGACCTGTGAGAGCGTCCCGGTGAGAGGATACCCTGCCAATGTGATTATTCCAGCATTTGAAACATATGGGGGAAAATGACTGCCAGAAAAATGGATGCCTAACAGAAGGATAATGCAAACACTGAGGTGGATTAACAGGTAAAGGTTATGTGTGAAATCCAGACAGTCTTTTCATAGCCATCATATCAATATGCAGCTGTCTTTCAGATAGCAGATATTTTTATCCAGATGTGAATACATGGGATTCATTATTTTCAATCAGTAATAATTAGCCTTGAGTACAAATAATTTGTATCAGATAAGTAAAGTCAGAACATTTCATTGGTTCATGAGAAAAATTTTGTGGAATTTTGTCACAAGCTTTAAGAAATTGTTTTCTTAATTATGGACTAATCTCTATGTAGATGGTATGTGTGTGCATGTGCACACATTCTCACATACATGACATGTGCATGTGTGTACAATTTGTTTCTTTAATTTAGAATTAGTTTCCAGAATCTTATGGAAATGTTTGGTTACAAATCCATCATTCTATATAACATATAATAAAAACATTTTTCTAATTCCAGAAACAAAATGAGCTTAAATCATTCATGCTCAATATGGCTCTTCCTTAGAGCTGTCATCAGATGTATTTGGATCACACCGGGCTTCCCAGTGGTGCTAGTGGTAAACAACATGCCTGCCAATACAGGAGACATAGAGATGTAGGTTCGATCCCTGGGTAGGGAAGATCCCTGGAGGAGGCCATGGCAACCCACTCCAGTATGCCTGGAGAATTCCATGGACAGAGGAACCTGGTGGGTTACAGTCCATGGAGTTGCAAACAGACAGACATAACTGAAGCCTACACACACGCACACATTCAGAGCACACCAATCTCCAATCTCAAGCTTCAAATCTCAGATGCTTGTCTACTTCTCTCCTAGCATCAGAGAGCATCCAAATTCTGCTGTACCCAGCCCCACCCCTATGGGAAAACATCAGGCGTATTGGTTTTTTTGCATACTTGTCTGATACCGTCTGGTATAGAGAACTCTGGATTGGACTTCAGTGTCTGGAAAAATATTCCCAACAATGGAAATGTGAACAGTTACTAATAGACTATTATCTTTAGAAATTAACTTAAAGGAATCATTTTAGTAGTCAAAACAACTATGCAATGACTGCAAATACTTGTTCCAAGTATTTTGTTGTAGTTAAAAAATTACTTAGTGATATATTTAGCTACCCTGGCCTTGATGAGATGCAGCATAATTCCCACTCAAGTGAGGACTATGCTTAGTGACTTCATTCTAAAAAGATATGGCATGTAAAGGAGGAAAAAATTTGCAGTGGAGAAACCTCACCAACAGTACCCCAATCAACTGTGAATACAAGCAATGAATACAAGCAATATGTTAATAGTATGTAGCTTTATATGAAGATAATGATGTGATGAAATGGATACTTTACCCCTGTGATATTTCTCCCCTCTCCTCAAAAAGAAAAAGTCAAAAAAAAAAAAAAAAATAAGCCATAACCCCAGTCTAACTGCAGGAAACATCAAAGAAATCCCAATTCAAGGGCATTCTACTGACCAGGATTCTCCCAAACTATTGATATTGTAAGACACCAATTCTGAGATATTATCACTGCCTAAGTAGCCTAAGAAGACATAATGAATAATATAATATCTTATATGGGATCCAGGTACAGAACACTAGATAATCACTAAGGAAAGCTGAATATAGTATCAATATCATTAACTATAACAAACATATTATACTAATGAAGTGAAGTGAAAGTTACTCAGCTGTGTCCAACTCTTTGAGATCCCTTGGACTATACAGTCCATCGAATTCTCTAGGCAAGAATATGGAGCGGGTAGCCTTTCCCTTCTCCAGGGGATCTTCCCAAGTCAGGGATAGAACATATGTCTCCTGCATTGCAGATAGATTCTTTACCATCTGAGCCACAAGGGAAGACCAAGAATACTGGAGTGGGTAGCCTATCCCTTCTCCAGCAAATCTTCCCAACCTAGGAATTGAACTGGGTCTCCTGCATTGCAGGTGGATTCATTACCAACTGAACTATCAGGGATACTAATATAAGATGTTAATAATAGGAGAAATAATGCAAATATATAGGCATTCTCTGTTCTATCTTCATAATTTTCTGTAAATCTAAACCTATTCTGTTATTTTAAAAACATTATTTACTAAGTTAAATATATATCTCTGTAGCTTTTGCATAAATAGAACCATAATTTTCTATGATATAAAATAAAATAAAGGCATTTTAATAAATTCATGTTGATTTTAAATGAAACCTGCTTATAAAATTATAACATAGGGAGAACTTTACATTCAGCAGATTTTCCCAATGAGTCAGAAAACATTACATTCCTTAGACATGAATTAGGAAAAGTTGTTGTTATCAATTACATGTTTATGACCTAAATGCACATCCTAAGCACAGTGTTTATATCATAACAAAAATATTTATGTAAAATTTAATTTCACTTATTACATTTGAAAAATATGTGAATTAGTGATAAAAACATATTCTTCCATGCCACTTCAGTTCATCATTTTATTAAGTGACTGACTGTAAATATCTGCCTATGCTTAATTTTGAAAATTTTCTTAACTCTTAGAAAACTCAATAAATTATAGTATATTTTGATCTATGTATACTCTTTATAATAATTAGTCCAGGCTATCAATATTATTTGTCACAAAATGGCAAAATATGCAGTAGAGGATAATCTGTTCTAATAAACTATGGTCATTAAAATTTTAAGTATGAGTGACAGGTAGTACAATTTTACATGCATGACAAGTAATTATTGCTATTAATCTGTGATATAAATACCCTTCATGCTATGTAACCTTATTTTCAGGGTAATAAAAATCTACTTAGTATTTATATCATTCAATGTTGTCCTGCTTGTGTGGTAATAACATAAAACTCTAAAATTTCAGTTACTGAAAACAGTTTCATTTTTAACAACGCACATTCCACCTTGGGTCAGTTGGACGCTTTGCTATACATCATCCTCATTCTCAACATCAGCTTTAAAGAATCTTCACTCTCTGGGATGTTGTTTTTCACCATCTGAGAGAGAAAGAAACAAAGTGGTGTTCACACCAATAATTTAATGTTCCAGCCCAGAATGATCCATACTACTCCCAACAACATAGTGGTCAGCTCTAGTTACATGACCCTACCCAGTGCAAGGGAGAATGTGTTCAGTTTCCCAAGATCATTCTTGGCCTTGGTAATTCAAGATGCACAGAGCTCAGCATATAGTTGTATTCATGGCTAATATTTATTATTGTGAAAGGATACAAAGTAAAATCATCAAAATGAAAGGACGCATGGAGTAAAGTCCTGCACAAGCTTCCAAGAGTCCTTCCTGGGTGGGGTTACATAAGACACACTTAATCCCCCATGAGCTTCAATGACACATGTGAGCTATCGTCTACCAGGGAAGTTAATGAGGGGCTCAGTGTTCAGAGTTTTTCTTCGGGTGGCCACACAGGTACCCACTCCTTAGAAGATATCAAAATTCCAGACTCAGAAAGGAAAAGGAAGGGTTCAGCATAAAATCATACTGTTTATTTAAAAACCTAAACAGCAAGTCATCCTTATCTGTTAGTTGCTGGTTAGGAACCCGAGAGCCAAGTTTGGTGGGTGCTGGCCCAGGTCCAGCCCCATGAGCAATCCCCTGCAAGGAGGGCAGTCTCAGGGCTGCTGCCTTTAATTTTCTCGGTGCAGGCAGTAAGAGAATTCAATCTCCAGTGAACCCGAATAACGAGAGACTGAATTCAAAGAAATGCTCAAATCTCTTCTTTGCAGTTAATGTAGCTCTAAGAAGAATTTAAGTATAACCATATGAATTTATAGTGTTTACATTTCTTTGAATAGTGTTTTAGCAAAATATAGTAGAATTTTTCAAGGAAACACCAAAATATTTGGCAGAAAAATTTTTTAAAAACAAGATTTAGATAAATTAATCAAGATGTGAGTTCACCGAGGAAATTAACTTTCATATTTAATACTGTACAAGTAAACAAAAGGGAAGAAGAAGACAGGAAAATATCTAATGTGTTAAAAAAATCTGTATCATTGTATTTACATATGCATACACATTAGAATAAATACATATATTTACTTGCACATACATAGAATATTTTATGAAGGATAGATATAATACTGGAAACAAATCTTGTGAAAGGAAGAAAGGGCTGGGATATGTAGTGATAGAGAAATTACTTGTCAATATATATAGTTTATTCTACTTAATTTTTTATCTTCCTCACATTAATTTTCAAATAAAATTGTTTTCTTAAGCTCACTGGGCAGGATAAATATGAAAATTCCTTCTCTATTTTCATAAAACCCTAGGGAAAGCTTTTTAATACTAGCTGCTATTGCTGCAAAAATAGATGAATAAAGAGAACTCATCAACAAATCCCTAAACACATATTAAATACATAAATTAAGGGAAGATGATACATATCATATGAATTCAAATTGTGGTGTATGAGGATAATTAATAGAAGTTTCTATGTTCTTAGAAAAGTTAAAAGAATGTCTTTCTGTGTCAACTTGCCAATTATTCCTGCATGTGTGCTAAATTGCTTCAGTCATGTCCAGCTCTTTATAAACCTATGGACTGTAGACTGCCAAACTCCTCTGTCCACGGGATTCTCCAGGCAAGAATATTGGAGTGGGTTACCATGCCCTCCTCCAGGAAATCTTCCCAACCAAGTGATGGAAACTTCACTTCATATCTCCTGTATAAGAGAAAAACTGGCAGGCCAGTTCTTTACACTAGTGCCACCTGGGAAGCCCTAGGCCCCTCAAAAGTGCATCCTTGCTATTAAATTTTAAATAATTTATCTCAAATATCATCAGTAAATGGACTGGCATTACCCTTCTTAAATAGATGTATTTGGCTGTGCCTTAGATCAGTACTAAATAAAGACATGTACTTTTCTTCTCATTTCCTTTTTCTTCCTCAAATTTTCTTCTTCCCCAAGCAGAATCATCTCTCATACATGTTTCCCTGTAGATAGACTCTTAAGGGCTTGTATTCCCAATTATTTCATTGAATTTATATGCACATGTGTAAACCGCAGATGTTAAAATAACACAAGCTAAGGTTGGTGATCCATATTAAATATCACACTACCACCTTATAGAATAAACAGAAGTCTGAAAATGATATTGTCCAACACTTGTTGGCTGCAGTGAAATGGAAACACCATAATACATGATTAGTAGGCATAGAAGCAGCTAATATTTCTAGAGATTCATATGGCAATCTAAATACAAAGATGTTCATCTCAGGATTAATAATAAGAATGTAGGAAATAAAGAATAAGCTAGTAAAACTATTGGATTTCAAATACTCATAGGGCATATTTTATAAACAATCAACAAAAAATAGAATGGGTAAGGTATATATTGTATGGGAACTATAATAGTGTTTTCTAGATTCCTTAATGTCACAGAAAATGATTAAATATCTAATGTTAATTTTGAAAAGCAAATACACATTTTTATATGAAATCTGATCAAATTTAATTGCAAAGATAGCATACTGGTGTTTGCTAATAAGAAATATTAGAAAAAAATAGCTATCATGGCAGTGATTTCCTTTTGGCATTAGAATCATGAAGTTTTGTTTTATATGTACCTTTCTATATATTTAAAGCTATTTATAACAATGACATTACTTTTAAAAGTTAATAAAGTAATTAAAATGAAAGGAAAATTATTGTAAGACAAAATTATAGCTTTTACAATTGTAAGGAGTATAGCAATAAAATTGATGAGAATTATGACATTTAGAGAAAATATTAAGAAAATTTGTGCTTCATTGACAGTTACAATTTCTATATACCATAGTGTCAGCAAATGCAACTTTTATTTGTATAAAGCACTTTCTCTAGTTTTTATCATGTTCATTCATTTAGACTTAGTGATTTTCAAAATACAAGTTAAAAATGGAGATGTTTAAATAAGTTAAATAGTATATCTTCAAATATTACCCACAAATAATCAGAAACTAAAAGAAAAAAATCAAAAGTAGTCTTAGTAAAATGTACACATGTTTAAGTATTTTATATACTAAACTCCTCCCTTGCAAATTAGGGCTGGTGAATTATACCAGCAAACCTTCCTTTTTACAAAGGTTGGAAATATTTAGATATTCCTCTGTGCGATAATGGATTCTACTTGATAATCATCATAATAGGATAGGATGTAAACATGAAAATTCTCCCTCATCTGTTAGCTAATCATTACAACCTTTTGATTTGCTTTGAGGGTCACAATCTTTCCTTATAAAAGCTGAGGTCATCTCTATATCTCAGTACTCATTAGTCAGTGATGGATAAAAAGTAATTACAGTAAGCTAAATTAAATTCAACGTAATGCAGTTACCTTATTCTAAAATGTCTTAACATATTTAGAAATTGTTATCTTCTTTTTCTCCTGTCCCAGCCACCTGACTGTGTTATGTGTTTTAAAACATAGATTGATATGTAGTGGGAAAGAGAGAGAGAGAATCTCTGTCACTTCTCGGTGGTTAACAGAGGGCAAACATCAGCTGTAACAAGGAGTAAAAACATGTTTCATTGTGTTAGATAGCAAGGATATTCAGTTTGACGCAAAACTTAGGAGTCACAGTGTTTAGGCTCTTCCATTAAGAAGAGAAAATGATGACACTGAACTCTGAACTTGGACCTGACCTCTTCATCATTGATTGATAGAAACGTCTGTGGATGGGAAGGTCACCGTGCTGAATAAGCTGCTAATGTAGCTCAGGGAGAAGGCCATTTGTGCACACTGTAACTTCTCATCCTCTTAGGAGCATAGAGAATTTGGAAACCAGAACTTGACATTTTCAGAGAATTATTACAGTGCTAAAGAGTTCAAAGTGTTTATTCTTGGTACCTGGAAAATAAAGTGCTTCTTGCTCTGAAGTTTTCAAACAAGATTGCTATACTAAAGTTTAATCAGTATTCCATCAAAACGACTCATGTGGAGGCTGAGGCTTAGATAACTTAATTTTAAAAGATTCCCATGCCTAGGCCTTTTGCAACAAAGGCAAATGAAAGTAGAATGTTATAAACAGACAGAACTTGTGTTTTTCCCTTTTCTAAAAATTTTCTCTTCAGCATGGCAAACATAAAGTGTCCACTGTTCCATTCCAATGCCTTCATTATGTTGGTGATAGACTGCTATTCTCAGGAGATCCTCAGTCTAGAGTTCTGCAAACACACACACACACACCACATTACATTAAAATTAAAACTAAGTTTTCTTTCCAGTGTATGAACCGTCATTTGCAACAGCTTTTCAGCTGTTAGATATAGATTTCAGCATAAAAATCAAAAGGTAATGAAGAGACAAAGATAATAAAAAGAAATACAGAAATGATGGATAGAGCCATACTCTTCCTATTCTTTGTGTTTCCTAAAACCATGGGATTATTAATGAGACTAATTTTTTTTTTCCCTTCTATGCTGTTAAGTAATTTTTTCTCTGGTAAATTTCATGCTTTCTGGTTGACTACAGTCCATAGTATCTTCTTACTATTAGATATCATGTTTTATTCATGTAACAGTACATCTTCTAGGTTATACCTAGATTGTACCATATGACTACATATAGAATAAATGAGCACCGTTGTTTCTTCAGTATGTCATAAGGCACATTTACAAATGTGTTTGCAAGAAAATTGCTAGAAGGAGAAAGTCTGACTCAAAGAATGTAGACATTTAAAATTTTTAAAAATGTTGTCAAGTTTTATTCCAAGTTGTACTCTTTTCTTTTTAATGCTGTGTAATATTCCATAGTTTGTATGTATCACATTTATTTATCCATTCACCAACTGAAGGGCTTATTATTCTTGATTGCTTCCAAGTTTTGGCAACAATGAATAAAGCTTCTGTAAACATATGTGTACAAATTTGGGGGTGGACATAAGTTTGCAACTTGTTTGTGTCAATAATGAGGACTAGGATTGCTGGAATACATGGTAAGAGTTTTGTAAAAATTGGCTAAATTATCCTCCAAAGTGCCCATACTATTTTGCACTCCCATCAGCAATGAATGATAGTTCCCATTGTTCAATATTCTTGTGTCTGGTGTTGCAGTGTTCCAGATTTTGGTGATTCTAAGTCAAGAAACAACGGTTAGAACTGGATATGGAACAATGGACTGGTTCAAAATTGGGAAAGGAGTATGTCAAGGCTGTATATTGTCACCCTGTTTATTTAACTTATACGCTGTGTACATCATGTGAAATGCCAGGCTGGATGAAGCATAAGCTGAAATCAAGAGTGCGGGGAAAAATATCAATAACCTCAGATATGTATATGACACCACCATTATGGCAGAAAGTGAAGAGGAACTAAAGAGCCTCTTGATTAAAGTGAAAGAGGAGAGTGAAAAAGTTGGCTTAAAACTCAACATTCAGAAAACTAAGATCGTGGCATCCGGTCCTATCACTTCACGTCAAATAGATGGAGAAACAGGGGAAGCAGTGAGACTTTATCTTCTTGGGCTACAAAAACACTGTGCACTGTGACTGAAACCATGAAAGTAAAAGATGCTTTCTCCTTGGAAGAAAAGCTATGACAAAACTAGAGAGTGTATTAAAAAGCCAAGACATTACTTTGCTGACAAACATCCATATAGTCAAAGCTGTCTTTTCCAGAAGTCGTGTATGGATGTGAGAATTGGACAATAAAAAACGTTGAGCACCGAAGAACTGAGGCCTTCGAACTATGGTGCTGGAGAAGGTTCTTGAGAGTCCCTTGGACAGCAAAGAGATCAAATCAGCCCTGAATATTCATTGGAAGGACTAATGCTGAAGCTGAAGCTACAATGCTTTGGCCACCTGATGTGAAGCTCTCACTCATTGAAAAAGCCCTGATGCTGGGAAAGATTGAAGGCAGGAGGAAAAGGGGAGTGACAGAGGGTGAGATAGTTGAATAATATCACTGACTCAATGGACATGAGTTTGAGAAAATCCAGGAGACTATGAAGGACATGGAAACCTGGTGTGCTTCAGTCCATGTGATCACAAAGAGTCAGACATGACTTAGTGACTGAACAACAACGATAGATGTGTACTGATATTTCATTGTTGCTTAAATGGGTATTAATTTTCCCTTGATGCCATGTGATATGGAGCATTTTTCATATGTTTGTTTATGTTTCTATTTTCAATGAAGATTTGCTGGGCAAGCAAACAACAGTGTCAGCAATACTAAGTTTCTAGGGAGACAATATATTTAACCGATTGTGCCTTTCTATCTAAAACCATCATATAGCATTCTGCTTGTCCACTCTACTTATACAGCCTACAAGAGTTTTTTTTTTTTTTTCCACATAGAACTTGTACACTTCTTCATGTATGTGATTCCTCTAGAGATTGATCTTTCTAAGTTGTTTTCAAAAGAGATCTTTTCTTTATTGATATATGTATAAAATGTTGGTTGTTCAGTCACTCAGTCATGTCTCTCTGAGATCCCATGGACTACAGCACACATAATAATTAATGTATAGATTTTAGCATAATCAATCAAAGACTTAAGAATTTTTTTTATTGTTATTCTTTTCTAATTCTGATTAAACATGCTTCTAGTGTCAACTCTGGCACTTTCTAATAAAACATTTCATACAGAAAACCTGGTTTTAAAAGTAAGCTTGTCTGACTGAATTCACAGCACTACCATTTACTAAGTGTATGGCCTTGGGCCAGTTACTGAACCTATGCAATTCAATTTCCTCATAGATAAGATGGTATTTTAATAATATCTACCTACTGAGAGAGTCGTTAGGAAAGCGGATCATTGTGATGATTAATTCTCAGAAAACTAATATACAGTATCAAATGATTTTTATTTTTCTATTAGTAATATAATACTTGGTCTCACTTTCCTAAAACTCTGTCCTTTTCAGTTTTTCATGAAAAAGATAAAATGTATAATTAGAGCGATTGTGAAAATATTAAAACATTCCAAATGAATGTTGAAGGCAATCGTTGCTGAAAGGGAGTAATAGACTAGTGCAGTTGAAAGTCAAATAAAGGATTAGTTCACTTTTTGGAGGTTCAGGAAACACTAGATAAAACCTGTGACATTTGAATGACCAATTTGAAAATTGTAGATTTAAGCAAAATAGGTCAAGTTGGAAGTTTTCTGACTTGTTTCTTCTCTTCAGCTTAAAGCAAAAGTGCAGTTTTCTGAAAAATCTGTAAAAGGTAATTAAGATGATACAGTAGGAGTCTCCCACTTGATAAAGGACATGAAATTCTTCAAGTTTTCTAATCTTCTTCTCAACTTAAACTATATAATAGATATGCTTGAGATTTAAATGATGGAATTTGAATTTTCAAATACTTTACAAATAGTATGTCAGAATTATCTACTCTGTTTAAAAGTGCTTATAAAGGGAACTTTCACCAAATGAAAAAGAAAAAAAAAAAAACTGCTTCATCAAGTTCTCTAGGTTCAGCACTAGAACAGAGAGGTATTCAGGTTGAAATTGTGTTGAAAAGACCACATTTCATGCTACTAATGGCTGAGTGAAAAATAAACAAAACAAACTGACTCCGCATGACAATTTCCTTCTGCTTGGAGCAATTCTCATACCTGTCCTTCAGAATGTCAGCCTGACCAGAAACAATGCAACTACTGCTGGGCTTGGGCCAACAATTTATGGGATGTCTTAAAATGTTTTATTTGTTGGTTTAATAATCTCAAGGCTATATTCCAAGAACAGGAACTACCCCCCTCCCAAAGAAGTGTCAACCAGGCTATGAGAGACTATTTTCACTCTGTGGAAAATATTATTTAAAAAAGCCTTTATAAAAGGGAAATAGGAACAAAGTAAAAAGGCAACATGGGAGGGGAAAAGGGATATTAGAAAACTTTTTCTTTTAAAATATCAATTGAAATAGAAAAAGGTAGTAAGTATCTCTACTGTGCTTTTCATATCTGTAAAATGTTACAATTTTTCATGTCTATGATACATGTCACAATAAAACAAAAAGGAAAATAAAAATCTTTGACTTTTTAGAATCCTGAAAGTTAAAAAAAAGAAATGAAAATCTGTCTAGCTTCTGAAAGGAAATTTTTATTAAACAGCTATAAAGTGAATATCACAGACATTTCAGAAATTCTCATGGTATTTCTTTTTACTAATTTAATCAAAATATTTAATGTCAGCAAAGGTATTCACCAGCAGGATCCATTATTCATTGAGACACATAATATACAAAAACCTTCAAACCATGGACAGCATTAAAAAAAAAAAAAAAATAATAGAAGATTATCAACCTAGAGCCAGACACCCTGCAATGAGAAATCGAGTGGGCCATAGGAAGCATCACTATGCACAAAGCTAGTGAAGATGATGGAATTCCAGCTCAGCTATTTGAAATCCTAAAAGGTGATGCTGCTAAAATGCTGCACTCAGTATATCAGCAAATTTGGAAAACTCAGCAGTGGCCACAGGACTGGAAAAGGTCATCATTTTTTCATTCCAATCCCAAAGAAAGGCAATGCCAAAGAATGTTCAAACTACCTTACAATTGTTCTAATTTAATATCCATGTGTGCATGGAAACGCTCAATTAAAGTTTACTGCAAGGCTTCAGCAGTATGTGAATTGAGGACTTCCACATGTACAAACTGGATTTAAAATAAGCAGAAGAACCAGAGATTAAATTGCCAGCTTCTGTTGGATCATGCAGAAATTCCAGAAAAATCTGCTTCACTGACTATGCTAAAGTCTTTCACTATGTGAATCACAAAAAAACTGTGGCAAATTCTTAAAGGGATGGGAATGCCAGACCATCTTACCTGTCTCCTGAGAAACCTGTATCAAACATCAAGGCTGTATACTGTAACCCTGCTTATTTAACTTATATGCAGAGATGTGAAATACCAGACTGGATGAATCACAAGCTGGAATCAAGATTGCCTGGAGAAATATCAACAACCTCATATATGCAGATGATACCACTCTAAAGGCAGAAAGTGAAGAACTAATGAGCCTCTTAATGAAGTTGAAGGAGGAAAGTGAGAAAGCTGGCTTAAAACTCAATATTTGAAACCCCAAGATCATGACAGTCAGTTTCATAACTTCATGGCAAACACATGAATAAAAAGTGGAAACTGACTGATTTTTATTTTCTTGGGCTCTAAAATTACTGTGGATGGTGACCACAGTCATGAAAGTAAAAGACGCTTGCTTCTTGGAAGAAAAGCTATGACAAACCTGGACAGCATATTAAAAAGCAAAGACATCACTTTTCCAAAAAAGGTCCATATAGTCAGGACTGTGGTTTTTCCAGTAGTCATGCATGGATGTGAGAGTTGAACCATAAAGAAGGCTAAGAGCTGAAGAATTGATGCTTATGAAATGTGGTGTTGGAGAAAACTCTTGAGAGTCCTCTGAACAGCAAAGAGGTCAAGACAGTCAATCCTAAAGGAAATCAGCCCTGAATATTCTTTGGAAGGACTGATGCTGAAGCTCCAATACTTTGGCCACCTGATGGGAAGTGTTGACTCACTGGAATAGACCCTGATGCTGGGGAAAATTGAGGGCAGGAGGATAAGTGGGTGACAGAGGATGAGATGGTTCGATGGCATCATTGACTCAATGGACATGAGTTTGGGCAACCTCCAGTAGATAGTGAAGAACTAGGGAAGACTGGCGTGCTGCAGTTCACAAGCAGTTGCACCTGGCTTAGCAACTGAATAACAACAAAAGAAGGCAGAGAGGATAAGCAGTGTTAATTTTCAAAGTCACCTCTATCCATCAAAAAATTTTAGGATGGACTCAACACAAGCATGAGGGTTCTATTCATGTTATTAAACATGGTTATATGTACATAAAGATCAAAATTTATTCAGCTTAATTTTCTATTAAATTTTAATTGCATAAGTAACATGTATCTTTTTAAATAAAAGCAATAACAATTTTACAATAATAAAACAACAATTAGATGGACTCAGATATTTTCATATCTTAAATGATTGTAAATGCTGGGTTATGGAAATTCATATTCATCGTGGATTTTCTATCTTGGAAATTGGTATTTTTGTCTTTATTAAATATAAAAACACTTTAGTGGGTATATAAAATAAATTGATTTGATAAATTCTTATCAATGAAACAATTTTCATAATCATTGATCATTATGGTAAAATGTTTTCTATGAATTTCTGGTTCACTATTATAATTTTCTCATGCCATCAGCCACATATATGCAAATGTCCTTGGGCATCTCTGTAGTATTCTGTCATAGAGGGTAGATAGCTCAAACTTATTACTTTAATGTCATATTTATTTAAAAATACCAAGAAATATAGTAATTATTATTTCTAAGCATGCCAAAATATACTATTCCTCAATGATTATTAACATACTGGACCATACCCAAAGAAGATAAAACTTCCTTTTCTTTCTCATAAGTTCTTATCTATGGAATAGCAGTGGGAAAAGTTTTAGTCAAATGTAAAATGTTTGATCCCTTAAAATATTTCCAGCAATACATTTCTGTATAATCATTTAAACAAAAATTTTGTCTTTTATTCCTCCCATTTATTTAGAAAATATATGAAAGAATCAGAGACTTTTATACCCTTGTGATGTTGGAGATAGGGCTACCTTTGGTGGAACTATGGATTCTCTCTTCTACACATGACTTTTTTCTTCTATTGAATGTCAGAAATGATTATTAACTCTTCATTTCTCTTTGCTTTCTTGCTCCAATGAATTTTATCCCTTCAAGCAAATAGGTTGTGTCTATGTAGTAAATAAGTATATGGAAATGCACATTATTTTCAAATTTTACATATATATTGTTTTATACTTTTTAATGGGGCTTTCATCTCATTATTTAATGTGAGTCTACTATCAGTATGCAAAAGTAGCAGTAATACAAAGGAACTGAACCAAAGGTAAATTACTGTTATCCAAGCATTTACTATGTGATGGTGCTTTCACATCAAGAACTAAAGAAGAAATATATCAAAAGAGCAAAATAAAAAATTTGGGCAAGTTTACATAGTCTTATGGCTAAAAGAATAAAGAATACTCATAATTTAATAGAGGCCTCTTAATAAATTACATACTGATAGTGGTGAGAAAATAAAGAACAGCATTATGAACAAAATAAACACATTCATTATAATAGATTTATAATATCTAAGAATGCATTGCCTCAAATATATCTTTATTCCCTTAGGAATATTAATCTCAAATTATGCAAATTTCAAAATATGTAATGAATGTTCCAGTAGTCATTTCACAAACTCTTAATGTTGAACACTTAATATGCAATGCTTAAAGATAAGAGTTTTTAAAAGAAAATAATATATATGTAGATATGAATCTCTATCAAGAACTTTAAATCAAGACATACTGAATGTGTTTTAAAGTAAAAATTAATCAGAAGCATTTTAATTGAAAATGGACTTTTCTCAAGCATTGAAAATTTCAATTTAAAAATTAAGAACTAGGAAAGAGGGCTTCCCTGGTGACTCTAGTAAAGAATCCGCCTGCCAGTGCAGGAGACGTGGGTTTGATCCCTAGTCCAGGAAGATCCCACAAGCCTTGGAGCTACTAAGCCCGAATGCCAGAACTATGGAGCCAGTCATCTAAAGCCCAGGAGCCTCAACTACTGAAGCCCGCATATCCTAAAGACCATGCTCAGCAATAAGAGACGCCACCACAATGAGACCATGCACTGCAACTAGAAAGTAGCCCCCGCTTGCTGCAACTGGAAAAAAGCCTGTAATTTTTGAAATTATAACTCAAAAATATCATAGAGACATAACTATGTAAATTAAAATGTATAAAATCAATTATGAAGCTACTCATAATACATGTAATTCCTCCACCCTATTTCATAAAATTTTTCAGTCTCAGAAATTTCATCTAAATGCATTCAAGAAACTTAGAATGTATGAAAAATAATTAGAATTTGAAACTTGTTAAAGATTCCACATTTTGTTACTCGATTATATACATTCATCATCAACATCATCACATCAGAGTAAATATGTGTGTGTGCACATATATAGTATTCATTTTGTATAGTGTAAGTCTGCATGTCTACATGTAAATAGTATGCAAGATATCTTCTTACTTATTTTACATATATTGCTTCCTTTACCCCACAGTAGATAATATTATTTTGCCTTTAGAGATAAGAGCATTGTGATCTGAAAGGGTTAAGTATTTGTTCAAGGTGATACAGCTATCTAATGGCAGATATTCATTTAAATTATGGAATTTGCATTCTAAAAATAAAAAAATATAAAATTGAAGGTCATGTTACTGATTCTCTCTGTTGTCATTGTTGAATCACAAGCCAGTATAGATAGCAGTTTTCTAGTCTGTAAAATGAGTAAATCATATTATATCATGTGGATACTCTTTTTATCTACTGTAGTCAATAATTTTAACTTTCTACATCATTTATGCATTCATACACTCATGCATTCATTCACTTTACTTTCACTTACTTAGATACTCACCCTGATCCAGTATGTTTTCTATTAACTAGGGTATACAGACATGACATTATCTACTTGGGATCACAATATATATACATAAGAGGCAAACAATAATGAAATAATTATATCAGTAATTTCTATGAGAACACAATGCAGAATGCCAAGAAAGCATATAAAATCAGGGGACTAATAATGGCTATGCATGCCCAGGGATAAATAAATGAGCTATGAGTAGTGCCTACTATGAAGAGAATCATTACAATATGGAGATACTCTATAAAACAATGTATATTATATATATATATATATATATATATATATATATATATATATATATAAAAGCAACTTCTCACCCATTTACCTACTCTATTTTGGTACCAAAGTCTTAATTTTAAAGCATCTAAAACCATTATTGGGCAGAATAGGTTATGTTGTGGTAACAAACAACCTAAAATCTTATCAAGATATAAGACTAAAAGTTCCTTATTCCCTCATATGAAAGGTCCATCCAGGAGCAGGTTGGGGATCTCCTTATCATTGCCAGTCAAGAACTCAGACTTACACAGGTTCCTTCTCAATATGTACATCCATGACAGGGGGAAGGGATCTGATGTCTATCAAGTAAAATGTCAAATCTCAAAACCAGTTGCCTAGATATAATACATGCCACTTCCATTCTTATTTCAGCACTCAAAGAAACTTACTTGTTCAGAGTTACCATTAAATGAGGTGAGTGCAATCCTAGCATTTATCCAGAAGTAATAAATGTTTATAAACTTCCTGACTACTATCACAAAACACAGTCCATGTAGCAGCCCTGAAGATGTGTAATATAAACTGGAATAAGGGTTTGAATAATCCACTAGTAGTACTAGCATGGGGTCTGTTAGGAAAGGGAGTTGAGTTCTATTTTGGGAAGTATCAGTTCAGTTCAGTCGCTCAGTCACGTTCAACTCTTTGCAACCCCATGGACGGCAGCAAGCCAGGCCTCCCTGTCCATCACCAACTCTTGGACTTACTCAAACTCAAGTCCATTGAGTTAGTAATGCAATCCAGTCATCTCATCCTCTGTCATCTCCTTCTCCTCTGCCTTCAATTTTTCCCAGCATCAGGGTCTTTTCCAATGAGTCAGTTCTTTGCATCAGGTGGCCAAAGTATTGGAGTTTCAGCTTCAGCATCAGTCCTTCCAATGCATATCCAGGACTGATTTCCTTTAGGATGGACTAGTTGGATCTCCTTGCTGTCCAAGGAACTCTCAAGAGTCTTCTCCAATACCATAGCTCAAAAGCATCAATTCTCTGGTGCTCAGCTTTCTTTATACTTGGGAAGTATAGTAAACTGTATTTCTTTGAGTATCTAAGTTCCATTATTTAAAATGTCCATTTATCCACCTGATGGATACTTTATTTATTCTTTAGCCCCAAATCACATATCACTTCCTCTGCAAAGTCTTCCCAGATATTCTCCAAGCAGCAATAATCACTCTCTCTCTCTGTGCAGTCTCTGTATGCTTTTCCTGCTTTGCATTCATCACACTTCACTTTGCCATTTGTTTATTTATCGGAACAAGACTGGATGTCATGTTCTGTCCGTAAAGAGACTATGTTACTCTCTAAGCTTTCACCAAGTTTCTCAATGGATAGCACGCAAAAAATTTACAATTCAGGTCAAATTATTGTATCCCACAAGCCATATGTTTAATAAAAATGTATATGTGGTTAGTTGATGAGAAAAGGGCATTAAACACTGGATAAAGATTATAAGTCAGAATAGGATCAAAGGCTGTTCAGGACCTTGGTACAGATGATTCCAAAGAACACTACTGCATCAGATGTATTAATTTTACAATCAGAACCACAGTACTTTGTATGGAAGAGGGTGAATAGTTTTTGAGGCAAGAGCAACTATTTAGATTAAGTTTAGAAACTAACTTGTACTTTGTTGTATCCTATTTGCTAATTGGAAATATTGACCTATTGAAGGAATTTCAAAATATAGTGCTGAACATTATTAAAAATAAAAAAAGGATAACTCTTCTCAGTATTATTTGGAAAGCTCAGTTACTCCAAAGAAAGCAGTTATACACATGTACTTTATGTGTATATAAATATATAAAATGTAATTTCTCTAGGCTGATCTCTTAGGTGAATTTTAATTTAAAAGACATCTCTTAGGTGTCTTTTAATTAAAGTTACCTCAAAATTAAAAATATGACAGTCTAGATTACCACAGATTGTAATATGTAAATCGAAGTTTTAACTCAATCATTGTTATATATGCAGAGCTGAGAAGAATAATGATGAAGCAACTTAGCATAATTACTCAATTGCATCAACAATCTTATTGAAAACTAAGTTAATTCAATTTGGAGTTATTGGCCTGTAAGTTAAAATGAAAGTAGTGGGGGAAGAAGATTTGCCTTCTCTAAGTTAAGGTGGCACATGGGTAAATGTTATATCACTAAGGAGTCTCTAATTTATTTAATTTTTTTTAAAAAGTCATATCATCCTGTTTTTTCACTGTAAAGAATATTTATCATGTCTTTGGCTCTATTTTGACAATGAGGAGTTCATGATCTGAGCCATAGTCAGCTCCTGGTCTTGTTTTTGCTGACTGTATAGAGCTTCTCCATCTTTGGTTGCAAAGAATATAATCAGTCTGAGTTCGGTATTGACCCTCTGGTGATATCCATCTGTAGAGTCTTCTCTTGTGTTGTTGGAAGAGGGTGTTTGCTATCACCAGTGCATTCTTTTGGCAAAACTCTGTTAGCCTTTGACCTGCTTCATTTTGTATTCCAGGGCCAAATTTGCCTGTTACTCCAGGTATCTCTTGACTTCCTACTTTTACATTCCAGTCTCCTATAATGAAAAAGGCATCTTTTTTTGGGTGTTAATTCTAGAGGGTCTTGTAGATTCTCACAGAACAATTCAACTTCAGCTTCTTCAGTATTACTGATCAGGGCATAGATTACTTGGACTACTGTGATATTGAATGGTTTGCCTTGGAAATGAACAGAGATCATTCTGTCATTTATGAGATTGAGTCAAAGTACTGCATTCTGGATTCTTTTGTTTACTGTGAGGGCTACTCCATTTCTTCAAAAGGATTCTTGCCCACAGTAGTAGATATAATGGTCATCTGAGTTAAATTCACCCATTCCAATCCATTTTAGTTTGCTGATTCCTAAGATGTCCATGTTAACCCTTGCCATCTCCTGTTTGACCGCTTCCAGCTTGCCTTGATTCATGGACCTATCATTCCAGCTTCCCATGCAATATTGCTTTTTACAACATCAGACTTTACTTCCTTCACCAGTCACATCCACAACTGGGTGTTGTTTTTGCTTTGCTCTGTTTCTGGACTTATTTCTCCACTGATCTCCCATATTGGATTTATTGGACACCCACCAACCTGGGGAGTTCATTTTGCACTGTACTAACTTTTTACCATTTCATTCTGTTCATGGGGTTCTCAAGGCAAGGATACTGAAGTGGTTTGCCATCACTTTCACCAGGCGACCACATCCTTATTGCCAAATTCATACTTGAATTGAGGAAAGTAGGGAAAACCCCTAGACCATTCAGGTATGACCTAAATCACATCCCTTACAATTATACAGTGGAAGTGACAGATAGATTCAAGGGATTAGATCTGGTAGACAGAGTGCCTGAAGAACTATGGACAGAGGTTCATGACATTGTACAGGAGACAGCGACCAAGACCATCCCCAAGAAAAAGAAATGCAAAAAGGCAAAATGGTTGTCTGAGGAGGCTTTACAAATAGTTGAGAAAAGAGAAGCTAAAGACAGAGGACAGAAGGAAAGATATACCCATTTGAATGCAGTGTTCCAAAGAAAAGCAAGGAGAGATAAGAAAGCCTTCCTCAGTGATCAGATGCAAAGTAATAGAGGAAAATAATAGAATGGGAAAGACTAGAGATCTCTTCAAGAAAATTAGAGATAGCAAGGGAAAATTTCATGCAAAGATAGGCACAATAAAGGACAATAATGGTATGGCCCTAACAGAAGCAGAATACTAAGAAGAGGTGGCAAGAATACACAGAAAAACTATACAAAAAATATCTTAATGACCCAGATAACTATGATGGTGTGACCACTCACCTAGAGCCAGACATCCTGGAATGTGAAGTCAAGTGGGCTTTAGTAATCATCACTACGGATAAAACTAGTGGAGGTGATGGAATTCAAGTTGAGCTATTTCAAATCCTAAAAGATGGTGCTGTGAAAGTGCTGCACTCAATATGCCAGCAAGTTTGGAAAACTCAACAGTGGCCATAGGGCTGGAAAAGGTCAGTTTTCATTCCAATCCCTAAGAAAAACAATGCCAAAGAATGTTCAAACTACCTCACAATTGCAGTAGCATGCAGTTTCGCACGCTACCTCACACGCTCATCTCACAAGCTAGTAAAGTAATGTTTAACATTCTCCAGGCCAGGCTTTAATAGTACATGAACCATGAACTTCCAGATGTTCAAGCTGGATTTAGAAAAGGCAGAGGAATCAAAGTTCAAATTGCCAACATTTGTTGGATCATCGAAAAAGCAAGAGAGTCCCAGAAAAACATCTATTTCTGCTTTACTGACTACACCAAAGCCTTTGGATCACAACAAACTGTGGAAAATTCTGAAAGGGATGGAAATAACAGACCACCTTATCTTCTTCCTGAGAAACCTGTATGCAGGTCAAGAAGCAACAGTTAGTACTGGACATGGAACAATAGACTGGTTGCAAATCAGGAAAGGAATACGTTAAGGCTGTCTTGTCACCCTACTTATTTATATTCTATGCAGAGTACATCATGCGAAATGCCAGGCTGCATGAAGCACAGCTTTGTGGGCTGGGAGAAATATCAATAACCTTGGATGTGCAGATGACACCACCCTTATGGCAGAAAGTGAAGAAGAACTAAAGAGCCTCTTGTGAAAGTGAAAGAGGAGAGTGAAAAAGTTGGCTTAAATCTCAACATTCATAAACTAAGATCATGGCATCTGATCCCATAATTTTATGGGAAATAGATGGGGAAACAATGGAAACAGTGAGACACTTTATTTTTTGGGACTCCAAAATCACTGCAGATGGTGACTGCAGTCATGAAATTAAAAGATGCTTGCTTCTTGGAAGATAAGCTATGACCAACCTAGACAGCATACTGAAATGCAGAGATATTACTTTGCCAACAAAGGTTCGTCTAGTCAAAGCTAAGGTGTTTCCATTAGTTACATATAGATGTGAAAGTTGGACTTTAAAGAAAGCTGAGTGCCGAAGAATTGATGCTTTTGAGCTGTGTTGTTGGAGAAGACACTTGAGCATCTCTTGGCCTGTAAGGAGATCCAGTCAGTCCATTCTAAAGGAAATCAGTCCTGAATATTCATTGGAAGGACTGATTCTGAAGCTGAAACCCCAATACTTTGGCCACCTGATGCAAAGAACTGACTCCTTGGAAAAGTCCCTGATGCTGGGAAAGATTGAAGGCTGGAGGAGAAGGGTCAACAGAGGATGAGATGGTTGGATGGTAACACCAACTCTATGACTTTGAGCATAGTCTGGACATTGGTGATGGACAGGGAAGTCTGGTGTGCTGCAGTCCATGGGGTTGTAAGGAGTCGGACACAACTGAGTGACTGAACTGAACTGGCTCTATTTTAAGAAAATTCTATTTAAAATTAGAAGTGATATAGGTAAACTGTATTTTTAAAACAGTGAAAAAGACTACTGGGTCCACTGAGGTCATGGTTAATATGACACAATTAGGAAGGAGATTGCTCTGAAACAAAGCTATCCCGGGTTTAGTTATACCAACATCTTCACTGGAATGGGTGTGACAGTCACTGGGTGGCTGTTCAAGAAACAGTGATAAGTAAAATGCAGTCAGGATAAAACAAATTTTAATCCTTTTAGTGTCTTCATAGAAAGAGCTAAGATTCATTTAGCTTATTTAAAAACGAGCTAAGTGCTTAATAAAACCTCTCTCACTTTATAAAAGACTCTCAAATCTTAACTATGCTAAAATAGCTATGTCATTCCTGTGGCAGACAGTCATAAGTGAAACTGTTCCTAAAGAGGTGAAAAATCCTAAATCATTACTTTTCATGTAAAACAAATTACTGGCTGGAAACTAAATTACATTTTAATGGACATAATATAATTCTGTTCAGCCATGTTCAGTAGAAAAAAAATGATGGATACAAGGTGAAGTAAAACTCACCTGCTTCCTTTAGGCACTTTGCAAAGTCCCTGAGGAAGACAGATGAACCAGTGGAGGACTAAATAATGCACTATCTTTATTACAAGCTGAGCTTTGGCCTCAAACTTCTTTGTAGCTGCCCAAAATGGTGACAGTAGATGGAACACACAGACTTAACTTGGATCTTTAATCTCTGGATGAAACTAGAATCAGGTAGAGTCACTTCCCCCTTGATCAATTTTTTTTAGGTTCTCACCCCAGTCTGGCTCTCAAGATCTTACAGTTTTGTAGAAAAAGGGATATGAAGAAAAAAGTTTCCTCAAGGAGAAAAAATAAAATTTCCTAGGCTTAGAGCAGAAGATTCAGCAGTTCTAAAAAGTGTCAGAGACAAAACCTATTTATTCAGGATTTTACAATGAATATGCATACACTATACTCATTCTTGTGCATGATATATAATTTTTGTCTTAAGTTATAAGGTAGACTATTTTGGAATCAGATATCAGGTCATTCCTCATTTAACTATTTCCAAGTTGTTCTTTGATACGAATACTTTACTCTCTGTTTGAGGGACAGAATAAAAATCTATGTTTACTAAGCATATATATGGTTTAAAACAGTGCTCAGAATAGATTCCCTATGGGGGCAAAGGCTAATAATACTTGTCACTTTACATAGTTATCTGTGCTTTTGCAAAATACAGAACAGACATTTATATTCCATTTAGGTTCATGATCCATTCTGAATTAACTTTTGTATATGGTGAGAGGAAAGGATATATACACCTCTGTTTCTCAGGTAGGATCTCAGCAACCATTATCCTAGGGCTAATTTTGTCCCACTGCTGAGTGTCTTCTGAGTCTACTACCCCATCCCCTCTGACTGTTTTCACTATGGCTCTTTCACTGTGGAACTAAACTACTGATGACCCTTTGAAAACGCCATTGACTGCATTGACTGTTCCTTGTGCTCCCATTCCCCGCCACACCACCCCCACCGCCGCCAAAGCCTTGTGTAGTTTCTTCACCCATGTTGCTAGTTTTTGCTTATTTGTAGATATAAGGGTGACCTTGTAAAAAAACCCAAGAACTATCTCTCCTTGCAGTTCTCTTCTCTCTGGTTCTGCTCTGCACACTCTAATTTTCTCGACCTCCCAACTTTCCAATTTCTTGGAATTCCCTCTGTCTCCCCCATTCAGGGAAACCAGTCAACTCTACCTTGATTCCACCTTCTTGCTCTATGCCATAGGGATTTTCTACAGGCAGGATGTTAGGGATATGACTGTGCTCAGCTCATTTTTTTTTCCCCTCTTTCAGAAATTCCTGTCCTGTACTGGGTTTTGTACAATATTTGAAAATTCCTGTTTTCATATATTTTATGCATTTTTAGTTGTTTAAGGAGGGAGTATAAATCTAGTGTGCATGTTTGAATATTGGCTAAAAACTTGAATATTGGCTAAAAAATTCTGTCCTCTCTCTTTTTCCCTCTTTACATTTTATTTGGATAATTTTCAATGATTCATCTTAATTTATCCCCCTCCCCACCCATGCAGTGTCCAATATTGTGATAGAACTCTCAAAGGAAATTGTCATCTCTAATTTGTCTTTTTACTTGTGAGACTTCCATTTTACTCTTCTCTAGACTTATATGTCTACTAAATTCAGCATTTCATGTTCTCTACCTTTTCCACTAGGTCTTTTAAGATGTTATCTGTAGGGATTTTAATCTCTGAACGATCATTTCCAACATCTTTATCATTCCAGACTCTGATTCTATTAGCTATTTATTTCTGGGGTTTTTCCTTCTCCCCTTTCTCTCTTTTGCCTGCCTCCCTTCCCCTCTCCTTCTCTTTCTCCCTCTTCATTTTTCTAGTATTTCTTTAAACTGTTGCTTGCTGATTATGAGAAAAAACAAAACAAAACAAAACAAAAAAACCTGTAGCCAGTATATAGAATTGGGGCCAAGTAATTAGATTACTTTTTGTTTGTTTTTCAAATAAGTAATGATGTTTGTTACATAATAGACTCCATAGTTAAAATAATATGGTATTTTATTATTGAAAAATTTACCAGTATTGGAGCACATACTTTTAATTTCTTAGATTGGGGTGGGGAGGGAGGCTGCTCTTGCTACTTTGTTCTTAAACTATATGCCGAGGTGATCATAAGGCTTTTTTCTTTTCTTTTTTATTTTATTTATTTTTTTTTCTTTTCTTTTTTAAAGGGCTACTACTATATTCCCAGCTCTCAGTTTATATATAATCTGGTAAAGAACACTGAAAAATATATTATATTGTAGTCAATTGATAACCTACTTAATTGTGAGATTCTTGAATTATCAATGTCCTGTCTTTTCTATACAAACCATAATAATTTATCATACAGGATCCAAAAGTGTTTTTCAAAACTAAATAACTAGTACAATAAAATTACATTATTAATTTATAGTGCATAATTTAATTCAGATTATGTTAAACAGAATGGCTGCAATTATATATAAGATAATGTATTAAAAGATAACATTATGGGAAATGGAAATATAAAAATCCAGAAACAGATGGTATGAATATTGTATTTTTCCTAAAAAACAGAGAAAATGTTATTACCATTTGAGCAAATATTTAATAATTGTCTACTGTGTGGCAGATAGAGTAGGCATTTAAATGTTATGAAGATGAATAAGTCACACTTTCCTTTTAAGATGATGGGTAGCTTATTTTTATTTGAATGTCTTGGTGAATTACTAAATCTATTCGTAATGTTCAGTTTTAAATTTAAAACATTTTTTTTTTTTTCATTTTTTTGGCTAACAGGCAAATTTTATGTTTAGAAATATGCAGCTCTGCTTTTTTTGTAACTAAGTAGATTTTGTTTTGTTATCAACTTAAAGGAAGAAAATTATTTGATCCATTATTAAGTTGACATGTTCTCCAAGGGAAGAACAAAACTCTTATATTTTGGGAGTCATTTTATACTCCAATTGCCCTTTCTATGGACTACTTTTATCTGGTATTTTTCTGTTATCCTAAGAAATCTATGAAATCACAGAGAAAGCATGTTACTCTCAGACTAAAATATGCTTTAAATCTTCTTTTTAAACATTTGATTTCATTAAACTTACATAAGTAGGTAAGATCAAAGTCTTTTAAGGACAATTCTAATATGTGCATTCAAATGTTGATTAATGATGATATTTGTGATAGGTTATCTTTGATCATGTAACAACATTTTAGAAATTCTAATAATATAACTCAGAAATTTAATGTTTATGATGTTATTAAATAACTGCCAAATAATATCCTAAGCATAAAATTTTAGATAGATGATTTTTTCAAGAAGTAACTGAATGTATTTTATGCCTTACAACTCAATAATAGATGATTGAAATATAAGGCTACCTATTTAACCAAAGATGTTAAGCCTTTAGTGATAAAGCTATTCAAAAAACGACATGGTACATTCTGATTCCTTCTACCTAACATCCACCCCAAATAAACTTCCAGGGAAAAATCTCAAGTGAAAAGATTATTGCTTTATGTTATTTGACATAACAATCTGAAATAAACAGATTGTCTTCTGAAATGGTATACAATTTTTCTCTTTACTAAATAAATGTTTTGTTGTTATAAATGCAATACTTAAATAAACAACTTACTACATATAAATATTTATATTAAGCCAGAATGAGGAAAGAATTAGACCAATTATGTCAACACTCTGTGACATAAATCACAGCAAGATCTTCTATGACCCACCTCCCAGAATATTGGAAATAAAAGCAAAAATAAACAAATGGGACCTAATGAAACTTAAAAGCTTTTGCACAACAAAGGAAACTATAAATAAGGTGAAAAGACAGCCCTCAGATTGGGAGAAAATAATAGCAAATGAGGAAACAGACAAAGGATTAATCTCAAAAATATACAAGCAACTCCTGAAGCTCAATTCCAGAAAAATAAACGACCCAATCAAAAAGTGGGCCAAAGAACTAAACAGACATTTCTCCAAAGAAGACATACAGATGGCTAACAAACACATGAAAAGATGTTCCACATCACTCATTATCAGAGAAATGCAAATCAAAACCACAATGAGGTACCATTACACGCCAGTCAGGATGGCTGCTATCCAAAAGTCTACAAGAAATAAATGCTGGAGAGGGTGTGGAGAAAAGGGAACCCTCTTACACTGTTGGTGGGAATGCAAACTAGTACAGCCACTATGGAAAACAGTGTGGAGATTTCTTAAAAAACTGGAAATAGAACTGCCATATGACCCAGCAATACCACTTCTGGGCATACACACTGAGGAATCCAGATCTGAAAGAGACACGTGCACCCCAATGTTCATCGCAGCACTGTTTATAATAGCCAGGACATGGAAGCAACCTAGATGCCCATCAGCAGATGAATGGATAAGGAAGCTATGGTACATATACACCATGGAATATTACTCAGCCGTTAAAAAGAATTCATTTGAATCAGTTCTAATGAGATGGATGAAACTGGAGCCCATTATACAGAGTGAGGTGAGCCAGAAAGATAAAGAACATTACAGTATACTAACACATATATACGGAATTTAGAAAGATGGTAACGATGGCCCAATATGCAGGGCAGAAGAAGAGACGCAGAAGTACAGAACAGACTTTTGAACTCTGTGGGAGAAGGGGAGGGTGGGATGTTTCGAAAGAACAGCATGTATATTATCTGTGGTGAAACAGACCACCAGCCCAGGTGGGAGGCATGAGTCAAGTGCTCGGGCCTGTTGGGCTGGGAAGATCCAGAGGAATCGGGTGGAGAGGGAGTTGGGATGGGAGACCGGGATGGGGAATTCGTGTAACTCTATGGCTGATTCATATCAATGTATGACAAAACCCACTGGAAAATAAAAAAAAGAAAAAAAAAGAAAAAAAAAAAAAGAAATAAAAAAAATAAAAACTAAAAAAAATAAAATAAAAAAAAATAAAAACACACATCCTGCTTTCTTTCAGCAACCATGAACTGTACTTTATATCATTTTGTAGATTAGTAAATATAACTCACCCAAAGCTATGTCATTTGCAAAAGTATCTTCACAAAGTCAATAAATAAACATTAATACCAGGAAAAAAAAAAAAAGAATTAGACCAATTAGAAAGAAGGGTAAGTGGGATAATGTGTGACATAAGAGGACAATAAATTCTATCTGAAATTAAAATATGTAATTAAAAAAACTACCTCTACAATGAATGTTTTACATTCTTCTTAAAATCATAGGAGTCATTTAAACATGAAGATTTACTGCAAAGAAGAAACATTTATCCTGAACTCAGCTAGTGTTTCCATTTCACAGTATGTTCTCCATGAATTATGCATAAAACTAAAATCAGTCTTTTTTATAAATGTCGATAGCCAATTATTCCCTCTTCTTTTAAGGAAAACAAAAGCAGGGATAGGAAAATATTAGACTTAGAACTTGCAACGTAAGCCAGTTCTAGGGCTTGCTGTTGCTGTTCTTAGTTCACTAGGTCATGTCCTACTCTTTGCAACTCCATGGACTATAGCAAGCCAGGCTTCCCTGTCCTTCACTATCTCCTGGAATTTGCTCACACTCATGTCCATGGAGTCGGTGATGCCATCCAACAATTTACTAAGAGTTAATAAGCTCTCTGTGAGGTAGGTTTTGCTGAGACAAGGGGCTCAGGGTTCAGGGGAGGCTCTTTCAGTTGAAAAGTCCGGATGTCTACACTAGAGAAGCTCAGTAACTTGAGGTGGACAGAACCTTGCCAGAGTTTCAATCCGTCCTCTATTCAGCTAAAAGTCTGATTAAAGTTACCAGCCATCTTTCTGTCTGACAAGCAGAGCAAAGAGTGAAGACTCCCTAAAGGAAAATAAATCAGCTAGTGCCTAACTTTAGTATAAGCAATGTTTGGCATATCATTGAAAAAAAAATCTCTGGGCATGCTGAAAGAGAGGATCATAGGCAGAGACTCTGGGAGTTAGAGGAGTCTTGGTGTGTAACTTCTGCTGATTTCTTGGTTTAAACATTCATGCCATGAATGATTTCACACTATCACTATGAAGTTATTGAATGCAGAATTAGGAAGAGATGCTCATTGGCTGCACTCCATGTGGATATGCACCAGTTCTAGAACCTCACTGTTGTCGTTCTGTCACGAAGACGTGTCCTACTCTTTGCAGCTCCATGGACTATAGCATGCCAGGCTTCCCTGTCCTTCACTATCTCCTGAAATTTGCTCAGACTCATGTCCATTCAGTCGTTGATGCCACCCAACCATTCCATCCTCTGTCTGCCTCTTCTCCTCCTGCCCTCAATCTTTCCCAGCGTCAGGGTCTTTTCCAGTGAGTCAGTTCTTCACATCACATGGCCAAAGTATTGGAGCCTCAACTTCAGCATCAGTCCTTCCAATGAATATTCAGGGTTGATTTCCTTTAGGATTGACTGGTTTTTGCTCCTTGCAGTCCAAGTGACTCAAGAGTCTTCTCCAACACTACAGTTTGAAAATCATCAATTCTTTGGCATTCAGTCTTCTTTCTGGTCCAACACTAACATCCGTATATGACTACTGGAAAAACCACAGCTTTGACTAGACAGAATTTTGCCAGAAAATTGATGTCTCTGTTTTTTAATATGCTGTCTATGTTTGTCATAGTTTTCCTTCCAAGGAGCAAGTATCTTTTGATTTCATACTGCAGTCACCGTCGAAAGTGATTTTGGAGCCCAGGAGAATAAAATCTGTCACTGTTTCCACTTTTCCCCCTTTTATTTGCCATGAAGTGATATAACTGGATGCCATGATGTTAGTTTTTTGAATACTGAGTTTTAAGCCAGCTTTTTCCACTCTCCTCTTTCACCCTCATCAAGAAACTCTTTAATGCCTCTTCATTTTCTGCCATTTGGATGATATCAACTGCATGCCTGAGGTTGTTGATATTTCTCCTGGGAATCTTGATTCCAACTTTTGATTCATCCAGCCCAGCATTTTGCATGATGTCCTCTACATAGAAGATAAATAATAAGGGTGACAGTATACCACCTTTTTGTACCCCTATTCCAGTTTTGATCCAGTCAGTTGTTTCATGTCTAGTTCTACCTGTTGCTTCTTGACCTTCATATAGGTTTCTCAGGAGACAGGTAAGGTGGTCTGGTAGTTCCATCTCCTTAATAATTTTCACAGTTTGTTGTGATCCACACAGCTAAGGCCTTTACTGTAGTCAGTGAAGCAGATATTTTTTCTGGAACTCCCTTGCTTTCTCTTCAATCCAACGAATTGTTGACAGTTTGATCTCTGGTTCCTCTACCTCTTTGAAACCCAACTTGTATATCTGAAAGTTCTCAGTTCATATACTGCTGAAACCTAGCTTGGAGGATTTTGAGCATAACCTTGCTAGCATGTGAAATGAACACAATTGCATGGTAGTTTGAACAGTCTTTGGCATTGCCCTTCTTTAGAAATGGAATGAAAACTGACCTTTTCCAGTCTTGTGCCCACTATTGAGATTCCCAAACTTGCTCTAATATTGAGTGCAGCACTTTAACATCATCATCTTTGATGATTTAAAATAGCCAGCTGGAATTTCACCTCCATTCACTTTGTTTGTAGTGATGCTACCTGTGGCCCATTGACTTTACACTCCAGGATGTTCAGCTCTAGATGAGTGACCCCACACCATCACCCAGTTATCTATGTCATTAAGACCTTTTAGTATAATTCTCCTGTGTATTCTTGCCACCTTTTCTTAATCTCTTCTTCTGTTAGGTAGGTCCTTATCATTTCTGTCCTGTATTCTGCCCATCATTCCATGAAACGTTCCCTTGATAGCCCATTTTCTTGAAGAGATCTCTGGTCTTCCCCCATTCTATTGTTTTCCTCTATTTCTTTGCTTTATTCATTTAAGGCCTTCTCCTTGCTCGTCTCTGGAACTCTGCATTAGCTTCAGTATATGATTCCCTTTCTCCTTTACTTTTCACTTTTTTTCTTTCCTCAGCTATTTTTACAGCCTCCTCAGACAACCAGTTTGCCTTCTTGAATTACTTTTTCTTTGAGATGGTTTTGTACAGTGTTATGAACCACTATCCCTCGTCCCTCAGATATTCTGTCTACCAGATCTGATCCCTTGAATTTATTTATCACCTCCACAGTATAATAATATGGGGTTTGATATAGGTCATACCTGAATGGCCTAGTGGTTTTCCCTATTTTCTTCAATTTAAGCATGAATTTTTCAATATGAAGCTCATAATCTGAGTTACAGTCAGTTCCAGGTTTTGTTTTTGCTGACTGTATATAGTTTCTCCATCTTTGGCTACAAAAAACATAATCAATCCAATTTTGGTATTTACCATCTAGTGATGTTCACATGTAGAGTGTCTCTTGGGTTGTTGGAAAAGTGTTTGCCATGACCAGGATGTTCTCTTGACAAAATTGTGTTTGCCTTTTTCCTGCTTTATTGTGTACTCCAAGGCCAAACTTACCTGTTATTCCAGATATCTGCTGACTCTCTACTTTTCATTCCAATCCCCTATGAAGAAAAGGACATCTTTTTTTGGTATTAGTTCTAGGTGTTGTAGGACTTCATTAAACCAGTTAGCTCCAGCTTCTTTGGCATTAATGGTTGGGGCATAGACTTGGATTACTGTTGATGTTGAATGGTTTGCCTTGGAAATGAAACTGATTATTCTGTCTTTTATTAGACTGCACTCAAATACTGTATTTCAGGCTCTTTGGTTGACTTTGAAGGCTACTCCATTTCTTTTAAGGTATTCTTGCACACAGTAGTAGATATAATGGTCATCTGAATTAAATTTGCCCATTTTTGTCCATTTTCATTCACAGATTCCTAAGATGTCAATATTCACACTTGCAATCTCCTGCTCGACTACCTCCAGTTTACCTTGATTCATGGACTGAACACTCCAGGATCCTATTCAATATTGTTCTTTACAGCATTGGACCTTACTTTCACCACCAGATACGTCTACAACTGAGCATTGTTTCCGCTTGGCCCAGCAACTTCATTCTTTCTGGAGCTACTAGTAATTGCCTTCTGTTCTTCCCTGGTTTGGCCACCTGATGCAAAGAAATGACTCACTGGAAAAGACCCTGATGCTGGAAAAGATTGAAGGTGGGAGGAGAACGGAATGACAGAAGACGAGATCATTGGATGACATCGTGACTCAATGGATATGAGTTTGTGTAAACTCTAGGTGTTGGTGATGGACAGGGAGGCCTGGCATGCTGCAGTCCATGGGGTTGCAAAGAGTCAGATACAATAGAGCGACTGAACTGAACTGATCTTCCCTGGTAGCATACTGGACACCTTATGACCTGGGGGTGTTTATCTTCCAGTGTCATATAGTTTTCCCTTTTCATACTGTTCATGAGGTTCTCGAGGCAAGAATACTGAAGTGGTTTGCCATTTCCTCCTCCAGTGGACCACGTTTTTTCAGATCTCTCCCCTATGATCCACCATCTTGTGTGACTCTGCAGGACTCACGCAGAGCCATGGCTCATAGCTTCATCGAGTTATACAAGCCCCTTTTCTATGACAAAGCTGTGATCCATTAAGGGGAAAAATTAAAGGGAAATGAAAATAGAAAACATCAAAAATTTACTAGAACCAAAAAAATAATAATAATATTTATATTAAGTGAATATTCTTCACATTCTAGATCTGAAAAATGGAGTGAATTAAATTAGACTTGATATTTGATTTTAATAAAATAATAAATTCAGAATAATATTAGAACACTTTAAATCAAATTCAAAGGAAATATCCGAATTAAAGCACACAGGAAAAATAGAAAAATACTGAAAAATATAAATGCAAAACTCTAACCTATTTTTAATTGAAGCTCCATAAAATATTATGTCCTATGATATTGTGACAGTAGCAAAAAGCTAACAGTTTTAAAAAAGAAAAAGAAAATTAAAATACTAACCTATACATTCAAGGACAAAGTCATCTATAGCAAGGTGAATGAATATAAAGAATAGCCCATAATGACACCTTTGAGTAAACTGTAAACAACAACACAGAAACTAAGAATTTTAAAAGAAACAAGTGGAAAAGAAAATATAAATATCATCTTCAAAAGGATAGCAAATATACTGGTAAAATCTATGATTTATCAACAGAAACAATGGAAGTCAACCATTCAATTTTATTTGCCAGTATGTATTTTAAAGATTTTGCTCTTCTGTCTTCATTCATTCTCATGTTCTTATCTGTCATCTATATCTGTTGAAAATATTTCAGCTGAGATCTCACTCTGGAGTATCAAGTTGCAAGTCCCCACAGGCAAATCAAACTTATACCTCTGATCCGGAACTCAGTTACTCATTCTCCCGATGTCCTGGTCTAGAATTTCAGCATGGCAATGATCTGTTAAGCTTGCTGTTGAATTTTGAATGAATATCAAGTATCCACGAAGGCTTGCTTTTCACTACTAGATAAATTGTTTATGCTTTAGTTTCCCTTATTACATTTGTTAATCATACCCCACCCTTTTCTGTCACAGCACTGCTAACTCTGCGTGTGATTACTAGTTGTATAACTCTCTCTCTCTCTCTCTCACTGGAATTGAAGGTGATAAACTCAAGGCTGATTGCTGTTGTGGGTAACATTATATCCCTAGATCTTAGTGTGTGTTGCATTATTGGTTGTCAATAAATATTTAAGGAATTAATGAATACTTCTTTGCTTCTACATGTATTCTTACAATAAGTTCCTTTTACCTAAATTTATCTGGATTTGTGGCTTTCTTGCCGCGGGAAAAACCTAAGGACATGTTTGGTACCTGTCATTTTCCTCAAATGTTATTCACTATTACTCCTAAGCCTCTGTCCCTACTACTTCCTCATCTTGAAATGTCCTCCATATCTTTTTGCATATAGACAAGACTTTTTCATTATCTAAACATATCAGGATGTACCTTTTCCTTGAGGCGTGTGTCAACTTTGCAAGTTTAGGGTAACTAGCTCTCTTTTCAGGCTCATGAACTGGTTCATGAGCTAATATCAGTACATTTCTCCTCTATTATAAACCATTGTTTATGAAATTATAAACATGTTAAGGTAAAAACCATTACAGTTGTGTGCAGGGTATAGACTTTGTAGTCAATAAGTATTTATTGAGTAAACATAAATGGCTAATTGGCTTTGGTTCAGAGAAACTCATTCAACTATTCTTTTCACTGAAAAACATATGCCAGGTGTTTCAGAAATCAAACATCTCCATAGACATTATCTTTTGAGATTCACCCTACCATTTAAATCATATTTTTAATAGATGAATTGATTCATTTATTCAACATCACATAATTGAGCAACTGAATATTTGTTAAACATCAAGTTCTAGAGCCTAAAAAGTACTGGTGTAGGCCCTAAGTGGGAAAAACATGTCAGCTGTTTGACCTGTAAATGATTATAATATGAAGTAGAAGCAGATGTTTGTGATTAGAATTAACAATGATGAGAGAATATTCAAGTCCACTGTGAAGGAGAGTTAAACAGAGGCTTTGGGGAGAATCACTGGTAAATTTGATAGTAAAAAATTGGTTGTTTTTAAAATAAGGAGGGAAAATAAAATATATACATAGGGATTATATGCTTAAAGTAATGGAAAAAATGATTTAAAACATTAAACATTTAGAAAACTGTAGTTCTCTCAATAGGGTTTGCATGCAGCACATAATGAGAGAGAAATTACTTATTGGATATGCAGCTAAGGTAATCAGAGGCTATACTTCTTGCGTGCTGTTGCTTAAGTCATGTCCAACTCTTTGCGATCCCATGGACCATAGCCCCCCAACCTCCTCTGTCCATGGGATTCTCCAGCAAGAATACTAGAGTGGGTTGCCATGACCCCCTTCAGGGGATCTTCTTGGTCATGTGTTATGTCATGCTAAACGTATTGACTTTTCTGTGCAGGTAATAGAAAGTCTTTGCTAGGTATTGGCAGTATCTACATGTTGGATAGCAGAGACTAGGATGGAAAGAACAATTTAGAACCAATTCTGAGATTGGTAGAGGATTTAACTACAAAAAAAAAAGTGCAGTGAGTTTGGGAAAAATAGTTTGGATTTGAGGGAAAATACAGGTACTAGAATTAAGCAAGATTCAGTTGCCTATTATGCATGAGCAACAGAAACATGTAAGTGAATAACAAGAGATTTCAGACTTAGCCAACATCATCTTGGGGCCGTTGATAGCAGTAGAGATAATGAGAGGCACTGGAATGTGCAAATCTTACTTTTATGTAAAGAAATCATCTACGGTATTAATGAGTTAACAACTATCATGATTTTGTAATATTGCTTATATTGTATTTTACTTGGTTTGGCTTCTATGATTTTTTTTAAAAACCTTAAGGAAAAAATAAAAATAAAAGTGATTCATTTTTATTCTCTAACAATGCTACTGTTGTTTCTCATGTGTTGCAAATAGAAACATATAGCTCATCTTTGACCTCCTATCCCAGTAGAAGAGGAAGTGTGTTAAAGGAGCCAATATTCACAACTTCTAGTTGTAGGTATTTGTTCTTATCTTTTCGTTTTGAATTATCCTACATGAAACTCACTAAATAGATATTGCTATACTGGTGTTTACTATAAAATAGAGTCAGAAAAAAGAGGGCAAAATAGTACCTTCTGGTTATAGTAACTATAACCAGAGTTTGCTTTCCCTAAGAGATAATGAAACGACTGTTTGCTTCTGAAGATGAGATCCTTTGTCTTCTATCCTTCCCTGTCCCTCCATCCCTTCCTCCTTGTTTTCCTTTCCTTCCTCCCTTCTTTTATTGCTTCTTTCCTTCCCTCTCTGCTCTCTCCTTCCTCCTTTCCCCTCTTTTTCTCCCTCTTGTCTCTCTCCAAAGTTTTATAGGCATATGTCTTATTGTGCTTTCATGAAAAGTTAATACTTAAGTTGAGAGTTACAAATGAATTAGAAAACCAGCCAACTTAACACTGTTGGTGAACTTTAAAGACTAACAATAACAATGGGAAATAATTTAATATTATCAACCTTTATTCTTTAAGCACTAATGCAAATTATTCCTTGCATGTAGGTTGCTAAGCAATGGCCTGAAAGTGTTTTTGTTGACCATAAATGCAATTCTGTGTGGTCCCAAAAAGCATTCCCTCAATCATTTTTGAGCTATCATATTTTATTATCAAGCCATGCTTTCAAAAATGGCAGAATTCTGTAAATGAAAATACTATGTATGCTGTGCAAGCAATTTCATATATGGTTCAAAATTTCTTTCCATTCAGTAGTGATTTTGGCAGCACAGTTATCATTAAAACTAAATATGAAATGTGTAATCAAATGAGTAGTCAGTAAAAACATTACTTTTAATATATGCTGAAAATATATATTTAAACAACTCGATCACATGATAAGAATAATGTAGGAATTACATAATTCTTTAATTTGCTTATAAATTATTATATTATAAAATTATTATAAAAGTATAACATCAACATAGGATTAGTGAAGAGGGGAAGACTAGAACCATAAAAAGAAACAGACACTAATTTTCCCGGGAGAAATGGAAAAGGGAATGAAGATTGTCTGTTACATGATAAAATGTAAGATCACCAGATAAAAAGTTCAGAGTTATCTACTACAGCAGCAGGATCTGGGGAGATTATATTTTAAAATTCACAGTTGTATAGATGAACTGTGTAGTATGCTCTTTGTACTATCTCAGGCATTAGAAAAGTGGCCCATGTGTTTTCTTTCCTATAATATCTTAGTAAATAGAACTCTAGTCTATGAGAAAATAAGAAATAAATCAAGTTGTTCTTATTTCATTCATTCTTTGTGAAGCTGAAGTCATGAAATTTGGTTTAGGGACTTAGGGTTATATATTCCTTAACCAATGGTAAATATGTCTTCTAATTCCATATTTTGAATATGTCATTATTATGACATGTTTCTTGAAGGAATGAATCCCAGAGGTGTATTGAATCACAGATTCAAGTTTACTTAAGTATTGCAGTAAGTAGCATTTCAAGGTTTCTCTAATGCCTATTAAAATGTTTCATGAAAGAAATAAAAAATAGATGACTATAACTAACACTGCTGTATGGTAAATAGGAAATTTGTTAAGAGAATAAATCCCAAGAGTTCTCATCACAAGGAAAAACATTTCCTTCCTCTTTGTTTTTCTTTTGGCTTTGTTTTATGAGAAGATGAATTAACATCTTAAGAACCTCTTATGGTAATCATTTCACAATACAGGTAAATCAAATCATCATGCTATACACCTCAGGCTTATACAGTGAGGCATGTCAATTATTTCTCAATAAAACTGGGAGAAAAAAAAGAAAAATAATACAGATGGTTTATCCTTTGTTAGAGGAAGTCATACTGGGTAAAAATAAATGTCACATAAACACATACAAAAAAAAGCAAAAGTCACATTAAATCATTTTTAAAACATCTATGCCTAAACTATGTTAACTGAAGTGAAATATCTAGTATATACATTGCAAGAGGTAATAGCAATAGAAAATGTTACAAAATATAACCTTCCAACTTTATTTTGCATTAATTTTCCCTTCCAGTTTTAATGAGATATAGTTGAGATACGACACTGTATAAGTTTAAGGTGTATCATGATCCTTTGACTTACATACATCAAGAACTGATTACTGCAATACTTTTAGTAAATATATATCATTTCATGTAGATACAAAATAAAAGAAAAACATTTTACTTGTGATGGAACTCTTAGGATTTACTCACTTTACAACTTTCAAATATAACATACAGGAGTGTTAATTATATGGATTATGTAACTTGCAGCCCTAGGATGTTTTTATCCTACAACTGGAAGTCTGACCACCTCCATCCACTTCTCTTTCCTTCGCATCCTCCCACCTCTGAAAACAACAAGGCAGATCTCTTTTTCTACAAGATTGTTCTTTGACGTATAATTGAACTACAGCGTTGTGTTAGTCTGTGGTACACAACATAGCGATTCAATATTTCTCTATACCACAAAATGATAACCACTGTAAGTTTAGTTACCATCTATCACCATACGAATATATTACTTTATTATTGAAAATATTCCTGTGCTGCACATTTCATCCTCGTGACTCATTTATTTTGTAACTGGAAGTTTATACAGAGGTATAATTTCCCTCACCTATTTCACTCATCCCTCTCTCCCCATCTCCTCTGACAACCACCTGTTTGTTCTCTGTATATGTGTCTCTGTTTCTGTTTTGTTATATTTGCTCATCTGTTTTGTTTTTTAGATTCTTAATGTAAATGAAATCACATAGTATTTAGCTTTGTCAAGGAGTTGGAGCTCTAGAGTGTGACTGCTTAGATATCAATGTGCAGTTTCTAGTCCGTGTTAACTTTATCTAGCTCTCTATGCCTTCTTTGCTTCATCTGTAAAGCAGATATAAGAAATGTATATGATTATTATGCTAATTACAGGACATAACCTATGCAAAAGGACTAGAACCATAACAATTGTATAATAAATGTTAGCTATTGTTTTTTTTATTATTATTAACCCAAATAGTAGCCATCGTTATTTATGTTTATTATTTGGTTTCCAAACTTTGAAACAGTAAAAGTTAGTTTTTAAATAAAACTAAGAATTAGTTTTTGCAGTGAGCAGATTCTATAGAAGAGCTGAATGTTAATTATTTGGTAAATGTAGTATCAACAGCATTTCTGTGTAATTTTTATTTGTAAAGTAAGATTATATACTTTTATATCCAATTAAGTTTAATGCCATATTAATTGTAATCAATGTGGAAACATAATTTTTAAGAGCTAACTGCTATTTTGTGGAGAAAGAGGTAGAGATTTTATAATAAAACAGTGACTTAGACTTCCATAAAAATTGTTTAAAATACTGTATATATAACATGAAGAAAAGCTGAAAATGCAAATTTCCAAGAAAACAATGTGTTTAATGCTAATCTATGTATATTACTAGACAAAAGCTTACAGAGCTTTAGCTGATAGGTCAAATTCATTACAAGTAGTAAAAGTATGCTAAGGCTCTAGCATAAATGCATGTGCTTATGATTAAAACATCCAAAGATGTTGAATAGATTAAATATATTAACATGTAATACTGAAAAAAAGCACAGAGGAGCATGCCTAAATACAAGCTATTCCATTTGCTTGGGTAAATAGAATTCTTAATGCAGTAGAACCACAAACGATTGCAAGAGTAAATTTTACATTTCTGCCTAGATATTAAAAAGTTTGCATGAAATGATGTTTCATCCACGATTCATATCAATTTGTAAGGTAGGCAACTCAGTTTACTACAGGAAATATATCTTTATGAAGCATAACAAAATCCAATTTACCAGTAAAATCCATTTAAATTAAAATCAAAGACTAATCTTCATGTAATCCTTTAATTGTATCATAATGATGAATGATGAAGAGATACCTATAGTGAGCACTTACTTATTCTGATTATTTTCATTTTTATTTAATAGAAATTATCTTCTGCAGGAATGAAAGGTATATGGAAAGGTCATATTACTTCTTGCAACCAGTAAACTTCTTTAAGCTATACTATTAATGGAACAATAAAAGAATATTCACATTTTTGTAGGGTCATAGAGAATGTAACTGCAAAATGATGTTCATTAAAACCTAGTCTGAAATACATAAAATCTTTCTAGTTCCAACAAAATGCTCCTACATAACGACTGAATGTTGCTAAAAGTGTCACATTCCTAATGAATATATAAAATTTGGTATACAGTGAAAATTTTCAAAATCTTTTTAAAATTTATATTGAGATGCCAATTTACAAAAATAGTTAAGAAAATACTGAAGAACAAAGACAAGATTATACTATTAGATATTACATTTTATTATAAAGTTATAGCAGTTGATGGTTTTGAATGGGGAAACTGAACACATATATGACTATAAAAATATAACACTGATTCCTTGTTAAAAATAAACTGAATAAGGACTGGAACATATTATAGAAGAGCAATTAGGAAGCTTTAGGATAACCATGGTAATCCAAGCTTTAGGATAGCATGGTAATATTAATACCTTTGTATTTTATATTCTTTGCAGCCAAAGATGGAGAAGCTCTGTACAGTCAGCAAAAACAAGACCAGGAGCTGACTGTTGCTCAGATCATGAACTCTGTATTGACAAATTCAGACTTAAATTGAAGAAAGTGGGGAAAACCACTAGACCATTCAGGTATGACCTAAATCAAATCCCTTATAATTCTACAGTGGAAGTGGAAATAGATTTAAGGGACTAGATCTGATAGACAGAGTGCCTGATGAACTATGGACAGAGGTTCATGACATTGTACAGGAGACAGGGATAAAGACCATCCCCATGGGAAAAAAAATGCAAAAAGGCAAAATGGTTGTCTGAGGAGGCCTTACAAATAGCTGTGAAAAGAAGAGAATCGAAAAGCAAAGGAGAAAAGGAAAATATTCCCAATAGAATAGAGTTCCAAAGAATAGCAAGGAGAGACAAGAAAGACTTCCTCAGGGATCAATGCAAAGAAATAGAGGAAAACAATAGAATGGGAAAGAGTAGAGATCTTTCAAGAAAATTAGAGATACCAAGGGAACATTTTATGCAAAGATGGGCTCAATAAAGGACAGAAATGGTATGGATCTAACAGAAGCAGAAGATATTAAGAAGAGGTGGCAAGAATACATAGAACTGTACAAAAAAAATCTTCATGACCCAGATAATCATGATGGTGTGATCACTCACCTAGGGCCAGACATCCTGGAATGTGAAGTCAACTGGGCCTTAGGAAGCATCACTATGAACAAAGCTAGTGGAGGTGATGGAATTCCAGTTGAGCTATTTCAAATCCTGAAAGATGATGCTGTGAAAGCGCTGCACTCAATATGTCAGCAAATTTGGAAAACTCAGCAGTGGCAACAGGACTGGAAAAGGTCAGTTTTCATTCCAATCCCAAAGAAAGGCAATGCCAAAGAATGCTCAAACTACTGCAGAGTTGCACTCATCTCACATGCTAATAAAGTAATACTCAAAATTCTCCAAGCCAGGCTTCAGCAGTTCATGAACCGTGAACTTCCAGATGTTCAGGCTGGTTTTAGAAAAGGCAGAGGAACCAGAGATCAAATTGCCAACATCTGCTGGATCATCAAAAAAGCAAGAGAGTTCCAGAAAAACATCTACTTCTCCTTTAGTGACTATGCCAAAGTCTTTGACTGTATGGATCACAATAAACTGTGGAAAATTCAGAAAGAGATGGGAATACCAGACCACCGGACCTGCCTCTTAAGAAACCTGTATGCAGGTCAGGAAGCAACAGTTAGAACTGGACATGGAACAACAGACTGGTTCAAATAGGAAAAGAAGTACGTGAAGGCTGTATATTGTCACCCTGCTTATTTAACTTATACACAGAATACATCCTGAGAAACACTGGGCTGGAAGAAGCACAAGCTGGAATCAAGATTGCCGGGAGAAATATCAATAACCTCAGATATGCAGATGACACCACCCTTATGGCAGAAACTGAAGAACTAAAGAGCCTCTTGATGAAAGTTAAAGAGGAGAGTGGAAAAGTTGGCTTAAAGCTCAACATTCAGAAAATTAAGGTCATGGGATCTGGTCCCATCACTTCATGCCAAGTAGATGGGGAAACAGTGGCTGACTTTATTGTAGGGAGCTCCAAAATCACTGCAGATGGTGACCGCAGTCATGAAATTAAAAGACGCTTACTCCTCGGAAGGAAAGTTATGACCCACCTAGACGGCATATTAAAAAGCAGAAATATTACTTTGTCAACAAAGGTCTGTCTAGTCAAGGCTATGGTTTTTCACATTGAGTCGGTGATGCCATCCAACAATCTCATTCTCTGTCGTCCCCTTCTCCTCCTGCCCTCAATATGTCCCAGCATTAGGGTCATTTCAAATGAGTTAGCTCTTCACATCAAGTGGCCAAAGTATTGGAGTTTCAGCTTCAACATCAGTCCTTCCAATGAACACCCAGGACTGATCTCCTCTAGGATGGACTGATTGGATCTCCTTGCAGTCCAAGTGGCTCTCAAGAGTCTTCTCCAACACCACAGTTCAAAAGCATCAATTCTTTGGTGCTCAGTTTTCTTTATAGTCCAACTCTCACATCCATACATGACTACTGGAAAATCCATAGCTTTGTCTAGATGTACCTTTGTTGACAAAGTAATATCTCTGCTTTTTAATTTACTGTCTAGGTTGGTCATAATTTTTCTTCCAAGGAGCAAGCATCTTTTAATTTCATGATTGCAGTCACTATCTGCAGTGATTTTAGAGCCCCCAAAAATAAAGTCTATCACTGTTTCCATTGCTTCCCCATCTATTTGCCATGAAGAAATGGAATCAAATGCCATGATCTTAGTTTTCTGAATGTTGAGTTTTAAGCCAACTTTTTCACTCTCCTCTTTCATTTTCCTCAACAGGTTCTTTAGTCCTTCTTCACTTTCTGCCATAAGGGTGGTGTCATCTGCATATCTGAGGTTATTGATAATCTCCTGGCAATCTTGATTCCAGCTTGTGCTTCATCCAGCCCAGTGTTTTTTGAGTTTAAACACCCTAAAAATCCCCTTTACATCACCTACTAATCATCCTCTCCTTCTCTACCCACAAACCTGGTTACTACTGATCTTTTTTACCATGTCTATAGCTTTGTCTTTTTCAGGATGTCATATATTTGAAATCATACAGTAGGTAGTCTTTTCACATTTGCTTTCTTCACTTTGCATTAAATATGCATTTAATATTCATGTATGTCATTTTGTGATTTGATAGCTCATTTCCTTTTTTTACTGAATAATATCCTATTGTATCAGTTCATTTCAGTGGCTCAATCATGTCCAACTCTTTGTGACCCATGGACTGCAGCATGCCAGGCCTCCCTGTCCATCACCAAATCCCAGAGCTTACCCAAACTCATGTCCATTGATTTGGTGATGCCATCCAACCATCTCATCCTCTGTTGTCCCCCTCTCCTCTTGCCCTCAATCTTTCCCAGCATCAGGGTCTTTTCCAATGAGTCAGTTCTTCACATCAGGTGGCCAAAGTATTGGAGTTTCAGCTTCAACATCAGTCCTTCCAATGAACATTCAGGACTGATTTCCTGATTCTATTGTATAGATGTATCAAATTACCCCTTCACCTATTGAAAAGCATGTTGGTTGCTCTGACTTTTTGGCAATTACCATTGAAGTTACCATAAACATTCATGTCCTGGTCTTTGTGTGAATAGTAAGCTTTCAAAAATAATTGGGTAAATACCTAGGTGTGCTAGGTCCTATGGCAAAACTATGTTTGAAAGTGAAAGTGGATGTGAAAGTCACTCAGTTGTGTCTGATTTTTTGCAACCCCATGGACTATACAGTCCATGGAGTTCTCCAGGCCAGAATACTGGAGTGGGTAGCCTTTCCCTTCTCCAGGGGATCTTCCCAACCCAGGGAACGAACCCAGGTCTCCCACATTGCAGGTGGATTCTTTGCCAGTTGAGCCACAAGGAAAGCCCTAGGTTTACTATTTTACCTCTAAAGTAAATCATGATATAAACTATGTTTTCCTCTATAAGAAATTACCAAGCTGTCTTCCAAAGTGTCTGTCTTTTATCACTCTCACTAGCAATGAGTTCTTGGTGTTCTGCATCCTTGCTAGCAATTGGTACACTCAGGGTTTTTTTTTTTTTTTTTTTTTTGTCTTATTACTAGATATGTAGCAATAGTTCATTGTTATTTTGATTTAAAATTCACTAATGAAAAAATGATGTTGACTTAGTATTTCACAGGTTTATTTGACCTTTCAATTTTTTTGGTGAGGTGGCTGTACTAATATTTTCCTGTTATTAAAAATGTTATTGTTAATTTTCAAGAGCATTTTTGTATATCTTAGACAAAAGTCCTTTATTAATATATATTTTGAAAGTTTTTTCTCTCAGTCCGTGGATTGTAATTTTTATTCTTTTAACAGTGTCTTTCACAAAGATGAAGTAGAACTTCAGGAGTCTGAAAATCTTTGATTTTGTCCAGTCTCTGTCTCTTTCTAGCAGTGTTTCTGCTGGCATAAAATTCCCAGGAACCTTGCTGGTCACTCACGTAATTCATGAAGGGCCACACCATTAGGCAAGAGTTCTCTACAGATCCTTCCTGGATAATCCAATCTTTAATTGTTCCTTCTGCTGAAATGGTTTATTAGAGCCAAACATGATATACTCAATCTTTCAGTAAAAATCTTTCCAGCTATACCCTTGCCTTCCCTCCAGAGCATGCTTTTCCAAGGTTAAATTTCATAGTTTTAACTAGGAAATTTAAATTTCTTCATTTCCTTTGCAATCTGGGTAGACTGAGAATTTCCAAGTCACCAGATGTTTATTTTTGTTGGGAAATTCCTCAATTTAACTTGCTTTCACATTTTACTATAAGCACAGGGAGAAACCAGGCTGATAATTTCAACATTTTTCTTGGAAATCTCCTCAGCTAATTTTATCTATTACAATGCTGTTTACCACTTAAGAGTAAAATAAAATCAACCAAGTTTAAAGCTGCTTCATAACAGGAATTGCCATTCCTGCTGTCTCTAATAACACATTTATCATTTCTTTGTGAACTCTCACCAGTCTTCTTCAGTGATCATGTTTTTAACCAGTCATCTCTTCAGGACAACCTAGACTTTTTCCATCATGTACATCTAAAGTTTCTCAGCCTCTTCACATTATCTAATTCCAAAGCCATTTACAGATTGATGAAACTCTGTTATGGTAGCACTTCACTCACTAGTGACAGAATGTGCGTTAGTTTCCTAGGGCAGTCATGATAAATTACTGTAAACTTGGTGACTTAAAACAACACAAATTTATCATCTCATAATTTTGGAGGTCATAAGTCCAAAATCAATGTGTCAATAAGGATGGTTCCTTTTGGGGACTCTTAGGAATAGTCTGTTCTGGGCCTCTCTCCCAGATTCTGGGACTGTCAGCCTGTCTTGATTTTCCTGTTTTTAGATGTATCATTTTAGTTTCTGTCTCCTTTAACTCATGAAAAAAGCCATTGGTTTTAGGCCCCATGCTTAATCCAGACTGATCTCATCTCAGCATCCTTAACTTAATGACATAGTCAAGATCATATTTTCAGATAAGACCACAGTCACATGTACCAGGGTTTAGCATTTGGACATACTCCTTTGAGGAAACTATTAATGCACTAAAATAACCAGTTGAGTTTCCCTTCTTAACTGAAGGACTTTCTTATATATTTCTTGCAGGGTATGTCTGATAGCAATGAGCTCCCTCACTTTTTGTTTGTCCAGAATAGTCTTCAATTACATAATTTTCAATTCTAAACTTACATTGTGTTTAGATAATGTCCAAACCATATAAAATAAATGCCCTTAAATCTTTGATACACATGTGGTATGTATACACAAAGTATTTAATATAGCTATAGAAAATTTTAAAAGAAATATATGATGAGGAGGAAGATGATCATTATTTGCTTTCTGAGGTAATTTCAAGGACATGAAATTTAGAATACAGAGCCAACCTGACAAACTTAAACTTCTCACAATAACCTACTATACCAAAAAATATTTCTTTTCAAGCTGTGGTATCAGGAAGGGAAATCAAAACTAAGATATATTGATTTCTTCAGTTTTATTCTATAAACTTTATATACTTCCATCACTAAATTTTTACTTTAAAAAGTTTTAACACTGGGAGTACTAAGAGAAGACAAATTATTTTCATAGAAAGATAGGTTCTTTGAGTTTTCTTTTTTTTCTCCCATCCATGGCCTAAAGCTAATTTTCTGAAATAACCCAAGAGAAAAAAAACCCACTTTTTTCAAAGTGTTGAGCTCTGGGGGAAAACATTTTGATTATCATATTTGATTATATTAACATAAAAAAGTGTCTTTTTTAATCTATTTTAAAGTCAAAAAGCTTTATCTTTCTCTAAAATTAGTTGTGCCTCCAATATAAAATTTTAGTTATGGTTTTAACTGTGTCAGTCAGCTATTGTCACAATGCTATCGCATAGAAGCTACTCCAAAACAAAGATTCATACATCAGTCAGCCTCTGTACCTATATTCACGAATCTGAATGCAGCTACAGGATAGCCATTTAAGTTGAGCTCACTTGTAAAACTCTTCTTCATACCAGAGGTTGACAGGACTTGGCTTTTTCCTTACAGGTTCAGCTAATTTAGACTTTACCTGTGTTATATTAACTCAAGGGAAGCCAGTGGGGCAAGAAAGAAAGCCCGTTCATCAAAGCATGTTTCTAACCCCTTACTCTGTCAGGCATGTTATTATTAATACTCAGTTGGCCAAAGTTACATGGCATGGAACACAGATTCAGAGACAGGCTTTAGGAACTGCCAAAATTAATTAAAGCGACCATTGCCTACTCTCTTCATCGTCATTACTTATGATCCTTCCACACACAAAGTTCACTCATCTGCTCTTTTCAAGATTTACTTATTGTTGCTTAGGATCTCAAGTCTGTGTCACTTCTGGAATTAGTTATTATTATTAACCTATTAACTAAAAAGACACATTATTCTCCACCCACATATCCAGCATATGATTGTGGACTAGGGACAGAAAAGCTGCAATTAACACTTTACTTTGAAAAGAGAAATGGGAGATACACAGGAGCCTCTGATCTAGGAATTCTGAAATTCTGCTGGGCAAGCATTATCATGTACTCCCAATCTTGGGGCAGAAAATTTTCTTGACCAGACCCTGGATCTACTTACTCAAAGAGGTTCTTCTCTATGAATCTTTTCTTTTGCCTCCTGGGCATTTTCTATTATTCTCTGCCTATAGTTAAGTGCAAGACCAGAGCTTTTTGTCTGTCTTGTTTGGTTTTAATATGCTGAACAAACAGGTGATCTTCTCACAAATATAGATCTCTCAAAATTTGGGTTTTTTTTAAAATAGGTTCAAAACCAGTAAGCAATATGTGCTAACGCCTCATCCACAAATCCTTTAGAGGTGTTTTTCTTATCACGTTTTGTGGGACCATATACTTCACCTTACCGGATGTCTGTTTACCTAGTTATAAGCATTTAATAGGCGCCACCCTATGTAAATCAGAAGTCTTAACAAACGGTGGAGCAGCCAACCCCTAGGTTTTGTTCGCTTTTACCCACAGGAAGCATTTTAAGGGTATATAGTTTTTGAGCTTTGTCCCAAGTCTGTATGTATCTTGAGTTTTGAATTATTTTGGCTGGAGAGAACAAAGATGAAAAAAAATAAGCTTTATTATTTATTTTCAAATCTATTATGTGTCAGCCTTTCTAAGTTCTTAGTAACACTTGTTAATTCTATTTGTAAACTAGCCTGTTCCTTGTTAAATCTCTTATAACAGTTTTCATAACCCCTGCTCTCCGGTCCCAAAGCCTATGCCGTATATCTTAAACTTTTGTTATGGCTACTTCTTCTAGGTGCCAATGTCTTGATCTGTCAGCTGCTGACTCAAAAATGCTTAGTAACAATCCTTCCCAAACCTCAGCTACGTAAAACAATGATAAGCATTTATTCCCACATCATGGGTCTCCAATACTGCTGTGAATCAGCTAACCAAGTTAGCCTTCAGAGTGGCTCTTCTTCAAACTATAGCTCTAAATAGGCTGAGATTTTCACTATGTTGGGCTCAGCTAGGCCCCAAAAGTATTCATTCTGAGGATGAGGGTAAAATGGTTCTTAGTTGTTTGAGAGAAACTCTTCTCGTGCAGAATCAGAAATGATAGGGCCCAAGCTCATCTACTCAGACACTCTTAAAGTTCCTCTGCCATTGCATCTGCTACCATCTCTTTGGTTGAAACAACCCCTATGTAAAGAGTGTGACTACAGGGAGGCATGCATAATTGGGAATCATCATGTAATCTGCCACAATAATGTAATTAAATTTATGGTTATTGTTTAATTGCTATAAGCCTGTTTTAATTTAATCACTAAGAAACTATGGACTACCTTGAAAATAATAAAACTTATTTTTAAAAATCTACTCAAGATTATGTTTGTAAAACACAAACTTGTTATCATTTAAGCATCATAAATAATTTGCCTACCAATTTACCTTTGGAAATATGTTCTCACTTATGTAAACTCTTTAACCTTTGAATACTAACTCAATTCATTCTTAATACTTCTGCACAAATAGAATCTCAAGATCAATGCTACCTAAAGAAATAAACATAGCACAGATTTTAAAGTAGATTTACTCACTATTATAAACCTTAACTTGGAACTAGTTTTCCCTCTGGGCACTCTTTTCAGGAGGGTCAGTGAAGAAATACAATGTCTTATTTTTGCTAACAGTCCTTTTCCCATTCACATATTTGATCATTATTTTCTTACCTTGTTTTATCATTTTATCTTCTGCCACTTATCTACAAAGTATTCTTCCACTTTCTGTTGAAGGTGGAGCCAGGGCAAATTTTTGTCATCTTTACCTCCATTCTGTAATGTTTCAATGAAGGTCTCGTGTCTCTGCAACTGGAAAACAGAGTATAGATGATCTGAAAAAGATGTGACCTCAGGCTTCTACACTGCAGTTTGGTTATACCCTCTTGCTTTTCCAGGGACAGATGACAGAGCTATAATTCAAACAGTCATGGAAACTGGACTGTATCTTCTAATTTCCACAAAAATATAATCTTTGATCATTTTCCCACCCACAAATTAGAAATAAATATTCTTCTCTCTCCATATATATGTGTCCCCTCCACTCTAAAATCTACGGTTGTCATAGCACTTACTCTGTTTAATGACCACTGCTCTTGCTTTTTCTTTTCCACTGCCATTACAATCTGACAGCTCTTGCAGTAACATTTTATTAAGTCTGGTAATCTGAATAGTTAGCTGTCTTCAATAGTTAGCTGTCTTCAATAGTTAGCTGTCTATGAGATCTCCAGGAATAAAATGGATGTGCTATACACTAAGGCCTTGTTTGGACTATAAAACTAAAACAAAATCACTAACAACAATAACAAATATTAACAATAACAACAACAACATGCATCTAATGTGGCCAGTGTGAACTGAAGCACCCGTAGTTATGGTCCCTGAGTAATTCCCAGACTTGGGTCAGTTCAAAGACCTAAAGTCTCTTCATTGAGTGTAAGACTGATACATCAAGGGAGACATACATGTGAAGTACGTAGCTTGTATTTCCTTCTTTATCTCCCCTAAAAAGACTTACAGGCATTAAACAGCAGTGGTACATTAGGGGAAATGAAATACGTGGTCATTCTTCAGACTTTGGAACACTGATACCTAGCAATCACAAACCCCTGTTGAATACAAATACTAAAAAAGAGGGACAAAGCTTTATGGGGATCAGGTGATAAGTAAAAATTTTGCTTGAATCCATCTCATTGTTACAATGTATGTTGTCAATATATATGCCTTTTGGTTCTTTCCTCAGTTCTTAAGAGATTACTTAGAATAGAAATATGCAACCTTAGCAGAAAAGCAACGCTGACTCTCAGACTACATTTTGAGAGCTATTACAAAAAAGATAACCAAGTGCAAGACGATAGAACCTCACCCTCTCACATCAAAATAGTAAGTTAAAACAGTACTGAATACTTCTGTTTCTATGTAGGTTCTAGGTAGGTAGCAGCAGGCCATGGTTCTGCTTCAAAAACTAGCAAAAATTGTATGTATCACAAAAATAATATTTTCAAAGTAATGAGACATCTATGAAGGAAAGAAAATCTAGACTTGAATAATTCCTGGGAGGAGCTAACTTTTCTTGGCTGAGCTGATAAACTGCAGTCTTCTTTAGTCCCCTGTAGATAATTCACTGACTGGCACAGGCTTCACTGAGACTTAGCCCAAGCAGAGAGCCTCTGCTGGAGGAAGGAGAAACCAGAGCATTTTCAGCTGACATGCAGCATGAAAATAACAAAGCAGAAAATTGAGGGGGCTCAAATGCTTGACCAGTTCTCTCCACAGGATGTCTTCTTGAGTTCTGGGGCCATGTGGGAGTCTGGGGAGTTAAGAGAAATTTGCTGAAAGATAGACTGAAATGTCCCTGCCGTCCAGGGTGTTAATAAACAAGATCCTGCTGGCGGGAAGCAGCTAGACTCTAGCACATAGCCAGAATCCCTTCAATATATTTTTCAGATTTTGAACCTCTGTGAGAAGGAGAATCACATAAAGCTTGGCTGGGAAATTCTGAAGACAAAGCTTAAAGCTTTATTTTTAAAATCCTCAGAATTATCCTTTTCTTTTATTGGCAACTATCTCATTCTAACATTTCGAATAATAATGCAAACAGTGCTTGAACATTTTTCAAATATTTCCAAATAATTCTGAAGCTCTGATTTGTGAAGAGCATATGCATTGCTAAAGGCATCACCTTGCACCTGTCTTGGAGGCCACTAAAAAGTCACATGAACCACAAACAGAAGCAGATCTCTGCTTTATGTGGACATAAAGCTATTTCCTCCATCATCTTCTCAACACCTGCAGTTCACTTGGTCTGAATGATTTTCCCTCTTCATGTGCCTCAGTCCTTAGTCTTAAGATTTTAGCTTGCTTACCATATCCTCCAAGAAACTGACCAAATTATTTGAGGTATTTTGATCCCTCATTTTCTGCTTATACATTCTGTTTATTTCCTTCTAATCGCCTTTAACAATTTGCAGGTGATAGATATTTACTGGATTCTATATTCATTTTTTTCTTACAATTGTCCTCTCTTGAAAATTAGCTCCATGAAGTTAGGGATACTTTTGTGTCTTTTTCTTTTGCATATGCCCACAATTCCTATCAGTTACCACATAAACAATGGTCACTAAATAAATATTGGTTGAATTAAGAAAATGAATCAAGTATTACTGTACAATATATTGGGTTGGCCAAAAAGTTCATCTGAGTTTTTCTGTAACTTCATTTGGAAAAACTCAAACGAACTTTTTGGCCAACCCAAAATGTTGTGACAGCCATTATGCTAATTTCCACTTTATTTTTCCCATGTGCATTTTAGATGATTCTTGAACTCATCTGGGTTACAAGTTGTATTACTCTGTCCATAAAAGAAAACACATATTTATAAGTACAATATTATACTTATTACAATTCTAATCATACAATTAATTACACAACTTTTAACATGATACTGGATTAAATAATGATTCTAGAAATAAATAGAACTTGCTCTGAACCTCAGTGGCTTAACATTATTTAACATATTTAATTATTTAACATAATACTATTTTTTACAATCTTATTAAACAAGCAAACACATAGTTATATATCATTTTAAATGATTCTCATTAAGATTAAAAAGCTATGCATTTTCTTACTTTTCAATTTCATATTATAAATAAGAGATAATAGTGTGTGGAATTTCAATAGTGTTATTCATGACTGGATGTCTGTTTACAGCTATCCCTTTGATAAGACAAGTCAGTGTTAAGATTCTGTAGGCTGAGAAATTTAACATGATTAGTCCTCATTTATATCAGAGCCAAGCTTTTTCCTCATAATAAGAACAGATCCATTCAAGTAAGATTCTTGCAGAACCCCATATCTGTCACACAGTGATTGTTGTTTCTTGCACCATTAATTTTAGGTCAACTAACAGAATATTAAAGAAAAAGTAGAACAAGAAACTAAAGTTTAGAGGCTTAAAACCAAGTACATAAATTGAACAACTTTTGTGAAATAGGTACATATTAAAAGTAATTTGTCTACTATATGTATTTGATTATACTTTTTAAATAGCATCTTTTATTTTCATTGATATTAGAAATATTTATTCAATTTGAAAAGATTAGGAAATTTTAAAAATGCTAAATAATAACCAACAAAACTAAAACCCAGTAAAAATAGCCATTCTCATGTTGGAATATTTCTTTTTTTCCCTCTCTATTGACATGCCTGAAGATGACCAAGACTAAATCACACCCTTGGGATTCTCACAAGCATTTGTGGAAGGAAAACATCCAGGAATATAGATATCATGTTAAAAAAAAAATCAGGTTTGAGGCCTGGCATTGTGATTTTGACATAAAAACATTGTGACTCATAGGTTGGTGAAGGTTTTAATAGGCCAGGAATAAACTTCTTCATATCTTGCATTTTTCATGTTCACCATTATAAATGAAATTAATATATGAATATTTGAATCCAAGTCATTCTGAGAATTTCTGGTTGTTTACAAAGAGGAGAATGTCCATAAAAGATGTCTATGCAAATGAAAATTAAAATTTGACATATATTGAAAAATTATCAAGATGAAAAGTTGTAATTTCACACTTCTTTTAGTAATTATGATGGGGAAATTTTAAATGAATCTTTATTAATCATAAATGCCATTCTTTCTGTTTCCTACTATAAGCTAGTTAATATGTGAAGACGAATTATATTAAATTTTGTACCATTGATTTCATCATGAATCATCATTGGCTCATTTATGTTAAATATTTCTCAAATATGCATCAGTTATTTGATCATCTTTGGTCACTTTGTTACTTATGTTGCAACTTTCTATTAGGATACAAAGACTAGGTCCTGAGGCTGACCCTTTTGCCATTAAATTGGACTGTATGCCTCTTTGTTTATAATAGATCATAAAATAACTTGCAAAATATATTCTATAAACAAACTAATGAACTTCGCTCTATCAGCATAGACACAATGAAGTGAGGTGTAGGAATGCTGAATTACTTAATGTTTGTTAAAGACCTAACTTGCTATAAATATCTCGCACCCTATATAGAATAAAAAATTTATAACTACATACATATGAGACAGAGGTATGAAATATTATACAGGAGGTGATGAACAAAGCCATCCCAAAGAAAAAGAAAAGCAAGAAGGCAAAGTGGTTACCTGAGAAGGCTTTATGAATAGTGAAAGAATGAAGAGGTACAAAAAGCTATGGAGAGAGGGAAAGGTACATCCAATTAAATGCAGAGTTTCAAAGAATAGCTAGACGATATAGGAAGGTCTTTGATAAACGTCACTTAATAATAAAAGAAAAGAAAAAAGGGTAAAGACTGGAGATCTCGTCAGGAAAATTGGAAACATCAAGGGAGATTTCCACCCAAAGATGGGCACAATAAAGGGTAAAAATGGAAAAGACCTAGTAGATGCTGAAGAGGTCTAGAAGAGATGGAAAGAATACATGGAAGAACTGTATAAAAATGTCTTAATGAGCTGCACTAGTGTGGTGTGACTAACTACAACGGTGTGGTTAGTCACCCAGAACCAGACATTCTAGAGAATGAAGTCAAGTGGGCCTTAAGAAGCACTGCTGTTGATAAAGCTAGTGGATGTGATGAAATTCTAGCAGAACTATTCAAATATCCAAAGGATGATGCCATCAAGGTTTTGCATTCATTATGTCAGCAAATCTGGAAGACCTAGCAGTGGTCACAGGACTGGAGAAAGTAAATTCACATCCCAATTCCCAAGCAGGGTGGTACCAAAGAATGTGCTAACCATTGGACAGTTGCACTGATCTCCCATGCTAGTAAGGTCATGCATAAAATCTTGCATGCTAGGTTTCAGCATTATGTGAACCAAGAACTTCCAGATGTCCAAGCTGGGTTTAGAAAAGGAAGAGAAAATAGAGATCAAATTGCCAACATTTGCTGGATTATAGAAAAAGCAAGGGAATTTCAGAAAAACATCTATCTCTGTTTCATCAACTACACAAAAGCCTCTGACTGCCTCAGTTCAGTTCAGTTCACTCAGTCGTGTCTGACTCTTTGAGATTCCATGAGCTGCAGCAAGCCAAGCCTCCCTGTCCATCACCAACTACTGGAGTCCACTCAAACTCATGTCCACGGAGTCGGTGGATGCCATCCAGCCATCTCATCCTCTGTCATCCCCTTCTCCTCCTGTCCCCAATCCCTTCCAGCATCAGTGTCTTTTCTAATGAGTCAGTTCTTCGCATGAGGTGGCCAAAGTATTGGAGTTTCAGCTTCAGCATCAGTCCTTCCAATGAACACCCAGGACTGATCTCCTTTAGGATGGACTGGTTGGATCTCCTTACAGTCCAAGGGACTCTCAAGAGTCTTCTCCAACACCACAGTTCAAAAGCATCAATTCTTCGGTGCTCAGCCTTCTTCACAGTCCAACTCTCACATCCATACATGACCAGTGGAAAAACCATACATAGCCTTGAGTAGACTTTGACTTGACTTTGATGTCATAGATCATGACAAACTGTGGAAAACACCTAGAGAGATGGGAATACCAGACCATCTTACTTGTCTCCTGAGAAACCTGTATGCAGGTCAAGAATCAACAGTTTCAACCCTATGTGGAGCAACTGATTGTTTCAAGATCAAGAAAGGAGTATGACAGGGCTGTCTGCTGTCACCCTGTTTGTTTAACTTATATGCTGAGTACATCATGAGAAAGCCTGGGCTGGCTGGGTTGCAATCCGGAATCAAGACAGGCAGCCTTTTGATGAGGGTGAAGGAGAAGAGTAAAAGAGCTGGCTTAAAACTAAATATTAAAAAAAAAAAAGAGAGAGAGAGAAGAAAACTAATATCATGACATCTGGACCCATTACTGCATGGCAAATACAAGGGGAAAGAGTGAAAATTGTGACAAATTTCCTCAACTTGGGCTCCAAAATCACTGCAAATGGTGACTGAAGCTATAAAATCAAAAGATGATTGCTTTTTGGCAGGAAAGTGATGACAAACCTAGACAGTGTGTTGAAAAGCTGAGGCATGACTCTGCCGACAAAGGTCTGTAAAGACAAGGCTATGGTCTTCCCAGTGGTCACATACTGTTGTGAGAGCTAGACCATAAACAAAGTCGAATGCCAAAGAATTGATGCCTTTGAACTGTGGTGCTGGAGAAGACTCTCGAGAGTCCCTTGGACAGCAAGGAGATCAAACCGATCAATCTTAAGGGAGATCAACCCAGAATATTCATTGGAACGACTGATGCTAAAGCTGAAGCTACAGTATTTTGGTCATCTGCTGCAAACAGACAACTCATCAGAATAGTCCCTGATGCTGGGTAAGATCAAGGGCAGAAGGAGAAGAGGGTGTCAGAGGATGAAATGGCTAGATGGTATCACTGATGCAATGAATATGAACTTGAGCAAACTCTGGGAGATAGTGCAGGACAGGAAAGCCTGGCAAACTGCAGTCCATGGGGTGGTAAAGAGTAGGACATGACTGAGTGACTGATCAACAACAAGTATATTAGTTGGATTAAAGATTTACTGAGCATGGCTCTGCCCATCAGAACATGACCCAGTTTCCCCCTCAATCAGTCTCTCCGATCAGGAAGCTTCCAGCAGCCTCTTATCCTTCTGCATCTGAGGGCAGAGAGACTGAAAGCCACAATCACAGCCTTGTCTATCTCAGTGAAACTATGAGCCATGCCGTGTAGGGTCACCCAAGACTGGCGGGTCATGGTGGAGAGTTCTGACAAAACGTGGTCCACTAGAGAAGGGAATGGTAAAAACGTTCAGTATTCTTGCCTTGAGAACCTCATGAAGACTATGAAAAGGCAGACAGATAGGACACTGAAAGATGAACTCCCCAGGATGGTAGGTGCCCAATATGCTACTGGAGATCACGGGAGAAATAACTCCAGAATGAATGAAGAGATGGAGCTGAAGCAAAAACAACACCCAGTTGTGGATGTGACTGGTGATGGAAGTAAAGTCTGATGCTGTAAAGAGCAATATTGCATAGGAACCTGGAATGTTAGCTCCATGAATCAAGGCAAATTGGAAGTGATCAAACAGGAGAAGGCAAGAGTGAACGTCGACATTTTAGGAATCAACGAACTAAAATGGAGTGGAATGGGTGAATTTAACTCAGATGACCATTATATCAACTACTGTGGGCAAGAATCCCTTAGAAGAAAAGGAGTAGCCCTCACAGTCAACAAAAGAGTTCTAAGTTCAGTAGTTGGATGCAATCTCAAATATGACAGAATGATCTCTGTTTTTTCCAAGGCAAACCATTCAATATTACAGTAATCAAAGTCTATGCCCCAATCAGTAATGCTAAAGAAGCTGAAGTTGAACAATTCTATGAAGACCTACAAGGCCTTCTAGAACTAACACCCCAAAAAGATGTCCTTTTCATTATAGGGGGCTGAAACACAAAAGTAGGAAGTCAAGAAACACCTGGAGTAACAGGCAAATTTGTCCTTGGAGTACAGAATGAAGCAGGGCAAAGGCTAATAGAGTTTTACTAAGAGAAGGCACTGGTCCTAGCAAACACCCTCTTCCAACAACACAAGAGAAGACTCTACACATGAACATCACCAGATGGTCAATTCCAAAATCAAATTGATTATATTCTTTGAAACCAAAGATGGAAAAGCTCTAGACAGTCAGGAAAAACAAGACCGGGAGCTGATCAGATCATGAACTCCTTATTGCCAAATTCAGACTTAAAGTAAAGAAAGTGGGGAAAACCACTAGACCATTCAGGTATGACCTAAATCAAATCCCTTATGATTATACAGTGGAAGTGACAAATAGATTCAAGGGATTATTTGATAGACAGAGTGTCAGAAGAACTATGGATGGAGGTTCGTGAAATTTTTCAGGAGACAGGGATCAAGGCCATCCCCAGGAAAAAGAAATGTAAGAAAGAAAAATGCCTGTCTGAGGAGGCCTTACAAATAGCTGTGAAAAGAAGAGAAGCAAAAAGCAAAGGAGAAAAGGAAAGATATACCCATATGAATGCAGAGTTCCAAAGAATAGCAAGGAGAGATAAGAAAGCCTTCCTCAGTGATCAGTGCAAAGAAATAGAGGAAAAAAATAGAATGGGAAAGACTAGAGGTCTCTTCAAGAAAATTAGAGATACCAAGGGAACATTTCATGCAAAGAAGGTCACAATAAAGGACAGAAATGGTATGGATCTAACAGAAGCAGAAGATACTAAGAAGAGGTGGCAAGAATACACAGAACTATAAAAAAAGATTTTCACAACCCAGATCACATGGTGTGATCACTCAACTAGAGCCAGACATCTGGAATGCAAAGTCAAGTGGGCCTTAGGAAGCATCCCTAGAAACAAAGTTAGTGAAGGTGACGGAATTCCAGTTGAGCTATTTCATATCCTGAAAGATGATGCTGTGAAAGTGCTGCACTCAATATGCCAGGAAACCTGGAAAATTCAGCAGTGGCCAAAGGACTGGAAAAGGTCAGTTTTCATTCCAATCCCAAAGAAAGGAAGTGCCAAAGAATGTTCAAACTACTGCACAATTGCATTCATCTCACATGCTAGCAAAGTAATGCTCAAAATTCTCCAAACCAGGCTTCAACAGTATGTGAACTGTGAACTTCCAGATGTTCAAGCTGGATTTAGGAAAAGCACAGGAACCAGAGATCAAATGGCCAACATCCATTGGATCATGGAAAAACAGGGAGTTCCAGAAAAACATCTATTTATGCTTTATTGACTATGCCAAAACCTTTGACTGTGTGGATCACAAGAAACTGTGCAAAATTCATAAAGAGATGGGAATACCAGACCATGTGACCTGCCTCCTGAGAAATCTGTAGGCCGGTCAAGAAAGAACAGTTAGAACTTCACATGGAACAACAGACTGGTTCCAAATCGTGAAAGGAGTATGTCAAGGCTATATATTGTACCCTGCTTATTTAACTTATATGCAGAGTACATCACAATAAACGCTGGGCTGGATGAAGCACAAGCTGGAATCAAGATTGCCAGGACAAATATCAATAACCTCAGATATGCAGATAATACCACACTTATGGCAGAAAATGAAGAACTAAAAGGGGCTCTTGATGAAAGTGAAAGAGGAGAGTGAAAAATCTGGCTTAAAACTCAACATTCAGAAAACTAAGATCATCACTTAATGGCAAATAGATGGGGAAACAGTGGAAACAGTAACAGACTTTATATTTGTGGGCTCCAAAATCACTGCAGATGGTGACTGCAGCCATGAAAATAAAAGACGCTTGCTCCTTGGAAGAAAAGCTATGACCAACCTAGACAGCATATTAAAAAGCGGAGACATTCTTTTGCCAACGAAATCTGTCTAGTCAAAGCTATGGTTTTTTCAGTAGTCATGTATAAGAAAAGCTATGACCAACCTAGACAGCATATTAAAAGGTGGAGACATTCTTTTGCCAATGAAATCTATCTAGTCAAAGCTATGGTTTTTCCAGTAGTCATGTATGGATGTGAGTTGGACTATAAAGAAAGCTGAGTGCCAAAGAATTGATGCTTTTGTACTAAGATGTTGGAGAAGACTCTTGAGAGTCCTTGCACAGCAAGGAGATCCAGCTAGACCATCCTAAAGAAAATCAGTCCTGAATATTCATTGGAAGGACTAATGCTGAAGCTGAAACTCAAATACTTCGGCCACCTGATGCGAAGAACTGACTCATTGGAAAAGATCCTGATACTGGGAAAGATTGAATGAGGGAGGAGAAGGGGACAACAGAGGATGGGATGGTTGGATGGCATCACCGACTCAATGGACATGAGCTTAAATAAACTCTGGTAGTTGGTGATAGATTGGGAGGCCTGGCATGTTGCAGTCCATGGGGTCGCAAAGAGTCAGACTAGACTGAGCGACTGAATTGAACCGAATTGATATTAGATGCTCTTAATCAGGAAGAGATAGAACATAATTATGAATATTTCACAAGAAAATAAACTCATCATTATTCACCATATACTTTCCCCCCAAAATATCAATCACATAACAGTGAATTCAGTATTCCATGACAGGAAAAGAGACATTACTTTGCCAACAAAGTCTATCTAGTCAAATCTATGGTTTTTACACTAGTCATGTATGGCAGATTGCTTCACAGCTTCTCCACTAGGCGTTAGTATCTGGTACAAGGTAGAACCCAATTGATTTTATAGAGTTGAACATTGTTTTCTTTTGGGACATGAACCTCTGTACCTCTGTAGAACTCTACATCTCTACCTCCAGTACAATCAAATGAAGAAGCTGACTGCATAGTTTAGAAATCAGGATTTAGGTAAATATTTGAGGGTACAAAATAAGTGAAATAAAAGCTATATTTGAGATAATTAGAAAAAAATGTAATAGTGATCTCAAACTGGTGGTTCTGCACTTGTGTTTTATTTGCTTAATGCAATGTTTAAAAAATCAACATGGTTAATTTTAGGTATGGCTTATATTCTCCAGTTAGGTAGGTTTTCCCACTCATTTGTTGTCTTACCATGATTGCCTTCACTAATTTATGTTATCTGCATGTCTACTGAAGTTACTTAGGTTCTTAAGCCTTGCTTAAGATGAAACAACAGATAGTCTTAAGACTTGTTCTTGTTCAGTTGCTAAGTTGTTCCTGAATCTTTGCAACCCCATGGAGAGCAGCATGCCAATCTTCCCAGTCCTTCACTATTTCCTGGAGTTTGCTCAAGTTCATGTCCATTGAATCAGTCCATGGGATTTTCCAGGCAAGAATACTGCAGTGCGTTGCCATTTCCTTCTCCAGGGGATCTTCCCGACCCAGGGATTGAACCCGAGTCTCCAGCATTGCAGAGACACCAGATGGAGACTGAGCCACCAATCTCTATCTCATTGAACCAGTAATGCTATCTAAATGTTTCATCCTCTGCCACCCTTCTTTTGTCTTCAGTCTTTCCCAGCATCAGGGTCTTTTCCAATGATTTGACTCTTCCCATCACATGGCCACAGTGTTGGAGTTTCAGCTTCGGCATCAATCCTTCCAATGAATATTCCCGGTTGTTTTCATTTTGGATTGAGGTTTGATCTCCTTGCTGTCCAAGGGACTCTCAAGTCTTCTCCAGCACCACAGATCAAAAGCATCAATTCTTCAGTGCTCAGCCTTCTCTCTGGTCTGACTCTCACATTTGTGCATGACTACTGGAAAAACCATAGTTTTAACTATATGAACCTTTGTCAGAAAAGTGGTATCTTTTCTTTTTAACATGCTGTCTAGGTTTGTCTTGACTTTCCTTCCAAAGAACAAGGATCTTTCAATTTCATAGCTGCAGTCACAATCTGCAGTGATTTTGGAGCCCAAGAAAATAAAATCTGTCATTGCTTCCTCTTTTTCCCCTTCTGTTTGCCATGAAGCATTGGGAAATCCAAATTATATGCATTTGATTTGTGAATGTAACATACTTGAGAACAAATCCTATCAAAATATCTTGATGAAGGAACAAGCCCCATTTTGTAATATATATATATAGATATAGATAGATAGATAGATAGAGAGATAGATAGATAATATACATATAGGTTTAATTTCACATTAAAATTTGCAGTTTAATAAATATATTAGATTTCTAAGGCTGCTGTAACAAAGTACCACAAATTAAGTGGCTTAAACACAAAATTTTTGCCTCACAATTCTGAAGGCTGGAAATCTGAGACCAGGGTATTTATTGGCAGGTTTGGCTTCTTCTGAGGGCTGTAATGGGGAATCTGTTCCATCCTAGCTTCAGGTGGTTTGCTGGCAATCTTTGATGTTCCTTGGTGTACAAAAGTCCAGCTTGATCTCTCCCTTCATCCTCACATGGCTTTTTCCCTATGGGTATGCTTCTGGGTCCAAATTTCCCCTCCTATAAGATTACCAGTATTATTGCTTTAGGGCTCACTGACCTCATCCTAATAAATTACATTTTCAAAAGTCTTATTTCTAGAAAAGATCACATTATGAGTTATTGATGGTTAGGCCATCAGCTTATGAATGTGAGGGTCACACAACTCTAAACTATTGAATTCTAACCATAAGAATGAATTACAATAATAATGTCATAGGAATGCCAAATTGCTTTAAACATTTCTAGGTGCTTCCTCTGTTTTCTATATTTATTTCATGCCTGATCTGTGGTTAATATGTAGACTGGTCCAGGGCACAAAATACACTGAATGTAGCACTGATCACAAAAAGAGGAAAGGTACTTAAAACTCCAGAAGGATAGAAAGAGTAAGTTACAATAAATATATCAGAAAGATATTTGCTTTGATATATTCAGAATACTTCTTGTTTTATGAGTATCTTTTCTAGGAAAGCTGTTGTCTCTAATTTCTGTTAGAGGCAATCATTGTACTTTGGTGTTCTGCAATTCTTTCCTGTTTTTTAAAATCCTGCCTACAGATTTTTACTTTCCCTGCTCAACTAGCCTTAGAGAAATCTTTGCTACATTAGCTTCTGACAAATCACTATTCACTGGAGATGGAAGTCACATTTCTGTTTCTTTGCTTAGCTTCTTCTAAAGTATCTTCATGTCTCTGTATGAGGAGCTGTTAATGGAGATTAGTCTGAATTTGGGTCATTTTTCTGAGGTACTTTTTCAAAACTGGGAATATGAGTCACCCTGAAATGCCTTTCAGTCTGGTATAATTTTACTGTAGCAAAAATGTGTTTAAGTTTATGACATATGCATAGTACTCTATTTTCCTGTTTACCTGTTTTCCTATTAATGATCCCTCTCAATCCAGAATTTTCTCTCCTATGAGGATAACAGAAAAAAATATTATAAAAGCAGGTAATTTTTCCTTTAACTCAATCTGTCATGACTCAATTAATTCTTCTTTAAAAGCATCTTTATACATAAAGTAATCAATTTTGTGTTTCAGACAAATATATATCTTTCATACAGTTATGGTGATTCAAAATTATTACTTTAAACCTTAAGAGGGCTATTGCAGAAATTATAAAAAATATTTTAGTGCTAAGGAGTAAAGTGTCATACATAACATTGTAATAGTCCAGTATCAAAAATGTAAGGTGATCTATTAGATCCATAGTGAAATTTTTAAAAATTAAGTAAAAAAACAATTACTTGAATTACATCATAAAGTTTTATGAATAGTTGTAATGAGTATTTTCACTGTATAAATGGTACAAATACTTTTATAGGGAAGTCTCATGAATATTTTTAAATAGGTACTATATCATACATTACTATAGCCTGCCAGTAGTTACTGTATCAACCAATGGAACCATAAAAGAATAAACTTCTATTTTTTGTTAAAAAAACATACTTAGTAGTGGTAGATAAATTATAAAAGAAAACAAGTGAATGCATTTTTCATTGGATGTCCAACTGTGCTGTCCCTTTGGCATTTTTGTTTGCAGTTTTGAAAATAACTGTTAAATAATGTGACAATATGATAAAAATAATGCAACCATATACTGTTCATAAATATGTTAAGAAAAAAATTAAAGCAAGTAAAATGCTTTTAATATATTGTAGACTCTGCTAAGAATATGAAATTTGGGATCAGATTGCCTATGTTCAAATCCTGACTTCCAATGATTTGCTTGTTGACTTGGTCAAATTATTTAATGTCTCTCTGTGACTTCAAGTCCTATTGTCTCAACTGTTTATTTTAAAAGAAAGTAATTCACAATATAAATTATATCTTAATTCATCAGTTATCTTCAATACACATAAAGTGCCACACAGATAAAAGTCAACTGCCTTTTAAGTCAGGTGGCCTGAAGGTATTAACATAGAAAAGTGTATCTGTGGACTGAGCACCTACAAATAAGTGATAGAACATCCATCGCTTTGGCTCCTCAGTATTCTTTCTATTTCTCTCTCTTCTACCCATACATTAGACAGTAATGATAACAGCATCTTCTTCATTACATGATGCAACCATCTTTTATGCAACTAAAGATATCCGACCATCTCCCAACATGAATGTTTTAAAATATAATGTATTACTGGAAAATGTGAAGTAGAGTAAGGTCGTAAGATTGGGAAATGGTTGCCATTGGAAAGATAGTTCGTTACAGTTCCCAAGATAAAAGGGAATGGCGAGTCACGGGCCTGGGAAAGTGCCTGAGTTGGTCACTAAGCAGATGCAAAGAGCGTTGTTTTCCTCAGGAAGTAATGGACAAATAGACTTAGTAAAGGATAAATAGGCTTAGAATCGGCTTTCAGGCTTCGATACATAGAGGCTGTCCCTAATTGTCTGGTACCTGGTTTTGAGGTGATTAGGGCAGGTTTATAGTAACCAAGAATGTGAGAGCCCAATAAGGAAAGTGATTGGGAGTGTGGATTCTGGATGGGTTGGTTAGTATTTGAAAAATCCCAAAGAAGAGGACTCCTCTTCAAGAGCAGGAGTGACATGAAAGAGTCAGGAAACCAAAGCATGGTGATGCATATCAAGTTGTCTAAAACCAGGCCTACTTGACACGGGCCTATAGGGCAAATATTGAAGCATCAAGTTTATAGAAGCTAGAAATCCTGTGTACATTGGGTCACAAGATAATCATAATTTTTGACTGTTGTAGTCACACCCACATCTGGATATTCTATAGCCATAAACTAAGTTGCAAAAAGAAAAAGTCACTTCTCCTTATATAACATATTAGGACAAGTGTAGAATGTAAAAAGAAATAATGTGCCAGGACAAGTGATCATAAGAGACTGATTCCAAATACTTCTGCTGTCTTTCTTACCCATTTTATGTCACTTTTCCTTCAACCTGCATTTTTTTGGTCAGAGGACTTTAGTTGATTGTGTTACTCAAACCCACATTCCCAAAGGCCTGAGCTTCAATAGTCTTGCTATTATGGAGTTGAAGATTTTTCACTAACTTTCATGTCTAGATCTGGATGTAGTAAGAGGCACATCAGGTGATTTTGAATTCTAATCATAGTTCTAGCTGCCCCATGGTTATTTATTTATTTATATGCCAAAATGATAAGTAATTTAAAGAATACATATAAAATGTGACATTGAGCTAGATGCTAAATATGAATATTTGCCAAGAATAAACTAGTTCCTCAGAATGGGGTTGGCTATAAATATACAAAAGCCCTCTGATTAATGGAAAGGGTAGAGTGATCACGACAACAAGAACAGGGAGAGAACAACAAAGACAATTGGGAAAGAACTGTAACTTTAAATATCGCAATGCTCAGAATGCACCAAAACTATACTCATGCTTACAGGGCAGCAAATGAATGTGGCCTTTTGGCTTTGAGATGGTCATGGTGTTCCAGCTTTACTCATAATTGATCATGCTGACTCTAGAATGGAAAATAGATCAGAAGGGAAACAGTCTGAAACCACAACACATGTACTCTTATTTATGAAGAGCTTCAATATAATTTTCTTGTCTTCAATAAGATCTTTACTCATATTTACACATTCTAGCATGTAGTTTTTGATAAGTATCTTATCAAGCAATGGGGGTATATAGCTACTCATAGAAATGAAAGGATCTGGTTGAATATCATAGTTTATAGGTTCTAACGTCCAGGATTAGTATCTTTGAAGGTTTGGAAGGCAAGAAAAGAAACAAAGACCCCCAACAGTAAGAAGTGACAGTATACAATTTTTTCAAGCCACTCATAGTTGCAAATCACTTGATATAACAAAGTTCTTTTTCTAGTATATGAGTGTGTACAGATTTTGTAAGCTGTATGTATAGATTCTGTATGATCTCTAGGTCAGGAAGATACCCTGGAGTAGGAAATGGCAACCCGCTCCAGTATTCTTGCCTGAAAATTCCATGGACAGAGGAGCCTGGCGGCCTACAATCCATGGGGTCATAAAGAGTCCAGCACGACTAATCACCATGTCACTCTATAATAATATATGCTGCTGGTTCTTAATTGCTCAGTGTCTGACTCTTTGCAACTCTATGGACTGTTTCCTGCCAACTCCTCTGTTCATGGGATTCTCCAGGCAAGAATAATGGAGTGGGTTGCCATTTCCTTCTCCAATAATAATATATCATTAGTAGTAAAAGCTACCATGCATTGAAATGGTATGGGACTAGCTATGTTTATTACATTACTTAATTTTCAAAGCAAGTTAATATTTCAGATGCTTTTTCAAAAGAGAAATGTGAGAAGTTTCTGAGACTGGAAGGTCTAGAGAAGAACATTAGCTATTTTAAAATTATGTTTGGATCTTAATGGTAATCTCAGTGCCTGTGAATTAGTGAAAAACATTTTCCCCCTCATTGCCATGTTAGTGCTTTCTGAATTCTAACCTAAGTGCCTCAGACAACAAGACGACTCATTTTTTCTACCATTACTGTTTTATGATATACATGGTGGTCAAAGGCAGGGCCAGCATTGTGAAACTGACAAAAGTTATACAATGCTATGTCTCATCCTGACTTCAGAGTCTTGAGTTTGTTCCATTATAAACCTCTGAGATCAGGAAAAAGTTCCTCCCCAACATTCTGCTAGAAATCCTGGGATCACTTGGGGTTTACATATGTCTTAAGAAGTATTGGGAAGGCAGCATCTATAGTAGTCACATGGATACTGAGCAAGATTCTGGTGAACTGCCACCAGAACAGGCAGAGAAGTGACCATCCCTTATTGCTGGTCGGTCAGAGTTGTGACTTTGGTAGCAAAAGGAATGGAATTTCACTGTGAGGCATGTGGCATGATAAACTGGCTGATAGCTGGAGTAAAGAATTGAAGGATGAAAGCTCCTAGTCAGGTAAAGATCGCTACCCAATGCAACTCCTCAAAATATTTAGTTATTCAGAGTGGTACCTCTCTCGGTCTATTTAACCAACTACTTTCTAGGAATCCCCATCACCACATGCCCTTTGTCACTCTTCTAGCCTCAAGTCTTCACATTGTAGAGCCCAATTCATAAGCCGTCATGGATACTTTTTCTCTCATTTGGCCACTTATTCTTTATCCATCTATATCTATAAATAAAGACTTTCTATTTTTGCACTATAGATTTTTAGGAGATATAATAAAAGTTGATTAAAAATTGACAAGTCAGCCAACAGACACACATTTAAATATTTTTTCAAACATAAGGAATAGTCAGTTTTCAGATACATTCTGCAGGTAAGGCAGGTATGTAGCAGTGCTACTATGGAAATTTGAATCTTTCCATAGCAGCAAGAAACAAATTAAACAAGCATACTGATTTTCACTTTAGAATATATAATGTCCTGCTATAAATGCCTAGAATGCACTGATTCAGTCCTTCTAAGCCCCACATCTCCACATTTGGCTCTCAGATTATTCTCAGGGGAAAAAAGAAATAAAATCAAGGAAAGGAGGGAGGAGGAGGAGAGACATAGCTGGAGTCTGTGACCTCAGCAAAACGCAATACATTACATTATGTATGGGCACAGTTGAGCTAATTCCAAAGGCTTTTAGGTCTTCTCATCCTTACAAAGAACACTAGCCTATACTTAACAGACGTATAAATGATACAATAAAACATTTATGACTAAGTACAGCTTAATCTCTAATCATGAACTACTGCCTAGTTATATTTATTTCAAATGTGTTTCAATATGGGGTTTCCATGGTGCCTCAGATGGTAAAGAATCCACCTGCAATGAAGATCTGGGTTTGATCCCTGGGTAGGAAGATCCCCTGGAGAAAGGATTGGCTACCCACACCAGTATTCTTGCCTGGAGAATTCCATGGACAGGAGCCTGGCGGGCTACAGTCCATAAAATCCCATGAAGAAAAGCTTGGTACCCTGAAGATGGTTAATAAAAGAAGTGTGTATATAATATAAGATTAGAAAGGAATAGTTCTGTTTTTCTTTAAGCTTTCACAGAGGTCTGATGTAGCCAGTCCAACATCAGACTAACAGCTGACTGAAATAATGAGCATAAAATACTTATTTTGGAGCCTAGCATAATAGAAGCATTTAAAATTTAACAAAGCAAGCATGTTTATATTACGGAAAATAGACTTCAAAAATACCAAGAAAATCTCTGAAGAAAAAATTTATAGAATGCCTGTATTAGGAGCCCAGAGCAGAGAAGGTAAGAATGAAAGTTGCTTCAAATTTAGTCAAATCTGGAGAGTTGAATGGATCAATTTAATGACTGTGCCTCTGGGCATGTTTTAGCACAAGTTTAATAGATTATTGTCCTTCTCTAACTTTCTCTTTTTAGTATAATGTCACTCTCCTAGGACTTTGGGACATAATTCAGACACAGAGACTTCAAGTTTTCAGAATATCTCTCCATCCTTAAGTGATCTTTTCTCCAAAATGGTCTTCCATACATTCATTCAGCAAAACTCTACTTATCCTTTGAAACACAATTCAATATCATCCTTTACAATGGTCTCCTATCAGATGTTGGTCAATTGTTTATTATGGCACTTATCACACTGTTAAAATTATGAATTTACATGTATAGCTCCTTCAGACAGTTCTGGTTCTGAGGAAGTCAGATACTACATTTCATTGATGACAATGTCCCCAGATATTGTATTGAATCTAACGCCATACCTGGGCACATAGTTGACATAAAATACAAATTTAAAGAATAAATGAAAACTTCATTTCACTGTAGCATAGAAACAGGTTCTGATATGAGTAGATTCGATTTTTTTTTAGTAGATTCATTTTATAGATGATGTTAAAGTAGAGAAATATAAAATGAAGATGAAAAGGTAATGAATACAACTATAATATTGATAGAGATCACAGATCTGCCTACATTTAAGTACATATTCCATGATATCTAGGGAACAGGGAGAGGGAAGAAATGGAAAACTATTAGAAGTAATATAAGTGACAAAAATACAAGAAACTACTCCAGTGGTTCCAACCTTCAGCCTATTTCCTCACCCCCATCCCCAAGAATAAAAGACTAAAGTAAATGATGAGTGCCAAATTGTGCGAGGAACCACTACTTAACCAACAACACAGGTAATGGATGGTCTTTGTGACTACCTTTTAGCTGTGTTGTATCTCTGATACTGAAGATGAGCTTGCTCATGTATTTGACTATGTCCTGCTTTGAGTGTCTATATTTGGACCATGATTCCCAAGACAACAGGGTCCAGGGGGTGAAGTATTGTTACCTGCTATAACATGAATTATTAAAATTATTCCATAAAACATTATGCTAATTGAAAGAAGCCAGTCACAGTAAGTCAAATACGGTATGCAGACTGTGAGTAGGTAAATGATTGCTGGAGGAAGAGAGTGATGAAAGATGTTTTAAAATTAGAAGTGATGGTTGCATAACTGTGAATGCATTTTCTTTAAAGAAACACTGAATTCCCAAAACAATAAGGTTTGGGGGGATGAAGTCTTGATACCTGCTACACTTTAAAAGGATTAACTTTGTGATATATGAATTACATGTCAATTAGGTTGCTATAAAAAATTGAGGGAAAGAAGTTTGGTGGATGATCAGACAACTAAAAAACTAGTTAAAATCAGGATTTGCAACAGGGGAGAAATACATGGTATGTAGCATTCAAAGTTCTATATACCTTCTCACTAGTTTATGGTGCCTTCAACATATTAAAGAAATTTTTAAAACACCAAACACTTCAAAGAATAATACATCAAAAGCTCTATGATTCCATTACAATAATATATAAAAGAAAGCTTTAGCAAATTGTTCTAATCATTCCAAGACTTTTAATATATAAAAGAAATAAAATATTTGACATTAATGTAAATGCCTTTTCAACCAAGAGCTGGGTCTGTATTTTTACTTTGTTGAAAACCAGAATTTTAAGAATTATTTTTAAATAATATGTTTAAGTTATTTGATTCTCATCCATATACTTCTGATGTTTTATTGGGCCATAAAAAGCACAAATAAGCCACCAATTATTAACATTAATATTTCAAACTGCCAGTTAAGGTGCATACATTAAGTATAAAAATAATGCTCATTTTAAAAATGTGAATATTAATAAAAACATTGCTATCAATCTATATTAGGAAAGGCAATGATAGCCCTTAAAAAAACTATCTCTGTCACTGTGAGAATTTTAGAAAAATGTTTAAATGCCTTAGTATAGTAATAAAAATGAGGAGAAACTTGACAATACCATTGGGAAAGTGACAAATACTTGATTTTTCTTTTATTTTCTTTCAGTTCTCTTAAAGTATTCATTTGGAATAGAAAAAAGGAAACCCTGTAGGGAAAAATATAGAATAATTAGTTAACTGAATTATATAAACCAAAATAAATTTTATTTTAATAGAGCAATAATATTGAAACACAGGAGCAAGAACTAGCGGTAGTAGCAGTATCCTAAAACTCAAATTAATTCTAATTTTGAGCTCCCATCTTTCCTGCCTGCTGAGAAATATAATTTTAGTCATTTGTATTATCTCTTAGTCTCTTCAAAGATGAGAGTCAATCAAAACATTGGGATTTTAGTAGTCCAGAGTAAGCCATCTCATATGAACCATGTGAATATCCATGTAAAAGCTATATTTTATAAAGTTCAAGGTAATAACTATTTTGAACACCTACTCTATTGTATAACTCCAGTGTCTCAGAGTTCTACAGGCAGGCTGGTGTCAAAGTTCAGAGAGACATTTCAGAGAACTGAGACATGGGCAAAGACCATTTATCTGTAGGAAATATCATTTGAAACACCCCACAGTCAAATGAATGTTCAGATCCAGCACCTGTCTAAGGCCTCAGTTTCAAGAGACCACAGGGAAAATTTCACAAGATCACCTATGGTTTTGTCTAGTGTTAAAACATACATCATTTCTCTTTGAACTCTTTCAATTCACCGGCATTGTGAAACTCCATCTTATCCAGTTAACCAAAGGGTATTGTTAAATTCATTTAGCACTTCCAGGAAGCATGGTCCAGTTTTTCTTTCTTTTTTCTCCCAAATTCTCATGGCCTCCTTGCCATCTCCAAATCCAAACTGGGGAATCTTCTAATCCAGGATTGAACCTACACTTGCTATGCTTCCTCATGGAGACAGACAGATAATAGATAGATATAAATTGATAGATAGATGTAGATACAGATATAGATACAGATATTTTTTTCTATTCAAGTACTTCTTCCTAGACACAAATTTTGGCTTTTAGAGGAAAAAAGAGGCAGGAAAAATGACAAGCTGTTTTTGCTATCTTGTCACTTAAATTCATGAATTTGAAAAAGAAAAACGCTAACATACTATAATGTAGTATGATATGATGTAGATATAAATAAATAATAAATTACTGTCTCAAAATATTGTCTACACTAGGCTAATGTATCTGAATAAAAAACATTTTAGGCATGTATTAGGCTATTCTCAATTTTTATAAATAATGAGCTTCTAAGAATATTTTAAAAAATGAATGCATAAGCAAAAATTATGTTTAGTGAAAGTTTCATTTCTAATAAACAAAGCTTATTCTAATATTCATAATCAGCTTTTAAAATTCAAAGTTTTTGAATACATGTATCATGTCTTATAGAATATTAAAATAAGTATTAAATAAAATACTTTTGAAAACACAAAGTTTTATTATTTCAGTTAACTTGAAATTTAATAGGTTGAAAAATCCTAGTTCAATATTAAAGGAAAGCTTAATTTGGTGATTTTGTAAAGGATTAATCAGAGAAGCAGAAAATATTCACATGGAGATTGTGTTGATTTTGATGAGTTCTTAACATATTTCGTTAAATAAATTGTCAAGACAAATTTAAAGGCTAGATTTATTTTCTGTGAAAATAGTCTATTTGGTTTCAGCTCAGAGATGTAGAGAACTGAAAGAGAATTATCCTCGTCCTCATATTGTTGATAAACCTGCACAAAGGGCACAATAATTACTTTTCTTGAACCCAGCACAAAACTAAAATTTCAGGGCAGTTAAGTAATCTGAAGCCTTGGGAAAGAGAGACACTTGCAGCAAGAAACAGACCTCTCATTTGCTTAATTGGAATGGATAAGAAATATAAGTTAAAATTTTAAACAAATTGCTAAAGACCAAGTGTGGCCTAGACCAGTGTGGAAAGAAAGACCTGAGGAGTCACAACCTTTTGCAAATTCTCCCTCCTTGAACTCAAACAGGAGATCACAATAAAAAAAACCTGAGAGAATCCAAGCGAGTTCTTTTTCTGGTACTGGTTGGGAAAGTAGAACAGCATTGACTCCTGAAACCTAACCCAGATCCCACCTCCTCTATTTCCCAATCAGAATAAATGATTTCATCTGCAAAGAGAAAGCAAAAAATTCTGCTGCCTTAAGGCAGTTTTGGAAATTCACTACAGTGGATTGAAGGGAAGGTATTATACCAATTCTAAGCAATATCTTCCAGAAATAGAAGGAAATTAAACAATCTCAACTTCTCTAAAGTGCCAATATTATTTTAATACCCAAACCAGACAGAACCATTAAAATAAAAGGAAACTGCAGACCAATTTACCTTATGAAAATAGATGTAAAAATCCTCACCAAAATATTAACATATAAATTCAATACCATGTATAAGGGATAAAACATTACCAGCAAGGATGATGCATCCCAGGAATGCAAAACAGGCTCATCAGTTAAAAAAAAAAATGTAATTCTCCATACTAATAATTAAAGAAGAATGTCATTCAATTAATGAAGAAAAAACATTTGAAAAAATTCCACACTCATTTATGACAATTATTCTTAGCAAACAATAAGAGAATGACTTTAACATAATAAAGAATATACTTTTTCCCTAAGTTCAGGAAGAAGACAAGATGTTCACTGTTACCACTGCTATTCAACATTGTACTGGAAGTCCAAGCCAGGGCAGTGAGAAAAAAAGGAAAAAATACAGATTGTAAAGAAAATTTAAGTCTATTCACAGATCTTTTTTTATATAAATAATTCCAAATTATCTACAAAGGCTAATGCATTTAAACCTGTTAACCCAGGCTATGAGTTCAAGATACAAATCAATAGTATAGCCATAATCCTATACAGACAGTAATAGCATGTTGTGATGTCTAGACTGACCAGTACCTGCTATAGCTCTTCTTTTTTAAGGTATTAACTTCTTGAGTGTTTATTTTCCCATAGGAACTTCACTACTAATATTTGTTGTTCTAGAAAAATCCTAATTTTGGTTGTTGACATTTGTATTTGGGTTAAATTATATATGTGTGTGCTAAGTTGCTTCAGTCATGTCCGACTCTTTGCGACCCAATGAACTGTAGCCTGCCAGGCTCCTCTGTCAACGGGATTCTCCAGGCAAAAACACTGGAGTGGGTTTCTGGACCCTCCTCCAGGGTAAATTATGTGTAAAAATACATTAACCCGTGACGCAAGAGACTTTTGTCTTGAGATTGTGTTGATTTTGATAGATTCATATATTTTCTTAAGTAAACTGTACTTTTGTACTTAGGCTGTTTCTGGGATCAGTGGATATGATATATCTATACCAGAGATGATCAGATATATCAGAAAAATAATCAGATACATCTTTACATCTTTTCTTCTTATTATTTTTTTATCTTTACATCTTTAAGATGTTCAATAAACTTTTCTGTGCATGTAGGATGACTTCCCATTTGTTTGAATATATTCATAAGACTTTCAGTAATATTTTTCTTACAGATTTTGCACATTTTAGAAAATTATTGGAATATAGTTTCTGTTCAATGTTGTGTTAGTTTCTGCTGCATAGCAAAGTGAATCAGCTCTATGCATACATATAGCCCCTCTTTTTGGGGTTGTCTTTCCATTTAGGTCACACAGAGCATTGGGTAGAGTTCCCTGTGCTATACTGTAGGTTCTCACCAGTTATCTATTTTATACATAGTAGTGTATACATGGGGCTTCCCTGAGGGCTCAGCAGTAAAGAATCCACCAGCAGGACACCCAAGAGATGGGAGTTCAGTCCCTGGGTCAGGAAGATCCCCTGGAGGAGGGCATGGCCACCCACTCCAGTATGCTTGCCTGGAAAAACCCCACAGACAGAGGAGCCTGGCGGGCTACAGTCCATGGGGTCGCAAAGAGTCGGATACCATTGAGGCGACTGAGCACACACACAGTGTACCCATGCCAACCTCTACCTCCCGATTCATCCCACTCCCCTTTCCTCTTTGGTGTCCAAAACATTTTTATCTATATTGTGTCTCTATTTCTGCTTTGCAAATAGGTTCGTCTGTACTATTTATTCTAGGTTACACATTTATACATTAATATACAATATTTCTTTTTCTTACTGACTTACTTCATTCTGCATGACAGTCTCAACTGGAAAAGAGTAAAACTATCACTATTTGCAGATGGCATGATACTGTACATAGTACATGTCATAGATACTGTACATAGAAAATCCTAAAGATGCCACCAGAAAACTAATCAATGAATTTGGTAAAGTTTCAGGATACAAAATTAATGCACAGAAATCTCTTGCATTCCTATACACTAACAACAAAAAATCACAAAGAGAAATTAAGGAAACAATCCCATTTACCACTGCAACAAAAATAATAAGATATCTAGGAATAAATCTACCTAAAGAGGCAAAAAGACATGTACTCAGAAAACTATAAGGTACAGATGAAAGAAATCAAAACTGGCACATTTTTAAAATACTGATTCTTTGGCATCATATATTTTTATTGTTTTTACAATGTGTTTTCCTCTTCCATTTTATCTTGTAACTGCTTGTGAAGGAAGTAGGACTGGGTAGAAGCAGCGACTGTGCTGGATGCAGGCCTGACAACGCCTCAGCCTACCTGGTCTGCCTGGGATAGGACCTCAGACGGGTGTTTCTCTGCAGCTGGGGCAGATCCTGAGGTAGCGGACCTGAAGTATATCTCATGAGTGTACTCCCCACAGTTGGGCTAGAAGTCTGCCTCTGAAAAGGGATTTGAGTAGGGCATCTCTCTTCCTCAGCTGGGAATCATGATTTGATGTTGCACAAGAAAGCTGAGCAGGAGCGAGCTAATAAAGGAGCCCTGAGGAAACACCGCACCAACAGAGGATGCAGAGTCTGAAGTGTAGAGCAAGAAAATTAGACATTTGGGGGTATTTTAAGGTAAGTTTTGGAGTTTCGTTCAAAATTTAAATGCGCAGGGATTGAAAAATACTGATTTGCGGGGCAGTTGTTTTATTTTGCAAGTTTTTTGACTGCATTTTAAAATGAGAATGTTAGAGTGGAATGTGGGTTGGAGTGAAAAAAGGTTTTTTCCAGGTCAATTATCAGGAAAATCGAGCATATTAAGACATTAGGGGAAATATCCAGAATAAAGGAATATGTTAAAGATACAGAGGGAAAGGGAAAGGGAAAGTGAGAAATGTTCAAAGAGCCCCAAACCACATATGGGATAATTATTTTTTTAAGAATATTTAGGACACTATCCAGTGTGACTAGATAGATAAAAATGACTGGAGTCTATAAGTCAGTCCATGGTGTTTGTGGCAATAATTTAATGAAATATTTGTTGTGTTAAAAAGTCTAAGTCATTTACTGAAAATGAGGAAGAAATTGGAGGTTATGTTGAAAGAACTTAGGGAAGCCCAGCTCTGAGCTACAGCTGTGAAGATTGAGAGAGAAAGCTCAGAAAGGAAGTAGCAAGATTTCTGGGCTGTGTTGAAAACCGATGTAAGTTTGGAGCCACAGATATATAACAATAGCAGTCTAGAGCTGCACTGTCCAATACAGTAGCCAGTAGCCATCAATGTTTATTAAATTAAATTTTTAAATAAAGTAATAATTCAGTTCCTTAGGTGCACTAGTCACATACCTACTGCTTACCAATGACTGGTGTGTTCTCTCTAAGGCATCACAGATATGGGACATTTCCATCGCTGCAGAAAATTCTACTGATCAGTCTGATTCGAGTTGGGTCATTTGTCTGCAATGGTGTTCAGCAATCCAGGAGCAAAGGCTGAGAGTGCATTCTCTTAAGTGGCTCCAGGCCTGCCATTATGCTCCCCTGGGCAGAACAGGAGATGGATGCTAGAACAAAACAAAAATGTGTCTTGTAAAGCCTAGTCTGCATATAGAGAGATGAGAATTGAAAGCATTGATGCATTAGTGACGCTTAAAGATGCCAAGGACTTTGGCATTTGATGAGGCTAAATAACAGAGAAGAAACTAGAAAGACAGTACTCAGAGTGAGGAAACTTTAAGATTTCACAGTTGGCATTGTTCTTGTTACAGACAAGCTCAGGGTATGCTGGAAGTGGATATAGATTTGTAGGTTCACTGGAGTTCAGTCAAGGAAATATAGCCGAGGACAGAAAACAATTTGGATGATGACATCACTTAAGATTATAAGTTTATAATCTGTAGGAAAACAGTTTGATAAAGGATAGACATTAAACAATAGTAGAAATAATATAATCAAGAGAGAAATGACCCTTAAAAAAATAGAGATGGAGAAACGTATAGGTTTGGAACCAACTTTAAGATTAGGTTTATGAACCAACCACATTGGTTATATTTCAGTCTATCATTGGCATGCTATCATTTCCCCTATGTATGAATGAGAAGGTAATAGAGTAAATGGGAAAACCATGAGCTGTGGAGCTAGAAAAACCTGGCTTCAAGTCCCTGTTCTATATCATTTACCTGACATTTAATTTGTGGTAAGATTATGCAATTTCACTAAGTGTACTTTCTTCTTCTTTGAAATGGCAATTATAATACTTCAAGAGCATCATGTGGACTTAACAAAATGATGTATTGGCCCATCTCATCCTTAGCCCTCTCCCTTTTACACTCTGCTCCAGCCTCGTGCTATATTTCAATTCCTTGAAAATTCCTTGAAAATATTTCAAGTCCTTGAAAATATTTATTTATTAACATCAAAGCCTTTGCATCTCTGTATCAATTAAGGTTCCATCAGGGAAACAGAATCATAAGGATAAATATATAAAATACACATTTTATTGCAAATAATTGGTTTACAAGCCTGAAGTCTGGCTATGCAATTCCAAAACTTGTAGGACAGGTCACTAGGAAGGGCAGGCTGGAAAGTCCTGGGCATGTGCTGACTCTGCAGTTCACAGGTGGAGTTTCTTCCTAGCAGAAGGAACTTCAGTTCTGCACTAAAGGTCTTTCAACTACTTGGATCAGGCCCACCGAAAAAATTGAAGATATTCTCCTTAAAGTAAACTGATAGTAGGTGTTAATCACATGTACTAAATAACTTCACAACAAGACTTAGATTAGTGAGTGGTCAAATAACTGGTGTTTGGTTGAGTAGCCTGAACAAATTGACACATAGAACTGACCATCATAACTCTTTAACTGAATGCCTGAAACATTTTTCCTCTTCCTCCTTGTACCTGAAGATTGCAAGCCTATGTAAATCTTTTCTGACTTCCATATGTAACTTTCCAGTTATTATTAGTCTCAGCAACTATGTTTATTGCCTTTTTATTTGTGACCTTTTTTGTCTATTTTTATTTCCTGTGTCCTACACTTCCCTTCAGGATAGAGATTATGCCTATCCAGTTCACTGCTATATTCCACATGTCTCACGCTGAACTTGGCACATGGTAAACAGTAGAAGCCAAGGAATATTGAATAAAATGTCTGAAAAATAAGAAGCATTCAACTAATGTAGTTTCCAGCTTTCTCTATGAGCCAGACTTCATTGTATGATTAATAAGTGAGTTAATGGATTATTTTTCTTTTTCCCTCCTCTGTCTTAAAAAAGAACTATTTGTAGGTTTCCTTACTATTTATTGGCTATAAATACAGACATCCATTATACCTTTTGCCTCCCAATATGTGTATGATGGCAATTTAATTGAAAATGTAAACTATTTCATTTTGAGTTATAAAATGTGATGCATTACACCTTAAACTTTGGGATCGTTCTTAAATTTACAGTCTACGTATTTTAAAGTTCCATAAATGTGATTAGGTTGTGCAGTTTTCATGTACAGTTTACTTCCTTAATTTTCCTTTCTTTATTGCCTGTCTATTAGCCTCTTCACTTTTCATCTCTCAATATTACCACCATCTACTTCTTTTCACTCCTGGAATGTGTTGTAAATGTATTTATCCATGGTTACATAATTATAAGCAAATGCATATGGGACTGTATCCGATTACATGCTGAGTCTGTTTTCTCAATAATACCTTATAGAATCAATCAACTAATATAGATCTTTTTTAACCTTTTTAGCAGCCACATGAGAATATATGGTACCATCATTTTTAAAGCATTTTCTCTATTTAAGAGCATATCCTCTATTTCCATATTTTAGCCCTACAATTCATTCTTCAAAACGTCCTGGAAACTTGCCTTACTTCTGTTTTGATAGGATATAACCAGGAGAATAACTGAGGGTAGCTTTCCAAATAAGCTATAAAAATAACAATTCTACCAACAATAATGTGTAAATTCTTGTCACAAATAGATCTTACACTTTTTAAGTCTGATTAATATAAACTGGTCATTTTATTTTACTTTGAATATTTGCATTTGTTTAGCAATTCTCTTTGTACCATTTAATTGCCCAGCTGTAAACGTAGATAAATCTTTTGTCTTTTAAAGGATGATTTTAAAACCATAATTCTTCACTTATCTTTAAGAATAATGCAGGCCCTTTTGGTTGTTGGTGTGTCTCATCTAGAGAAAGACTGGTGATTAAATTTGTCACATCCCTTAAAAAGTACTACAGGCCATGTTTGGCATGTGTGCTAGAAAAGTGGATGATTACATGATTTTTCAAAAAATTTTTTTTCTGAAGACATAAAAAGTAAAGTTAGTTTACCTGAAAATTAGACTGCTTTATGATATGTTATATTATGAAACATACTGTATTATGTTTACAACCAGTCATTTTGAAGCCAATAATGCATCTAAGCAAAACAAATATCACATCTTTTTTCATAAAATAGAAACATTGCCAAGATTGATAGAAGCCAATTTTTTTTTTTTTTTTTTAGAAGCCAATTTTTTTAAATGACAGAAGATAACCGAAGTTTTCTGCTTATATTATTTCTATTTCTTTTGGCAGAAGTATACATGTATTAAACTTGATTATTTTAGTATTAGTAAATGTATATATTGTAGGAATAAGAAATCAGAAGAACACTTGCTTTGTTTTTTAACAAATAAATGTGCTGGAAAATTTTTAAACAAAAGTCTAAGAATATTTCTCAGTTCTGGATATAACAATGCATCAATTTCATTGGGAGTTATTAGGCTTATAGCTATGCTTGAGTATTCATTTCTGACACTAAATGCTTTTCTCTTTTAACTAAATAAATTATCAGAAACTGCAACTTGAACACATAGCTATGTTGCATAGTTACATCCAAGAACACATTTTTGTTGTTAAATAAGATTATTGTGTCTTTTTTTATCTAAAATATAAGATATATGCAAAATGTAAATTCATATTTATACTTTAAAAACAATTATTGCACTGAATTCTGGAAAACTTTTCTCAGTGTGCTTTGTCTCATTTCACTTACAAATTTGTACTTATTTTAGCCATTTTTCTCTTGTTGACAATATCTATAGTTGAATTTCTAATTGTGTGTAGAAAATGGCCCAATATAGCCAAACAACATGTCTGAGCTTCTACATTTTACCTACATCTCATCCCATGGGTGGGAGAAGGAAATGGCAACCCACTCCAGCACCCTTGCCTGGAAAATCCCATGGACGGAGGAGCCTGGTAGGCTGCAGTCCCTGGGATCGCTGAGAGTCAGACACAACTGAGAAACTTCACTTTCACTTTTCACTTTCATGCATTGGAGAAGGAAATGGCAGCCCACTCCAGTGTTCTTGCCTGGAGAATCCCAGGGACGGGGGAACCCGGTGGGCTGCCGTCTATGGGGTCGCACAGAGTCAGACACGACTGATGCGACTTAGCAGCAGCAGCAGCATCCCAGGGGTTACTAGTTGGTATGCAAATTCACACAGGTTTTGATCATTGGAATCAGTCAATAGGACACTGAAGATAATACAACGATGGTAGAAGTGAATGTGAGATTTGGGGCTAAGAGTAATAGAAAAATTAGTTTGGGATTTTGGCCCTCTCTGCACTCGAGTTCCCACAGATATAACATGGCATGATGACAAAAGTCACACGAGAGTGTCATGTAAAAATGCTATGAAGTCTCCTGTTGCTGAAGGTCATGTGTCATGACCTTTGTGGCAAAAGTCATTTGCTCTTCACTATTCTGGGGTAGCAAATGTGGAATAATTTTGTTTGCTTCAGACTTTTTTTTTCAGTTTTATTTATTTATTTACTTTACAATATTGTATTGGTTTTGCCATACATTGACATGAATCTGCCATGGGTGTACATGCATTCCCCATCCTGAACCCCCCTCCTAACTCCCTCCCCATCCCATCCCTCTGGGTCATTCCAGTGCACCAGTCCCTAGCACCCTGTATCATGCATCGACCTTGGACTGGTGATTCGTTTCTCATATGATAATTCAGATGTTTCAATGCCATTCTCCCATGACATTTTTTAAATGTAATTAGAAAAATGTTTAACAAACATTATGTCTGGGTTTTAATTTCCTTAAAAAAGATCAAGAGACTCTGTCTCGATTGTCAAGAGATGTAAATTTGGTCTAATAATTGTTTTGCTTTGTTGCCATTGTTTGGTTGCTCAGTCATGTCCGACTCTTTACGACCCCATGAACTGCAGTATGCCAGGCTTCCCTGTCCTTCATGATCTCCCAGAGTTTTCTCAAACTCATATCCATTGAGTCAGTGATGCCATCCAACCATCTCTTCCTCTGCCACCCCTTCTCATTCTGACCTCAATCTTTCCTAGCATCAGGGTCTTTACCAATGAGTCAGCTCTTCACATCAGATGGCCAAATTATTGAAGCTTCAGCATCAGCCCTTCCAATGAATATGCAGGGTTGATCTCCTTATGATTGACTAGTTTTATTTCCTTGGTGTCCAAGGGACTCTCAAGAGTCTTCTCCAGCACCACAGATTGAAAGCATCAATTCTTTAGCACTAAGCCTTCTTTGGGGTCCAACTCTCACATCCATACATGATTATTGGAAAAACCACAGTTTTGAATATACAGATCTTTCTCAGCAAAGTGATGTCTCTGCTTTTTAATATGCTGTCTAGGTTTGTCATAGCTTTTCTTCCAAGGAGCAAGTGTCTTTTAATTTCATGGCTTCACTCACCATCCACATTGCTTTTGGAGCCCAAGAAAATAAAGGCTGTCACTGTTTCCTTTGTTTCCCCATCTATTTGGCATGAAGTGATGGGACTGGATGCCATGATCTTAGTTTTTTGAAGTGAAAGTCGTTCAGTCGTGTCCAACTCTTTGTGACCCCATGGACTGCACAGTCCATGGAATTCCCTAGGCCAGAATACTGGAGTGGGTAGCCTTTCCCTTCTCCAGGGGATCTTCCCAACCCAGGGATTGAACCCAGGTCTCCTGCATTGTGGGCAGATTCTTTACCAGCTGAGCCACAAGGGAAGCTCAAGTTTTTTGAAGGTTGATATTTAAGCCAGATTTTTCACTCTCCTCTTTCACCTTCATCAAGATGCTCTTTAGTTCCTCTTCACTTTCTGCCATTTGGGTCTTGTCATCTGCATATCTGAGGTTATTGATATCTCTCCAAGCAATCTTTATTTCAGCTTGTGATTCATCTAGTCTGGCATTTCACATGATGTACTCTGCATATAATAAGCAGGGTGACAATATACACCCTTGTAGTACTCCTTCCCCAATTTTTAACCAGCCCATTGTTCCATGTCTGGTTCTAACTGTTGCTTCTTGACCTGCATACAAATATTGAAGGAGGCAAGGTAGGTGGTTATGTATTCCTGTGTCTTTGAGAATTTTCCAGTTTATTGTGATCCACACAGTCAAAGGTGTTAGTGTAGTCAATGAAGCAGAAGTTGGTGTTTTTCTGGGATTCTTATGTTTTTTCTATGATCCTACAGATGCTAACAACTTGATATCTGATTTACTTTTTTGCTATTAATTATTTTACTAGTTTTCATGAAATAAAATGGCTGAATTCTGACCCCTAGCTTCAATGAAGTAGCATTTGATAAAATTGTACAAAAGATTAATAAGGCCATCTAAAAGGAAAACAAGAAGTGAAAAGGGAAAAAAGGCAATGCTGCACTTGTAATATCGCACATCAGAAGGCAAAATGTAAAACCAGTTTTTATAATATATATTTAACTATATTTTCTATAATTATAAAAGTCTACTTTTTTTTCTATTTTGTGTTGTTTCCTTGTAGCAAAAACAAACAAACAAACAAACAAAAACTTATACTGCATTTTATGCAGGGAACCTTACTCAAATGCTTATAGCAATAGCCTACATTCTGTCTTCTTCCTAGATTCCTTTTATCATTATATTGTTTACAAATTTTACTACCTCAGTTTTATATATTCTGAAACTTGCTAGTATGAGAAATCAATACCCTCAATGTGTACTGATGAATAAATATACCACAGATGCAGTCTTTCACTGAGAGTTTACAGTCTAAGATAGAAGGAAATCTTTAGATTAGTGTGTCTTTCAACCCTTTTCTGGAGAAGGAAATGGCAACCCACTGCAGTATTCTTGTCTGGAGAATCCCATGGACGGAGGAGCCTGGTGGGCTGCAGTCCATGGAATCGCTAAGCGTCGGACACAACTGAAGTGACTTAGCATGCATTCATGCTTTGGAGAAAGAAATGGCAGCCCACTCCAGTGTTCTTGCCTGGAGAATCCCAGGGACAGAAGAGCCTGGTGGGCTGCAGTCCATGGGGTTGCTAAGAGTGGGACACAACTGAAGTGACTTAGCATGCATGCATGCATTGGAGAAGGACATGGCAGCCCACTCCAGTGTTCTTGCCTGGAGAATCCCAGGGACGGGGGAGCCTGGTGGGCTGCCATCTATGGGGTCGCAGAGTCAGACACGACTGAAGTGACTTAGCAGCAGCAGTAGCAGCAGCCCTTTTTATATCACATTTTACTTTTCTGACAACTTTAAACAGAAAACTTGAAATATAGCCATATAGGCACACATTATCTGCCATGTATATTGGTAGATTGCTGAAAATTTTCTGTGTTTATCTGCTTCACAATTTCTATGCTGGGTATGTAATGCACAAATTGCTATTGATTGTGTACACTCTGTTTTCTGTGAAGGTGAGTAAAGAAAGACATAAAATAAAACAATTTTAGTTTTAAAATGCTGCATCAGGTGCCTTAATTTGCTGAAAATAAGACTAAATTAGAGTTTAAAATGAGAACATTGCTACCCTGTTCTTCTGGTAGCAATGCAGCATCCTAACAGCATGTAAGCCATCACAAGATTTAGAGCTCAACTCAATCAGTGGCAACAAAATTAGAAATAAATAGGAGAGGATCAATACAAAGTGTTGTCTGGAATAATAAAACAGTGCTTGGCTGCAAAAATCTATTTTATTTATTTTTCTTTTAGCTAGGTGTTCTGGAAATATCTGTCCTAGCTCTATAGAAACTAAGTCTGTTTTATTTATAAAGACAAAGAGGAGTCAATAGTGAATACTACATATTATATGTAACTATAAGCATATATACACATGTATCAATATATATCAATATACATTAAAGATGAACTGACAGCAAAAGGGCATCTAGGAAATGGTTTTCATTATTAAAATTATAGTTAATTCAAATTGATAAAATAGTTTTAAATATATCAATGATATGGTAACAGGTCTTATCTTTTTTTAATGTATTTTTTCAAGTTTGAGTCTATGATGATATTTTTGCAAAGCTACTTACATAAGGAGCCTCTAATAAATGTTAATATCAAGCTATTTGACAGATCACGAAAAAGAAAAAAATAAACAAAGGTTTCTCAGTACATTCTAAGATTTTTAAAGTGCTGGATCCAACTTGTAAGAAATTTTGTACTGACTGTTACGTACTGGTCCCCTGCCTCCTGTGGTAGGGACCAGGATATATTAGCAATGTGACTCCTCAAAATATTGGCTCCAGCTTCATCCTGAAAGGTCAGAATTAGTGCTTAGTGGAAGAACTAGTCACTTTTATGACATTATCAAGGGATTAGTGTTCAATCTTTTATGGTTGCATCTATATGATGGAGTCACAAATGGCAGATGTCACCATGTTGCCCTTCAGTCACTAAGTCATGTCTGACTCTTTGCAACCCCATGGACTGTAGCATGCTAGACTCTGCTGTCCTTCACCATCTCCTGGAATTTTCTCAAATTGATATCCATCGATGCCATCCAACCTCCTAACCCCCTGTCGCCCCCTCTCTTCCTACCCTCAACCCTTCCCAAGGTCAGGGTCCCTTCTGATGAGTCAGTTCTTCACACCTGGTGGGAATAGCCTACCTGGTGCAAAGAGGTGACCATATCAGCTTTTTATTTCTTAAAAAATCAAACATTCCCTTTGATAACAGAGGTGGGAATCGAGTCTTATTGCCCCTTACTTTCAATTGATCAGATTGAGTTATCATAAGCCATGAGTCTAAGTCATTTTCAATAATATTTTGAAGAAGAAAACCACCTTTTCTAGCAGGTCAGTCAGAAGATGATCACTTGTAAGAATTTATCTTTCCTTTTAATATTTTATTTGAAAATTACCTAACACATCTAACTCTTAGGCATTAGCTAAAATGGGTGCTTTTCTGGGGTTTTACATGTAAATTAGAACTGGTGAAGAGATGGGACTATTCCCTTGAACACGCCTTTTGAAATCTTGATGTTACAGTGTATCTACCATAACCAAATATAAATTTAATTTCTATGAGAATAAAAAGCTTCTAAATGGTGATTTTTAAAGTCACATGAGGAAAATCTTTCCAACTAAAGAGAATAGCATCACCAGTGAATATAAATGTCTCTCAGCTTTTGAATGAATATAAATACCAAATTTCTATTTTGAGGTATTTTTTCCCATGGGAATTGATTCTTTAGACAATTATTAGTTATTTTGCTCTTGTACTCCTGTTTTAATTCACACAATTCACACAATCTGCAATTATAAATGTTTTTTATTAATCATCCAACAATTGTTGTCTTACACAAACACATGCATGCAACTAAAACAGCCACAAAAGTCATCTTCATTGCTTCAAAATATTTAAGTGTAAAATGTCATATTTAGAGGGAAATTTTAGAACTCTTTTCCAAAATTTTTTTGAAAATTTTGATTTTATACTGTATATATAATGAAATAAAAATAGAATACCTTTTCTTAATTTTTAATAAAATATATAGACTATTCTGTAATACTTCATCTGTTTTTTTCATTAATTTCTACTGGATATACATTTAAAAAATATAAAACCTTGGATATGTTCATTTAAATATCATTATAGACAGAGTAGGGGCCTTCTCCGGTGGCTCAGATGGTAAAGAGTCTGCCTGCCATGCAGGAGACCCAGGT